>NC_141877.1:520569663-520881936 GCF_056163025.1 Triticum urartu
GGGAGCGGCAGAGGCTCGCGCGCTCTCCCTCACTCCGCCCCTTCTCGCCCTCCTTCTCCTTCTCATCCCCGCAGCAGCTCTTTGCCGCGCCGTTCCGCCGTCGTTTCGTTCCGCCGCTGCATCGTCTTGCTTCTCGCCGCGCTGCCCCATGGCGCTGTCAAGCTCGTGGGATGGCTCCAACGTCCATGAGGACCACGTCGCGTTCCTCCGCCAGACGCGACGCCTGCCCGGCGAGGACTTCGTTCGGGTTCGTCTAGCGCCGGAGAAGGAGATTTCGCCGGCACCGGAGGAGGGCGAGCAGGTGATCTTCCGCTCGCACTGCCTGTGCGGCTTCGGCCTTCCGGCGAGCGGGTTCCTCCGAGCCTTCCTCGAATTCTACAACCTCCAGCCGCATCACCTCACGCCCAACGCGGTGATGCTGTTGTCGGCCTTCGTCACGCTGTGCGAAGGCTTCCTTGGGGTCCTCCCCACGCTCGAGCTCTGGGCGGAATTCTTCCAAAGCAAGCTCGGCACCATCGTCGCGGGCGTGCCCGCCCCTTGCGGAGCCTTTATTGCCATGAGGCGAGCGAGCGAGAACAACCCGTTCCCGCCCATCCCGCTGATCCAGTCGGTGAAGCTCTAGCAGAAGTCATACTTTTACGTGAAGAATGTCGCGCAGCAAGGCGACTACGTCAACCTGCCGGCTTATGAAGCCGGCCCGCCGGCTGGGAGGCGACCTTCGTGGAGCTACCGGGCCAGGTCGTTGTCTTAGGCCGGGAACGCAGCCGTCTCCCAGCTTCAGGTGATGATCCAGTCGGAGGGCCTGACCGGAGCCGACTTGGTGGCCGCCTTCGTGGAGCGCCGGGTTCTTCCCCTCCAAAGCCGGCCTCACATGGTTTGTCAGATGAGCGGCCGCTTCGACCCAAGCCAGCTGAGCACCAGGGAGATGCCTCATGCGGAGGTCTCCTACATGATGAACTATATCTCCAACTGCAAGCTTGCCGAGGATTGGCGATACGGCAAGGAGCCGTATTCCCGCGCCAACCCTCCGCCTGCCGTAAGTTCTTTCTTCTTTTCTTCCTTTGGTAGCCGGCCTCATGATAGCCGGCCTCTGATCAGCCGGTTTGCCCCTAGCAGAACCCTCTCCTTCCGCCGACGACCGGGGCCGTAGGGATAGAGCGCCAGCTCGTCCCTGACCGCACGGTGGACGACGCCGACGACCCGGACTTGGGAGCGGCCGCCATGGAAGACGCCATTGTGGGGGAAAGCGACGAGGCCGGAGGCGCGGGGCTCACGGCTGGCTTCGAGGACTGTCCGGATGATGCAGAGGTCGAAGTCGCCCCGCGCCGCCAGCCGGCGCCTGATCATCAAGGCGCGAGCTCGTCCGCCGCGCCGGCTGCTGGCGGCGGCACCCAGAAGCGCCGGGCCGTGTCGATCCTCTTCGGTAGCCGGCCAAAGAAGTCCAAGGCTTCCGCAGCGGCGACCAAGCGAGATGAGGCGGCCGCGAAGGCGGCCCGCTTCCGCAAGGCGGTGAAGCAGCCGCAGGCGATCTCAGCATAAGTTGTCGAATGCTTGGCCACATATTTTTTATTGTTCTTTTTGATTGAAAACTCTTCTAAACCTTTCTTTGCTCGCCGGACAGGGCGCCGCTTTCCCTTGAGCGGGGTCCGGGTGGCTCCGTAGTCGGGCCGACTGGAGGGTCTTCAGGCTCCCGCCGCGTGGATCCCTGTGCCGACCTCAGGGAGGCCACGGAGCGGAACGCACGAGAGGTGCGGGAGGAGCGGGAGGCGGCGGAGCGAAGGGCCGCCCAGGCGACGAAGGAGCGGGCCGATGCAGCAGCCAAGGCCCGGGCGGAGGCGGCAGCTGCGGAGACGGAGGCGGAGGCTTCGCACAACCAGCCTCCGCTGCTAGCCATTCCCCTCCGCGCCGTGGCCCCCAACATTCCTGTGCCTCCGCTGGAGGAGGTCGACCAAGAACCGCCGGTGATGGAGCGGAGGGAGGACTCCGTGATCTTCGTGGAGGGGGCGCCGCCGGCAGCGCCAACCGGAGCGGGCCAAGGCGGCCAGTCAGCTGCGGCGCCAGAGCAGCCGGCCAGGGGTGAGCCGGAAGTAGGAGCCGGCCTTGAGGTGCAGCCGGCAATGCGCCAGCGCGTAGGGGGAGGCACCGCTGCGCCGAAGCCGCACCGAGCTACGGGTGCCAGCCAGACGGTAGAGGCCTTGGAGGCGGTCAGCACCGGCACGTCCGAGTGGACTCCCAGCGGCGGGACGGGCGAGCTGAATGTGGAGGCCCAAGAGGTTCGGAACCGGCTTCAGGCCCAAGCCGCCTCGCTGCAGCAATACACCCAGGAGTTCCTTGCGACACGGGCCGTCATCCGGTTGAGTCTTCTATCTTTGGTTGTTTTGTTCTCTTGATTTCTTTCGTGGGGGCGCGTCAGCGCACCCACTGGGTGTAGTCCCCGAGATTTGGGCCGATTGCTGAGCAGTCGGGTCGGATCTTCCTTGACGACTACCTTATTCTCTCCTCCTGTCTAATCTTCCAGGAGTATCATAACCTCCGCGCTGCCGCCTTCAACTCCCAGGCTCAGGAGCTGGGTCAGAGAGCCGAAGACCTGATCAGCAGCCGGAGTACGTACTTGGTTTCATTCTGGGTGTAGTCCCCGAGATTCGGGCCGACTGTTGAGCAGTCGGGTCGGATCTTTCTTGACGACTTCACCTTACTGGTTTTTCTTTTGTCTTTCGTGCTCGTAGAAGCCAATGCCGACTTAAGGGGGCAGCTCAGCGAGGCGCATGCTGCCCTTCGCGCCAAGGAAATCGAGTACGATGCCTTGGTCCTGGAGCGTGACCGCCTGGCCAAGAAGCTGGCTGACCAGGAGGAGAGCCACAAGGCGGCTCTGAAGAAGGCACAGGATAACGAAGCCGCCCTGAAGGCCGAGTTCAAGACTGAAGCGGCGGGCTGGGCTGAGACCAGGTAAGCGCTGAATGAAGGCTTCGGCCGTATTGAGGATTTAATCGACGGTAAGCCGCCTTTCTCGCTCCTTGCCCGCCCCTTGCCGGCTAACTTGTGTTCTGACTTGAGCTACTTTTTATTCTCTGTGCAGACTACTTTCCTGGCTACTCCGTCTTCGCCGCCCAAACTATCGAGGCCCATCGCGAAGCGCGCCGGCAGGCGGGGGCTGAAGTCGCGTCGGACGCGAGTCGGTCGCTCGAAGAGCAACTCTTGGAGGTCCAAGCGCGGCTGCAGCCGGCCCATCGTATGCTCCGCCGCCTCCAGCACGCCGGAGCGCAGGTGTTGGCCGCCCTCTGGCCAAGCGAGACGATTCTCCGCACCCCGAGTCGGACTGCCGACTGGCTGGAGGTTGCGGTTGGCCGCTTCGAGGCCTGGAAGGCGTCGGCGGCCCGACTTGGAGCTGGGCGGGCGCTGGAGTTCGTCCGAGCTTGGTATCCAGGGCTGAACCTGGACCAGCTGCGCACCTGGCGGCTGGAGGCCGACGAAGAGCTAGCGGAGGTGCGGCCGGCTATCGCCCAACGCGCATCGACAATCACCGAGTGTACTGACATCAGCGTCTTTGCTCCCGAGATTAATGATGATGGCGTTGCCCAGCCGGAGGAGTGGTTCGGGCTGGACCCGGCGGCGGGTGAAGACTCGGCAGAAGAAATCGCCTCCAGCAACGAAGGCGAAGACGACGAAGGAGAGGAAAGCGAAGACGTCGAGCCGGCCGGTGGAAAAGCCAGCCAGCCTCAGCCTGACTGTGCCTCCAGCAACGGGGCGCGCGCAAGCGCGCCCTCTGCGGGAGGCGGTGATCATGCCGAGGTTCGCCAGCCGGCCGCTCCTCCAGCCGGCACTGCCATCTCTACCGACCTGCCCGGCTCGTCAGTCGCTCCGCCGGCTTAATCTGCCGTCCTTGTTTTTTCCTGCCTGTTGCCTTCTGAACAATTTTATTAAGCTTCTGCAGTTCCACCCACTGGGGGTGTATCCAAACTATGTTGAATGCTGGCCTTTTGAAGGTCTTTTATGTAAATATTAACTTGTGCATGTTTGGTTTCCATTCACGTATGCTTTTTATCCTTAGGCTGTTTCCTTTGCTGCCTTCCCCTTTTGGGGAGGCAAGTACTCGAGCTTTCTTGGATTGAGGTGAAGTGAATGGAAGCCGGCCGGCCGGCTACTCTGGTAGCCGGTCGGCGGTGGAAGAAAAACCGGCTTTTGTTATATTAGTCCGTTAGTCCCTAGCCGTTTTTCATGTGGGCACCCGTTCCTGCCCTTAACTCTTGTCAGCCGGACAGCCGGTTCTTCGAACTGCGACTTTTAGCAAGAGAAGGCTTGGGAGCCGGCACACTACTTGTCTGACTGCGGGTAGGACTTCTAATATAACTCTAGGCGGCCAGTCCCCGGGCCGACTAGTCGAACCCGGTGCCGGACGGAAAAAAGTGAATGCAATGACAAGGCCATAAGCATGATACTTTTCATTTATAGACAAAAGATGGCAGTCCCCGAGCTCTCCTCGGGGGCCCTATTGTCTCGTACTTAGTACAAAAGTTAGTGTGATACATACTGTATTTCAGCTGTAAAATCTTCGGAGGAGGTTGGCGTTCCATGGTCGTTCCGACTCTTTGCCGGAGTCGTCTCTCTTTCGTGCCTTCGGCTTCTGCGCGTCGATCAGGTAGTAGGAGTCGTTGCCTAAGGCTCTGTTGATGACGAAGGGGCCCTCCCAAGGGGCCGAGAGCTTGTGCTGGCCGGCTGTTCGCTGGATCAGCCGGAGCACAAGATCGCCCTCTTGGAAGGATCTTGGCTTGACCTTCCGGCTGTGGTAGCAGCGCAGGCCCTGCTGATAGATGGCGGACCGGCTGAGGGCTAACAGCCGGCTTTCTTCCAGCAGGTCGACGCCGTCTTCTCGTGCTTCCTTGGCCTCCGCTTCCGTGTACATGGTTACTCGAGGCGAGTCGAACTCGATGTCAGTTGGGATGACCGCCTCGGCACCATACATGAGGAAGAAAGGGGTGAAGCCGGTTGACTTGTTTGGTGTAGTGCGCAGATTCCAGAGGACAGTCGGCAGCTCATCGAGCCAACAGCCGGCTGAACGCTCCAGTGGTACGATCAGTCGGGGCTTGATGCCGGAAAGGATGAGGCCGTTGGCTCGCTCGACCTGGCCGTTTGACTGCGGGTGGGCGACGGATGCTAGATCCAACTGGATGCCTTGCGTCGCGCAGAAACATGCCAAGGCTCCCTTGGCGAAATTTGTGCCATTGTCGGTGATGATGCTGTGTGGCACGCCGTACCGAGTTGTTATATCTGCGATAAATGTGACGGCAGTCGGCCCATTCAGCTTCTTGATCGGCTTTGCTTCAATCCATTTGGTGAATTTGTCCATGGCGACAAGCAGATGTGTCATGCCGCCGCGCGCCGTCTTGAATGGGCCCACCATGTCCAGTCCCCAAACGGCGAAGGGCCAAGTGAGGGGAATGGTCTTGAGTGCTGAAGCCGGCATGTGTTGCTTGGAGCTGAAGAGTTGGCACCCTTTGCAATGTTTGACTAACTCCTTGGCATCATCCAAAGCAGTCGGCCAAAAGAAACCATGGCGGAAGGCTTTGGCGACGAGTGATCTTGAGGCCGCATGGTGGCCGCATTCTCCTTGGTGGATGTCTCTGAGGATTGCAATGCCCTTCTCTTGCTCGACGCATCGCTGGAGGACTCCAGTGACACTGCGCTTGACGAGCTCTCTGTTGACGATTGTGTATGCTCCGGCTCGGCGTTGGACTTTTCTTGCCTCTACTTCGTCAACCGGCATATCTTGGTTTATTAGGAACTTGAGGATGGATTGAGCCCATGATGGAGCTGCGACTTCTTCTATTGCCAAAACGGCTACTGCGACCAGGGCGGGCGGGCTGAGCAGTGAAATGCTGGAGTCGGCCGCCGCCTGTTGTGTTGGTGTAGTTTCCGGGCCGACTACCGCAGTCCCCGAGCCGGGTGAAGCAGTCCCCGGGTCAGGTGTAACTACGGAAGTCCCCTAGCCGCCTGCTGATATCCCCTGGCCGACTATCGAAGTCGCCAGGCCACCTGCTTGGCTCTTCGAGCCGGACCCGGCCGCGTCGGGGTCAGGCGGCACGAAGATGGAATCGGACTCTGGAGATGGCTTGATAGACGGCTTGAGGAGGCGTTGTAGAGAGACGCCGGTTGGTATTGCTTGCCGGGTGGAGCCTATTCGAGCCAGAGCATCAGCTGGTTCGTTGTCGGCTCGTGGTATGTGGAGGAACTCGCATCCTTCAAAATACCCACTGATCTACTGAACGAGGAAGCGGTAGCTTGCCATATTTGCGTCCTTGGCGTCCCAGTCGCCGGATGATTGCTGGACCACCAAGTCCGAGTCGCCATAATATAGGATCTGGCGAATGCCGAGCTCTTTGGCAAGCCGGAGCCCGTGTATGAGCGCCTCGTACTCGGCTACATTGTTGGAGGCGGCAAAGTGGATTTGCAGCGTGTATCTGAGCTTGTCGCTTTTGGGAGAGGTGAGGACGATGCCGGCTCCCAAGCCGGTGCGCATCTTGGACCCATCGAAGTGCATGCGCCAATGAGTGGAGTCGGGAGCTGGCGGCAGGTACTGGGTCTCGGCCCAGTTGATGAGGAAGTCGGCCAATGCTTGGGATTTGATGGCGGTACGAGGCTGGTAGAAGATCGCGTAAGGGGCCAGCTCGATGGCCCATTTTGCCACCCGGCCGGATGCATCCCGGCTGCCTATGATCTCGGCCAGCGGGGCGGTGCATACAACCGTGATGGGATGTTCTTGGAAGTAGGGCTTCAGCTTCTTGGCGGCGAGTACACGCCGTAGCACATCTTCTGGTAGTGCGGGTAGTTCTGCTTCGAGGTAGACATCACCTCGCTCAAATAGTACACCGGCCTCTGGACCGGCTGGGCTCGGCCTTCTTCTGGGCGTTGGACTATGATGACGGTGCTGACCACCCGGCTGGTTGCGGCAATGTAGAGGAGCATGGGCTCTTTCTCAGTCGGCGCCGCCAGGACAGGCGGCGTGGCCAGCATCTTCTTCAGCTCGTGAAAAGCTTGATCGGCTTGGTCATTCCGCTCGAAGTGGTTGGTCTTCTTCATGAGGCGGTAGAGAGGAAGAGCTTTCTCTCCGAGCCGGCTGATGAAGCGGTTCAGGGAGGCCAAGCATCCGGTAAACTTCTGGACGTCTCAAAGTTTGGTGGGAATCGCCATTCTCTCAATGGCCTTGATCTTTACTGGGTTGCATTCGATGCCGCGTTCGGAGACCAGGAAGCCTAGGAGCTGGCCGGCTGGCACTCCGAACACGCATTTCTCGGGGTTAAGCTTGATTTGGAACCGGCGTAGGTTCTCAAATGTTTCCTTGAGGTCTTCCAGCAAGGTGCCGCGCTTCTCCGTCTTCACCACAATGTCGTCTACGTAGACGTGGGCATTTCTGCCGAGTTGCTTGAGGAGGCACTTCTGCATGCAACGCTGAAAAGTGGCACCGGCATTTCTCAAGACGAATGTCATAGTCAGGTAGCAGAAGGCTCCGAATGGCATGATGAAGGCGGTCTTCAGGTGGTCAGCCGGATCTAACTTTATCTGGTGATACCCTGAGTAAGCATCCAAGAAACTCAACAGCTCGCATCCAGCCGTGGAGTCTATCACTTGGTCAATCCTTGGCAGGGCAAAGGGATCTTTGGGGCAGGCCTTGTTGAGGCTCGTGTAGTCTATACACATGCGCCACTTGTTGTTCTTCTTTAGCACGAGGACCGGGTTGACGAGCCACTCTGGAAAGAAAACTTCCATAATGAAGCCGACTGCCAGAAGCCGGGCTATCTCCTCTCCCACAATCCTGCGTTTCTCCTCCGACAGTCGGCGGAGGGGTTGTTTGACTGGTTTGGCGTCTTCTCGGACGTGTAATTTGTGCTCGGTGAATTCCTTCGGAACACCCGGCATGTCCTTGGGGGACCATGCAAAGATGTCCCGATTCTCACGGAGGAAGTCGGCGAGCTCGCCTTCCTATTTGCTATTTAGGTTTGACTCGATGACGGCAAACCTCTCTGGGTGCTCGGGGTCAAGAGGTATCTTCTTCGTCTCCTTGGTCGGCTGGAAAGATCCTTGGGCATCATGCTCCTTGGGATCGGGGGACAGGGCCGACTGCTTGCCGGCCATGGCCACGACCCGGTCCAACATCTTCTTCTCTTCGGCAGTCATAAGGGACTCGGCCAGCCGGCTGCTAGCTGCTGCGCACTCGAAGGACTTCTTGTAATCGCCGGCTACGGTGATGACGCCTTTGGTGCTTGGTATCTTCATCTTGAGGTATGCATAGTGGGGAACTGCCATGAATTTGGCCAAGGCAGGTCGGCCAAGCAATGCATGGTAAGGGCTCTCCAGGTCCACCACTTCAAACCAGATCGCTTCCCGGCGGAAATGCTCCTTGTCCCCAAAAAGTACATCAATCTTGATCTTGCTAATGGGGGCACAGGACAGGCCGGGTACGATGCCATGGAACACTGTCCGAGTAGGTATGAGTTTCTTTGTCTTGACGTTCAGCTTCTCCAGGGTGTCGCGGTACAAGATGTTGATGCTGCTCCCGCCGTCTATCAACACACGGGAGAAGCGAGCGGCGCATCTATCCGTTGCAAGGGTGGCATCCAGAACCAACGCATAAGAGCCGGGAGATGGCATCACCTCTAGGTGGTCGGCCCGGCTCCAGCTGATAGGTTTTTCTGACCAGTGCATGTGCTCGGCGGGGTTGGCAGCAACCATGCTGACTTCCTGGTTCTCTCGGCGTTTGCTGCGCCGGTCTTCGGGCTGGCTTGTAAAGACGATATAGGCGGCATGCTCGTCTGGGAACTCATCATGCACGGCTTCGACTGCGGGCCGAGCGGCCGGCGGCTGCGGAGCCGGAGGCGGCGGGCCGGCAGGCGGAGGCGGCGCGAGCCCTTCGCCTTTGGAGATTTGGGTGAGCCAATGGCACTTCCGGGTTGTGTGGTTGGACAGCTTCGCGCCGCTGTGGAACTTGCACGGGGCATCGAGAGTTTGCTCGTAGGAGAAGGCCGGCTGCCAAGCCGGCCTGCCGCCCTTGGGTTTCTTGGGCGCGGGCCGCCCTTCGGGCGGCACGTCTTCGACTGTGGCCACCTGCCGACTGGCGCGAGGCGGCGCGGGGCCCTTGCGCTTGTGGTCGTTCGAGTGTGGGCATCGGCCGGAATCCCCAGCCGGCGTCTTGGGCGCCGGGTTGAGTACTTTTCCGGACGCGTCTACCCGGAGCTCGGTCTTCATTGAGGAGTCGGCGGTAGCGTACTTGTCTGCTATGTCCAGAAGCTCGTCAAGGGTAGTCGGCTCGTCGCAGAGGAGCTTGTGCTTGAGGAGGGTGCCCTCTCGGCACCCGGCAGTGAAGTATTCTATGGCTGGCACCTCGTGCACCCCTTCGCAAGAGTTGCGGAGCTCGGCCCAACGCGTGAGGTAGTCGCGAGTTGACTCGGCGGGGCCTTGTACGCACAAGGAGAGCTGTCTGGGCTTGGGAGCCCGCTTGTAGGTGCTGGTGAAGTTGCGACGAAAGCTTCTATGAAATCTAGCCAGCTGTTGATGCTGTGTGGTTTGAGGCTATTGAGCCAGGTCCGCGCCGTGCCTTGCAGCATGAGGGGCACGTACTTCACGGCAACGCGCCGGTTGCCGTTGGCTATGCTAACCGCCGTGGAGTAGTCGATCAACCAATCTTCTGGCTTCACGGAACCGTTATACTTGGGCGTGTCTCTTGGGAGCGAGAACCCTTTGGGGAAGGGCTCGTCGCTGATGCGGGGGCCGAAGCAAGGCGGACCGACATCGTCTTCTTCTTCCAGCGCCAGGGATCGCGCCAGGCGGTCGATCCGATGGCGGGCGTCGTTCTCGCCGACTCCTTCGCGGCGACCTAGCCGGCCGCTGAGAGTCGGATGCGCAACAGGCGGCGGGGTGGGATATCTCTCTCCACGGGGCCGAGGCGGAGGCGGGTTGCCCCGCCACTCCATGGCCCGAGGGAGGCCTTCTGCGTCTCGCTCGATGGAGATCCGGGTTTGGCTTCAGCTGGCAGCCGGCTCTTTCTCGCGCCGCGCGCGGTCTCTACCCGTAGTCGGTGTCCGGGACGTCGCGCCGTGATCTCAGCGAGGGGGAGGGCTTTCCGCGCGGGTGTCGACTTCGTGTCACTACGCGGCTGCATCGATCGGCTGCTGGATGCGTCGGGTCATGTGGGGGAGTTCTTCGGCCCCCAGTCCGTCTAGCTCGTCTACGGCCGCCTGGGCGGCGCGCAGGTTCTCGAGTGGAGTGGCGTAGACTGGGCGGTCGACCCCTAACGTGTCGGCAACGACAGCGCCGCGCTGTCTGACAACGCCGGCCCGGTTAGGCCCGCCTGGGGGCGGCGTGCCAAAGGCGGCGCGGTCGGCCTCACGTCAGTGGGCCTCAGCGAGGCGTCTCATGGAAACCAACTTCCGGCCCTCCACGAGGAGGGCGAGGCGGCAAGCCTCCAGTGCTTCAGCATCGGCGTCGGCCGGGAGGGGGATGGACAAGTCATGGACCGCCGCGTGCGAGGCGTCGTGGGTGCTCTCGTCGGCTGCGCCGTCGTGGCCGATGACCATCACCTCGGTGGTGACAGCGTCGCAGCCATCGGCTCGGGGAAGCGGGTCGTTGTAGATCGTGACGTTGGTGGGGAAGGTGTCGAATGAGGCCGTGTCGGAGTCGACAGGCATCGGATCGGTGGAGCCAACCGACTCCAAGTCCACAGCAGGCTCGCCGGAGACATGGAGCCGGCCGAGGAGGTTGACGAGGTGGTCAGTGCCCGCGTCGGAGGCGAGCTCGTCGGAGATGAGGGTCTTGTCGAGGAGATCGGCGAGGCTGCTCGCTGTGCAGGCGTTGGTGACGCCTTGCAGCGCGTCATGGCAAGCGCCATCGGGCGTGCCGGGCTGGCTACGCTCGCGGGGGAGGAAGAAGGTTCCCGTCCAGAACAGGTCTCCGGATGACGGTGCACCTGGCCCCACGGTGGGCGCCAAATGTCGGGTGGTAGGTGCGACATATGCCAACGGGTGGCTTATCATTGTGGGAGCCAGTAAAACATCGCCGGTGCCTGGAAACGGGATGAGGCAAAGACATGCACGCCGGCGAATCTTACCCAGCTTCGGGGCTCTCCGTGGAGATAACACCCCTACTGCTGCTCTGCGGGGTCTCCGCATGATCACTCGATGAACAAGTAGCTACACGGTGCTCCTTGAGCTGTTTGGCGAGAGGAGGAAGAAGGGCTCTGCTTGCTCTCTTCTCCTCCCTACGTGGTGTCTAAAACTAGCAGGGATCAACCCTTTGCATGGGTGTTCCGGGGGGTTTATATAGGCCTACCCCCCGGGGGTACAACGTTAATCTGGCTGGGCCCGGGGCCCAGCCGTCTGTGTCTACGCTCTCCGGCTTCTGTGCCGGCTGCTGGGGCCCGCCGGCTAGTGGGTCCCATCGGCTGCCGGCCCCTTCGTCGACAGGCAGGCCCCACTGTCCAGGGCCTTGTCGGTGGCTGATTACTGTTGCTCAATCTTGGTGACGAGGGCTTCGCCGAGGTAAGCGTGGCTACAGTGCTGCCGTCCGGCGGGTGACCACTATAGCCTCACCGCGTCTTGTCTCCTTAATGGGGCGTCTCCTTCGAGGGGGTGGCAAGCCGGCTGGAGAGAGCCGGCTCCGTCTTGGGCCGACTGGGGGAGGCCGGGCCGCCTTCGGGTGTCTCTCTGCCCGAAGGGGCCCACCGCCCGTGGGCCGTACTGGTAGCCCGTCGTGGATGACATCAGGGTCAACGTGGCAACAGTGCTGCGCCGGACGGGTCATGGCCACCCGTACGGCGCACTGTGCCAGGCGCGTTCCGGGATTCGGGGGTGGCAGGCTTCACTGTAGCCACGCCCCGTCACATCGACGTTAGGTGGATGCAGACTTTGAGGGTACGATCTTGATCGCTTTATGGGAGCCGGCTTCTTGGAGTCGGCCTTCTCGCAGCCGGCTCTTAGGAGCCGGCCCTCCCGCGGCTTTCTTCATGAGGGCTGAAGTCGGGCCGCCTTCCAATAGCCGGCCTGGGAGATAGCCGGCCAGGGGAAGGCGGCCCCATGTCTTGGATCCTTGAGAGCCGGATCGGCTCGTAATTTTTTCAGAAAGGTCAGGGAGAGCCGGCTAGGCTACCCGTGGTCACTTATTCCGACAGTCCATATACGAAACGGTCAAACTATCCACTAGACAAAGTAGTCGGCAATGAATAATACAACATCATGAAAATCAAACAACCACATCCAACCTACTGGACACTGCCACCACATGGGATGCAGCCAAAAATGTCATTCCACTCATATTTAATTCTAGATACTTCCGAATAACAATGGTTACACGCCTCATCATCATCGTAATATTGCTACAAAGACCTGAATCATCATCTATGCTCATCCCACTCAGGGCCCAGGTTGCTTGTTTTTTGCCATGGCATTCACATACAGTGGTCACATCCAGAGCAACTCATTCCTATTGTCTACGGCCACCTGCCTTTAAAGAGATGCCCCTCATTGTTTTCTCTTGAACCACTCAATAAAAGTAGTAAAATAGACTCTTCTCCTTGTATCCATTATACATTGTCTTAATCGAATTTTTTTCCGGAAAAACTTTCGATCTATTCATCTTCAATTATGGCTGTACAATGAACACCAGAAATAATAAATTTACATCTGGATCTGTAGACCACCTAACGACGACTACAAGCACTGAAGGGAGCTGAATGCGCGCCGCCATCATCGCTTCAGTGCTAAGACCTCATAGGACCAGCGCGCCAGAATAACAACCGCCGCCGATGAAGAGTAGTCTAGAACGGAAGGATCCAACCTAAAGGCACATGAACCTCGACAAACGACGAACAAAGCCGAGCAAATCCACCAAAAACAGGCCCGCCGGAGAGACACCTCCAAACACCCACCAACGGTGTTAGATGCATCACCGGGATGGGGGCTAGGCAGGGAGGACTTTATTCCATCTTGAGGGAGCCGTAGTGAAAGCACAAGTGCTCCCTGGATGATTTTGGTAATTAATGTCAACATATCTCTTGTTGGACTAATGTTTCTACCTAGTATGTCTCAGACAAGTTCAACAATGGAGTGGCATGGACTAGAGGATGTGGAACTCCTTCAATATGCTAAGGACAAAGAATTGGCTCAAGCTCAAAGCTCAGGACTCTACATTTTTCTATTTTAATGATCCAAGATCACATTGAGTCCATAGGAAAGCCAATACTATTAAGAAGGGATGAGGTGTTGCTTAATGGCTTGCTTGCTCAAAGTGCTTAGTGATATGCTCCAAAGCCCTCAACCACATTCTCACTTCCAAATATGTCCCACACCAAATATCCAACTCGGCCCCATCGATTCTTTCTATCCGGCGCCGCCGAGTTCAGTTGACATAGCCACTGCCAGAAACCCTAATCAGTTTGGTCTCACCGATAGGATCTCGGTCTCACCGAGATGGGCTTGCAAACTCTCTGTTACCTATTGCAATATTTTCGGTCCCACCGAGATATACAATCGGCCCCACCGAGTTTGCTTGGCCAACTCTCTGTTTCGCTTATTACCCAAATCGGTCCCACCGAGTTGGAGTAATCGGTCAAACCGAGTTTTGGATTTACCCTAACCCTAGAACATCGGTCCCACTGAGTTGATCCAGTCGGTCCCACCGAAACACCTAACCGTCACATTATGAACCAAATCGGTCTGACCGAGTTCTCTGGATCGGTCCCACCGAGTTTGGTGATTTGTGTGTAACGGTTAGATTTTTTATAGAGGCTATAAATACCCCTCCACCCACTCTTCATTCATAGAGAGAGCCCTCAGAACATGCCTACACTTCCAATACACATTTTCTGAGAGAGAACCACCTACACTTGTGTTAAGGTCAAGATATTCCATTCCAACCACATAAATCTTGATCTCTAGCCTTCCCCAAGTTGCTTTCCACTCAAATCCTCTTTCTACCAAATCCAATCCTATGAGAGAGAGTTGAGTGTTGGGGAGACTATCATTTGAAGCACAAGAGCAAGGAGTTCATCATCAACACACAGTTTGTTACTTCTTGGAGAGTGGTGTTTCCTAGATTGGCTAGGTGTCAATTGGGAGCCTCCGACAAGATTGTGGAGTTGAACCAAGGAGTTTGTAAGGGCAAGGAGATCGCCTACTTCGTGAAGATCTACCCTAGTGAGGCAAGTCCTTCGTGGGCGACGGCCATGGTGGGATAGACAAGGTTGCTTCTTCGTGGACCCTTCGTGGGTGGAGCCCTCCATGGACTCGCGCAACCGTTACGCTTCGTGGGTTGAATTCTCCATCAACGTGGATGTACGATAGCACCACCTATCGGAACCACGCCAAAAATGTCCGTGTCTCCAAATTGCGTTTGCACACTCCAATCCCTGCTCTTTACATTCTTGCAACTTGCATGCTTTACTTTCCACTGCTCATATACTCTTTGTATGCTTGCTTGATATGTTTTGTAAATGTTTAAACTTGTACTAATACTCCACATGAACCTAAAGAATTAAAAACTGCGACGTTTCTTGATTAGAGTCTATTCACCCCCCTCTAGACATCTCTTCTCGATCCTTTCACGTAGCCGTCTCATCTTTCTGAGAAGAACACAAACTTTAACAAAACTCAAAGAAAAATCTAAAAACGGAGCCCTCTCGCTGGCAAGAGTCGGGATCTACCACGCCTCCATGGCCCTAAGACCACGGGAAACGAGACGGACCGGTGCTACCTCTTGAGCATGCGTTGGTTTTCCCTTGAAGAGGCAAGGGTGATGCAGCAAAGTAGCGTAAGTATTTCCCTCAATTTTTGAGAACCAAGTATCAATGCAGTAGGACACTACACGCAAGTCGCCTAGTACCTGCACAAACAAATAAGAACCTGCAACCAACGCGATAAAGGGGTTGTCAATCCCTTCACGACCACTTGCAAAAGTGAGATCTGATAAGGATAATAAGATAAATATTTTTTTGGTATTTTTGTTGTATAGATTGGAAAGTAAAGATTGCAAATTAAATAGTAAACTAGAATTGTAGATCAGAAACTTATATGATGTAAAGTAGACCCGGGGGCCATAGTGTTGGAAATATGCCCTAGAGGCAATAATAAATTGGTTATTATTATATTTCATTGTTCATGATAACCATTTATTATCCATGCTAGAATTGTATTGATAGGAAACTCAGATACATGTGTGGATACATAGACAACACCATGTCCCTAGTAAGCCTCTAGTTGACTAGCTCGTTGATCAATAAGATGGTTACGGTTTCCTGACCATGGACATTGGATGTCGTTGATAACGGGATCACATCATTAGGAGAATGATGTGATGGACAAGACCCAATCCTAAGCCTAGCACAAAGATCGTGTAGTTCGTATGCTAAAGCTTTTCTATTGTCAAGTATCATTTCCTTAGACCATGAGATTGTGCAACTCCCGGATACCGTAGGAGTGCTTTGGGTGTGCCAAATGTCACAACATAACTGGGTGGCTATAAAGGATCACTATAGGTATCTCCGAAAGTGTCTGTTGGGTTGGCACGAATCGAGACTGGGATTTGTCACTCCGTGTAACGGAGAGGTATCTCTGGGCCCACTCGGCAGGACATCATCATAATGTGCACAATGTGACCAAGGAGTTGATCACGTGATGATGTGTTACGGAACGAGTAAAGAGACTTGCCGGTAACGAGATTGAACAAGGTATCGGGATACCGACGATCGAATCTCGGGCAAGTACAATACCACTGGACAAAGGGAATTGAATACGGGATTGATTGAATCCTCGACATTGTGGTTCATCCGATGAGATCATCGTGGAACATGTGGGAGCCAACATGGGTATCCAGATCCCGCTGTTGGTTATTGGCTGGAGAGTTGTCTCGGTCATGTCTGCATGGTTCCCGAACCCGTACGGTCTACACACTTAAGGTTCGATGAAGCTAGGGTTATTAAGAAGACTTGTATGTGATTACTGAATGTTGTTCGGAGTCCCGGATGAGATCCCGGACGTCATGAGGAGTTCCGAAATGGTCCAGAGGTAAATATTTATATACGGAAAGTTGTTGTTCGGGTTCCGGGAAAAGTTCGGTTTTTTCCGGTATTGTACCGGGAAGCTTCCGGAAGGTTCCGCAGGATTCTGGAGGGGTCCGGAGGTCCGGAAAATGTTCCACCACGTCCAATACAGCAGCATGGGCTGTAAGGGGGAGCCCTAACCTTAATGGGCCAAGGGCACCAGCCCCCCCAAGGCCCATGCGCATGGGAGAGGGGAAACCCTAAGGGGGAGGGCCTCCACTTGACTTGGGAGGCACTCCTCCCCCCTTTGGCCGCCGCCCCCAATCCTAGATGGGATCTAGGGGGGCCGGCCCCCCTCTCTCCCCACCTATAAATAGTGGAGGGGTGGGAGGGCGGCCACACCCTTGGACCTGGCGCAGCCCCTCCCCTCCAATACCTCTTCTCCTCCGCGTGAGCTTGGCGAAGCCCTGCCGGAGAACTGCCACTCCATCACCACCACACCGTCGTGCTGCTGTTGGACTCTCTTCCTCAACCTCTCCCTCCTCCTTGCTGGATCAAGGCGTGGGAGACGTCTCCGTTCCGTACGTGTGTTGAACGCGGAGGTGCCGTCCGTTCGGCGCTAGGATCATCGGTGATTTGGATCACGATGAGTACGACTCCATCAACCCCGTTCACTTGAACGCTTCCGCTTAGCGATCTACAAGGGTATGTAGATGCACTCTCTTTCCCCTCGTTGCTAGATTACTCCATAGATTGATCTTGGTGATGCGTAGAATTTTTTTAAATTTCTGCTACGATCCCCAACAGTGGCATCATGAGCTAGGTCTATGCGTAGTTTCTATGCACGAGTAGAACACAAAGCAGTTGTGGGCGTCGATATTGTCAATTTACTTGCCATTACTAGTATTATCTTGATTCGGTGGCATCGTGGGATGAAGCGACCCGGACCGACCTTACACGTACTCTTACGTGAGACTGGTTCCACCGACTGACATGCACTAGTTGCATAAGGTGGCTAGCGGGTGTCTGTCTCTCCCACTTTAGTCGGATCGGATTCGATGAAAAGGGTCCTTATGAAGGGTAAATAAAAATTGGCATATCACGTTGTGGTTTTCGCGAAACGTTCTTGCTAGAAACCTATAGCAGCCACGTAAAAAACTTGCAATAACAATTAGAGGACGTCTAACTTGTTTTTGCAGCATATGCCTTGTGATGTGATATGGCCAAAAGGATGTGATGAATGATATATGTGATGTATGATATTGATCATGTTCTTGTAATAGGAATCACGACTTGCATGTCGATGAGTATGACAACCGGCAGGAGCCATAGGAGTTGTCTTAATTTATTTATGACCTTACTGTCAACTTAAACGTCATGTAATTACTTTACTTTATTGCTAAAGTGTTAGCCATAGTAGTAGAAGTAATAGATGACGAGACAACTTCAAGAAGACACGATGATGGAGATCATGGTGTCATGCCGGTGACAACAATGATCATGGAGCCCCAAAGATGGAGATCAAAAGGAGCAAATGATATTGGCCATATCATGTCACTATTTGATTGCATGTGATGTTTATCATGTTTTACATCTTATTTGCTTAGAACGACGATAGCTTAAATAAGATGATCCCTCACAATAATTTCAAGAATTGTGTTCCCCCTAACTGTGCACCGTTGTGAAGGTTCGTTGTTTTGAAGCACCACGTGATGATCGGGTGTGATAGATTCTAACGTTCGAATACAACGGGTGTTGACGAGCCTAGCATGTACAGACATGGCCTCGGAACACATGCAATACACTTAGGTTGACTTGACGAGCCTAGCATGTACAGACATGGCCTCGGAACACGGAAGACCGAAAGGTCGAGCATGAGTCGTATAGAAGATACGATCAACATGAAGATGTTCACCGATGTTGACTAGTCCGTCTCACGTGATGATCGGACATGGCCTAGTTGACTCGGATCATGTTTCACTTAGATGACTAGAGGGATGTCTATCTAAGTGGGAGTTCATTGAATAATTTGATTAGATGAACTTAATTATCATGAACATAGTCCAAATTGTCTTTGCAAATATGTTGTAGATAAATAGCTCACGTTGTAGCTCCTTATTTCAATACGTTCCTAGAGAAAGATTAAGTTGAAAGATATTGTAAGCAATGATGCGGACTAGGTCCATAGTCCGAGGAGTGTCCTCACTGCTACACAGAAGGCTTACGTCTTTGATGCACCGCTCGATGTGCAAACCCCTACAACGTCGTCTATGGATGTTGTGAACACCTGACAGACACATCCTGATGACTACTTGATAGTTTAGTGCACCATACTTTACGGCTTAGAATCGGGATTCCAATGACATTTTGAACGCCATAGAACATATGAGATGTTCCAAGAGCTGAAATTGGGATTTCAGGCTCATGCCCGTGTTGAGAGGTATGAGACCTGTGACAAGTTCTTTTGCCAACAAGATGGAGGAGAATAGCTCAGCTAGTGGGCATGTGCTCAGAATGTCTGGGTGCTACAATCACTTAAATCAAGTGGGAGTTAAACTTCCAGATAAGATAGTGATTGATAGAGTTCTCTAGCCACTATCACTAAGCTACTAGATCTTCGTGATGAACTATGACATGCAAGGGATGAAGTTGATCCCGAAGCTGTTCGCGGTGCTTAAGACCGCAAAAGGTAGAAATCAAGAAGGAGCATCAAGTGTTGATGGTTTAACAAGACCACTGGTTTCAAGAAGGGCAAGGGATAGAAGGGAAACTTCATGGATGGCAAACCCGTTGCCGCTCCAGTGAAGGAACCCAAGGTTGAACCCAAACCCGAGACTAAGTGCTTCTATTGTAAGGGGAACGGTTACTAGTAGCGGAATTACCCCAAATGCATGGTAGATAAGAAGGCTGGCAACTTCAAAGTATATACGTGTTATTAATGTGTACCTCACTAGTACTCCTGGTAGCACCTGGGTATTGGATACCGGTTCAGTTGCTATTATTGGTGACTTGAAGCAAAAGCTACAGACTAAACGGAGACTGGCTAAGGGCGAGGTGACGATGTGTGTTGGAAGTGTTTCCAAAGTTGATGAGATCACCATCGCACGCTCCATCTACCTTCGGGATTAGTATTGAACCTAGATAAATGTTATCAGGTGTCTACGTTGACCATGAATATGATTAGATCATGTTCATTGCAATGCGGTTATTCATTTAAGTTAGAGAATAATGGTTATTCTGTTTACATGAATAATACCTTTCATGGTCATGCACCCTATGTGAATGGTTCATTGAATCTCGGTCATGGTAATACACATGTTCATGCCAAAAGATGTAGAGTTAATAATGATAGTACCACTTTCTTGTGGCACTGCCGCTTAGGTCATATTGGCATAAGATGCATGAAGAAACTCCATATCGATGGATGTTTGGAGTCACTTGATTTTGAATCGCTTGACACATGCGAGCCATGCCTCATGGGCAGGATGACTAACACCCCGTTTTCAGGTACAATGAAATAGGCAAGTGACTTGTTGGAAATCAAACATGCTGATGCGTGTGATCCAATGAGAATTGAAGCGTGCGGTGGATATTGCTATTTTCTCATCTTCACTGACGATTTGAGTAGATATAGGTATATTTACTTAATGAAGCACAAGTCTGAAATGTTTGAAAATTTCAAGCGATTTCAGAGTGAAGTTAAGAATCATCATAACAATAAGATCATGTTCCTACGATCTGATCAAAAGGGGATTTTCCGAGTTATGAGTTTGGCAATCACTTAAGACATTGTGGAATTGTTTCACAGTTGAAGCCACCTGGAACACCACAAGGTAATGGTGTGTCCGGACGTCATAATCGAACCTTATGAGATATGGTGCGATCTGTGATGTCTCTTACCAATCTACCGCTATTATTTTGAGGTTATGCATTAGAGACAGCTGCATTCACTTTAGATAGGACACCATATAAGTCCGTAGAGACGACGTCATATGAACATTGCTTTGGCAAGAAACCAAAGTTGTCGTTTCTTAATGTTTGGGGCTGCGATGCTTAAGGCTTCAGCCGGAGAAGCTCGAACCCAAAGCGGACAAACACATCTTCATAGGATACCCAAAGGTGACAGTTGGGTACACCTTCTATCTCAGATCTGAGGGCAAATTGTTTGTCGCTAAGAACGGGTCCTTTCTCGAGAAGGAGTTTCTCTCGAAAGAATTGAGTGGGAGGAAGATAGAACTTGATGAGGTTGTCGAACATTTACTTCAACCAGAGAGTGATGCAACACAGAAAGATGTTTTCTGTGGCGCCTACGTCTGTTGAAGAGGAAGTTAATGATAGTGATCATGAAGCTTCGGATCAAGTTGCTATCGAACCTCATAGGTCGACAAGGATATGTACTACTCCTGAGTGGTACGGTAATCCTGTCTCAAATATCATGTTGTTAGATAACAATGAACCTACGAGCTATGGAGAAGCGATGGTGGGCCCGTATTCCGACAAATGGTTAGAAGCCATGAAATCCGAGATAGGATCCATGTATCATAACAAAGTATGGGCTTTGGTGGACTTGCCCGATGATCGGCAAGCCATTGAGATAAATGGATCTTTAAGAAGAAGACGGACGTGGGCGGTAATGTTACCGTCTATGAAGCTCGACTTATGGGAAAGAGTCTTTTCACAAGTTCAAGGAGTTGACTATGAAGAGAATTTCTCACCCGTAGCGATGCTTAAGTCCGTCGAAATCATGTTAGCATCTGACAGATGGATGTCAAAATGAGTTTTCGTAAGAAAAAATCGTATGTGATGCAATAAAAGGTTTTGTCGATCCTAAAGATGCTAAAAGGTATGCTGGCTCCAGCAATCCTTCTATGGACTAGAGCAAGCATCTCGGAATCAGAATATATGCTTTGATGGAGTGATCAAAGCCTTTAGGTTTATACAATGTTTGTTAGAAACTTGTATTTACAAGAAAGTGAGTGGGAGCACTACAACATTTCTGATAAGTATATGTGGATGACATATTGTTGATCCGAAATAATGTAGAATTTCTGGAAAGCATAAACGGTTGTTTGAAGGGTGTTTTTCAAAGGAAGACCTGGATAAAGCTGCTTACATTTTGGGCATCAAGATCTATAGAGATAGATCAGTCAAAGAAGGGGTTCTTACCTGAGTTGTAAGGTGTGAAGTTGAGTAAGACTCGAAGATTGACCACGGCAGAAGAAATAGGAAGGACGAAGGTTGTCCCCTATGCTTTTGTCATAGGCTCTATACGGTATGCCATGCTGAGTACCGCACCTGATGTGTGCCTTGCCACATGTCTGGCAAGAGGGTACAAAGGTGATCTAGGAGTGGATCACCAGATAGCAGTCAAAATTATCCTTAGAGGAATAAGGAAATGTTTCTCGGTTATGGAGGTGATAAAGAGTTCGACATAAAGAGTTACGTCGATGCAAGCTTAACACCTATCCGGATAGCTCTGAGTAGAGATACCAGATACGTATAATGGAGCAATAATTTGGAATAGCTCCAAGTGGAACGTGGTAGCAGCACCTATGATATAAAGTTTTGCGAAATACATAGGGATGTGAATATGGCAAGACCCGTTGACTACAACCTCTCTCACAAGCATAACATGATCAAATCCAGAACTCTTTGAGTGTTTATCACATAGTGATGTGAACTAGATCATTGAGTCTAGTAGACTCTTGGATGTTGGTCACATGGCGATGTGACCTGTGAGTGTTAATCACATGGAGATGTGAACTACATTATTGACTCTAGTGCAAGTGGGAGACTGTTGGAAATATGTCCTAGAGGCAATAATAAATTGGTTATTATTATATTTCATTGTTCATGATAACCATTTATTATCCATGCTAGAATTGTATTGATAGGAAACTCAGATACATGTGTGGATACATAGACAACACCATGTCCCTAGTAAGCCTCTAGTTGACTAGCTCGTTGATCAATAAGATGGTTACGGTTTCCTGACCATGGACATTGGATGTCGTAGATAACGGGATCACATCATTAGGAGAATGATGTGATGGACAAGACCCAATCCTAAGCCTAGCACAAAGATCATGTAGTTTGTATGCTAAAGCTTTTCTATTGTCAAGTATCATTTCCTTAGACCACAAGATTGTGCAACTCCCGGATACCGTAGGAGTGCTTTGGGTGTGCCAAACGTCACAACGTAACTGGGTGGCTATAAAGGTTCACTATAGGTATCTCCGAAAGTGTCTGTCGGGTTGGCACGAATCGAGACTGGGATTTGTCACTCCGTGTAACGGAGAGGTATCTCTGGGCCCACTCGGTAGGACATCATCATAATGTGCACAATGTGACCAAGGAGTTGATCACGGGATGATGTGTTATGGAACGAGTAAAGAGGCTTGCCAGTAACGAGACTGAACAAGGTATCGGGATACCGACGGTCGAATCTTGGGCAAGTACAATACCACTGGACAAAGGGAATTGAATACGGGATTGATTGAATCCTCGACATCGTGGTTCATCCGATGAGATCATCGTGGAACATGTGGGAGCCAACATGGGTATCCAGATCCCGCTGTTGGTTATTGGCCGGAGAGTTGTCTCGGTCATGTCTGCATGGTTCCCGAACCCGTAGGGTCTACACACTTAAGGTTTGAAGATGCTAGGGTTATTAGGAAGACTTGTATGTGATTACCGAATGTTGTTCGGAGTCCCGGATGAGATCCCGGACGTCACGAGGAGTTCCGGAATGGTCCGGAGGTAAAGATTCATATATGGAAAGTTGTTGTTCGGGTCTCGGGAAAAGTTCAGTTTTTTTCCGGTATTGTACCGGGAAGCTTCCGGAAGGTTCCGCAGGATTCCAGAGGGGTCCGGAGGTCTGGAAAATGTTCCACCATGTCCAATATAGCAGCATGGGATGTAAGGGGGCGCCCTAACCTTAATGGGCCAAGGGCACCAGCCCCCCCAAGGCCCATGCGCATGGGAGAGGGGAAACCCTAAGGGGGAGGGCCTCCACTTGACTTGGGAGGCACTCCTCCCCCCTTTGGCCGCCGCCCCCAACCCTAGATGGGATCTAGGGGGGCCGGCCCCCCTCTCTCCTCACCTATAAATAGTGGAGGGGTGGGAGGGTGGCCACACCCTTGAACCTGGCGCAGCCCCTCCCCTCCAACACCTCTCCTCCTCCGCGTGAGCTTGGCGAAGCCCTGCCGGAGAACTGCCACTCCATCACCACCATGCCGTTGTGCTGCTGTTGGACTCTCTTCCTCAACCTCTCGCTCCTCCTTGCTGGATCAAGGCGTGGGAGACGTCTCCGTTCCGTACGTGTGTTGAACGCGGAGGTGCCGTCCGTTCGGCGCTAGGATGATCGGTGATTTGGATCACGACGAGTACGACTCCATCAACCCCGTTCACTTGAACGCTTCCGCTTAGCGATCTACAAGGGTATGTAGATGCACTCTCCTTCCCCTCGTTGCTAGATTACTCCATAGATTGATCTTGGTGATGCGTAGAAATTTTTTAAATTTCTGCTACGATCCCCAACACATAGGTTTCACTAGTGGCTTCTCTCAAGATAGCATATTTCATGGTGGGTGAACAAATTACTGCCGAGCAATTGATAAAAAACGCATAGTTATGAGAATATCTAGGCATGATCATAAACATAGGCATCACGTCTGTGTCAAGTAGACCGAAACGATTATGCATCTACTACTATTACTCCACACATCGACCGCTATCCAACATGCATCTAGAGTATTAAGTTCATATGCATTAGGCAAGATGACATGATGTAGAGAGATAAACTCAAGCAATATGATATAAACCTCATCTTTTATCCTCGATGGCAACAATACAATACGTGTCGGTTCCCTTTCTGTCACTGATAACCCACAAGTATAGGGGATCGCAATAGTTTTCGGGGGTAGAGTATTCAACCCAAATTTATTGATTTGACACAAGGGGAGCCAAATAATATTCTCAAGTATTAGCAGCTGAGTTGTCAATTCAACCACACCTGGAAACTTAATATCCGCAGCAAAGTGTTTAGTAGCAAAGTAATATGATAGTAGTGGTAACGGTAGCAAAAGTAATGTTTTTGGTATTTTGTAGTGATGATAGCAATAGCAACGGAAAAGTAAATAAGCGAAGAACAATATATGGAAAGCTTGTAGGCAATGGATCGGTGATAGAGAATTATGCCGGATGCGGTTCATCATGTAACAGTCATAACCTAGGGTGACACAGAACTAGCTCCAGTTCATCAATGTAATGTAGGCATGTATACCGAATATAGTCATACGTGCTTATGGAAAAGAACTTGCATGACATCTTTTGTCCTACCCTCCTGTGGCAGCGGGGTCCTAGCGGAAACTAAGGGATACTAAGGCATCCTTTTAATAGAGTACCGGACCAAAGCATTAACACATAATGAATACATTTACTCCTCAAACTACGGTCATCACCGGTAAGTATCCCGATTATTGTCACTTCGGGGTTAACGGATCATAACACATAATAGGTGACTATAGACTTGCAAGATAGGATCAAGAACTCTCATATATTGATGAAAACATAATAGGTTCAGATCTGAAATCATGGCACTCGGGCCCTAGTGACAAGGATTAAGCATAGCAAAGTCATAGCAACATCAATCTCAGAACATAGTGGATACTAGGGATCAAACCCTAACAAAACTAACTCGATTACATGATAAATCTCATCCAACCCATCACCGTCCAGCAAGCCTACGATGGAATTACTCACGCACGGCGGTGAGCATCATGAAATTGGTGATGGAGGATGGTTGATGATGACAACGGCGACGGATTCCCCTCTCCGGAGCCCCGAACGGACTCCAGATCAGCCCTCCCGAGAGGTTTTAGGGCTTGGCGGTGGCTCCGTATCGTAAAACGCGATGGATCCTTCTCTCTGATTTTTTTTCGCCCCGAAAGAAAATATATAGAGTTGGAGTTGAGGTCGGAGGAGCTCCGGGGGGCCCACGAGGTAGGGGGCGCGCCCTAGGGGGGCAGGTGCGCCCCCACCCTCGTGGACAGGTGGTGGGCCCCCTGGTCTTCATCTTTTGCAAGGATTTTTTATTATTTTCGAATAGATGTTCCGTGAAGTTTCAGGTCATTCCGAGAACTTTTGTTTCTGCACATAAATAACACCATAGCAATTCTGCTGAAAACAACGTCAGTCCGGGTTAGTTCCACTCAAATCATGCAAGTTAGAGTCCAAAACAAGGGCAAAAGTGTTTGGAAAAGTAGATACGACGGAGATGTATCAACTCCCCCAAGCTTAAACCTTTGCTTGTCCTCAAGCAATTCAGTTGATAAACTGAAAGTGATAAAGAAAAACTTTTACAAACTCTGTTTGCTCTTGTTGTTATAAATATGTAAAGCCTGCATTCAAGTTTTCAGCAAAGATTATGAACTAACCACATTCACAATAACGCATAGGTCTCATGTTTACTCATATCAATGGCATAATCAACTAGCGAGCAATAATAATAAATCTCGGATGACAACACTTTCTCAAAACAATCATAATATGATATAACAAGATGGTATCTCGCTAGCCCTTTCTGAGACCGCAAAACATAAATGCAGAGCACCTTTAAAGATCCAGGACCGACTAGACATTGTAATTCATGGTAAAAGAGATCCAGTCAAGTCATACTCAATGTAAACTAACAGTAATGAATGCAAATGACAGCGGTGCTCTCCAACTGGTGCTTTTTTAATAAGAGGATGATGACTCAACATAAAAGTAAATAGATAGGCCCTTCGTAGAGGGAAGCAGGGATTTGTAGAGGTGCCAGAACTCGGTTTTGAAATAGAGGTGAATAATATTTTGAGAGGTATACATTAATTGTCAACATAACAACCAAGAGATGGCAATATCTTCCATGCTACACACATTATAGGCGGTTCCCAAACAGAATGGTAAAGTTTATACTCCCCCTCCACCAACAAGAATCAATCCATGGCTTGCTCGAAACAATGAGTGCCTCTAACTAACAAGAGTCCCAGGGGGAGTTTTGTTTGCAATTATTTTGATTTTATTTGCATAAAGCATGGGACTGGGCATCCCGGTGACCAGCCACTTTCTCGTGAGTGAGGAGCGGAGTCCACTCCTCTTGAGAATAACCCACCTAACATGGAAGATACAGACATCCCTAGTCGATACATGAGCTATTCGAGCATACAAAACAGGATATTTATTTGAAGGTTTAGAGTTTGGCACATACAAATTTGCTTGGAACGGCAGGTAGATGCCATATATAGGTAGGTGTGGTGGACTCATATGGAATAACTTTGGGGTTTATGGAGTTGGATGCACAAGCAGTATTCCCGCTTAGTACAGGTGAAGGCTAGCAAAAGACTGGGAAGCGACCAGCTAGAGAGCGACAACAGTCATGAACATGCATTAAAATTAATCAACATCGAATGCATGCATGAGTAGGATATAATCCATTGTCGGTGTCAAAATCGGCGGATCTCGGGTAGGGGGTTCCGAACTGTGCGTCTAGGCCGGATGGTAACAGGAGACAAGGGACACGAAGTTTTACCCAGGTTCGGGCCCTCTCGATGGAGGTAAAACCCTACGTCCTGCTTGATTAATATTGATGATATGGGTAGTACAAGAGTAGATCTACCACGAGATCGAGGAGGCTAAACCCTAGAAGCTAGCCTATGGTATGATTGTTGATGTGTACGTTGTTCTACGGACTAAAACCCTCCGGTTTATATAGACACCGGAGAGGGTTAGGGTTACACAAAGTCGGTTACAATGGTAGGAGATCTTCATATCCGTATCGCCAAGCTTGCCTTCCAT
This sequence comes from Triticum urartu, assembly GCF_056163025.1. Lineage (NCBI taxonomy): Eukaryota > Viridiplantae > Streptophyta > Magnoliopsida > Poales > Poaceae > Triticum > Triticum urartu. The sequence goes on from NC_141877.1 coordinate 520,596,518, forward strand.
GCCAAGGAAAGTCCCTTCCGGACACGGGACGGAGTCTTCAATCTTGTATCTTCATAGTCCAGGAGTCCGGCTGAAGGTATAGTCCAGCTATCCGAACACCCCCTAATCCAGGACTCCCTCATCCACCATGAACATAAATATCGTGAAGGCTATGTTGATTTTGTTTCAACTACATGCGTGAACATGCACCAAGTCAAGTCACTTAAATAATTCAGAGGAGGATACCACCCTATCATACCACATCACAACCATTTTAATAGCATGTTGGCACACAAGGTAAACCATTATAAACTCCTAGCTAATCAAGCATGGCACAAGAAACTATGATCTCTAGTAGCCCCTGAACCAGGCTTCAATGACGACGAGTCCGGCGCGCAGATTGTCTTCGGCATTGGAAGGCGGGTTCCTCCTCCAAGTACTTCATAGAAGATTTTGAACACAAAGATAGTGTCCGGCTTTGCAAAATAAGTTTCCACATATTGCCATAGAGAGAATAATATTTACACCAATCTAATCTGCTGACATATTCCGTAGCGTGTCACACCACGGCCAAGCCTTTATCCGAGTCGTTTCATTATCCCACCTCAACGCGTCATGCGAGGCGGTTTCCTTGGCACGTCTTGTTAAAGCAGAGATCGTGTCCCCTTATCCCAGGATTCTCATCAATACGGGCGTGGGTAACCCAACCGCGCCATTGATTACGGCGCTTGGGGATAAGCGAGTTTTACCAGGCTGGTGGGGACATGTAGTTGCGTCCACCCATATAAGGGGATAAGGATCCAGCTTTTCACCTACGCCTTCTTCCTCCTTCGCCTATCCATTCTTGCGCACTCGAGCTCCAGCGCCCAAGTCCGCACTCCCCACCTCAACCTTCTCCAGCCATGTCCGGAGCGGGAGGCAAGTGGATGGTCTCCTCCGTCACGGAGGGACACATCAAAAAGCTGAGGAAAGCCGGATACCTATCTAACGACATTGCGTACCAGCTTCCCGAAAAGGGGAAGCTCATCCCCACCCCTAGGCCCCATGAAAGGGTGGTGTTCCTCCCCCATTTCCTCCGCGGACTGGGCTTCCCTCTCCACCCATTTATCTGGGGGCTCATGTTCTACTACGGCCTGGATTTCCACGATCTGGCCCCGAACTTCGTCCTCAACATCTCGGCGTTTATCGTCGTGTGCGAGGCCTTCCTCCGCATCCGCCCCCATTTCGGCCTATGGCTCAAGACTTTCAACGTCAAGCCGAAGGTGGTGCGCGGCAACTAGGCGGAGTGCGGAGGCGCCATGGTGGGCAAGATGGCCAACGTCCTATGGCTCGAGGGATCCTTTGTGGAGACCCTGAAGGGGTGGCAATCGGGGTGGTTTTACATCACCGAGCCACGCGACGCCGAATGGGTCGCACCCCCTGAGTTTCGATCCGGACCCCCTACGCGGCTCACCTCCTGGAAGGAGACAGGCCTATCGTGGGGTAAGAAGGGAGAGCTGACCGGACTCCAAACATGCGTCCAAACCCTGGTGGACAAGAAGCTCAAACTTGTCAACGTAGTCCAGGTTATGCTCATCCGCTTGATCCTCCCGTGTCAACAACGGGCTTTCAACCTGTGGGAGTTCGACCCGGCGCGGCACCAAACTCTGAGCAGGCTCTTCGACACGACGTATGAAGATGCCTGGAAGGTGCTTTTTAAGGGCGCCGAGGCTCCCGCATCCGCTATCGAGGATCGTGGATTCAGTGCGCAGCATCATGCTCTCGCGGTAAGCTGTTTTTTTCTTTTACAGGGTATCAGTTTTTCATAGTTTGACTCCATGCGGGATCTAAACTCCCTTACCCTTGACAGGATTGGCAGGTGACATCCGGACAGATCAACTGTCCGGCTCCTTTACCCGAAGGCCCAGCGGACGCTCGCCTGGCGAAGCTGCTGGTTCCGACACCCTATGTGGTGCCGAAGAAGAAGGCCGCAAAAAAGGCCGCGGGGACCCGAAAGAGTGCCCGGCGCCAGGAGGTGTCGGATCCATCATCCGACGGTTCTGAGGCGCATTCCTCCCGTGAAGACAAGGAGGAAGAAGAAGAGACCTCTCCCCCTCCAGCGGGGGGAGAGAAGAAAAGGAAGGCTGCCCTCTCGGGGGAGGTTGGAGGGTCCAAGAAGGGGAAAACCCTTCCTCCGGACTGCTCTACCGAGGCCGACGGCGGCGGAGAGGAGTGGCAGCCCAGGGCCAAGCCCCTGGCAAAATTGTAAGTATCCGGATACCAGAGTAACTCATAGTATTCGTTTATTGCACAACTTTCCCTTACATCGAATATGTTTATGCAGCCCACCCAAAGACCGGCTCGACGCGTCGTCGAGCGGCTCACTGGACTCGTCGGATGTGAACTCACTTCCGACGGCTTCCTTCCCCCGCCCTACGGACGACACCGAAGTGTTGTCCCAACAGGTTCCAAGCCGGGAGGAGGTGGTCCTGGAGGCGCCGCAAGGCGACCTCCCGGACTCCAGGAGTAAAGGGGATGAAACCCCCCAGGGCTCCAAGTCTGGCTCTAGGCCGGACACTGCTCCGGAACCTTCAGAGGTTCCAGAGTCCGGCAGGGGACCTCCTTCCAAGAGGAGCAAGTCCACCGTTTCGGTGGCCCCCGTCCAACCGAAGGCGCCGGACAATATGTTGGAGGCGCTCCAAGGCGCCTCCATCGACGAGGAGCACCGCACTATTATGAGTGCGGTGGTCCAGAAGGTTCAGTCCGCCAAGAGCGGACTGACTGAAGCTTGTACTAGCCTTTTAACAGGCTTTGAGGTAAGTAAAGAATGTGTAAATAATATTACCGCATAGACAGTAGCCCCTGATGCTCTGTTTGGCGTTCGGGAGGAAAAGCCGAATAGAGGATCAAATAAAATTCGCATGAGTCTAACAAAAATGAGTCAATATGCATGTGCAGGCTTCTCTGCTTGCGTCCGCCGCACTAACTGCGGAAGTGGACATGCTAAAGCAGAACCTCGAGCGGTCCGAGCAAGAGCTCGGGCGTGCCAAGAAGCAGCTCGAGGACAATGAAGGTGAGAAATACCTTGTTTTTAAATATATATAAAAAGGTGCAATTGCAAAGAATGACAGGATTATCGTGGCTATTGTAGGGGCCACGTCTGAAGTGGCGACCCTTAAGCAAGCGCTGGTCGAGGCCGAGAAGAGGGCGGCCTCGGAGCGCACCGAGCGGGAGAAGTATGAGGCCGAGGTTGGCAAGGTGCGGCAAGAGCTCCAGGCTCTCATGGAAAAACATGAGAGTTTGGAGCTTGACTCGAAGACGCAAGCGTCCGAGCTCGCGGTGGCTATTGAAAATGCCAAGTCTGCCAAGGCCGAATCCCAGAAGACCCTCCAGGAGTTGGATGAGGTGAAGAGGATAGCGGCGGGTAAGGCATTCTTTATGCAAAGCAAACACATAAATGTGAGTTACTTGTTACTTACCCGAATCCGAAGCTCTCCAAGAGCATTCGCAGATCTTCCCCAGAGTGTGTCCGATGCCGCCGCATTCTATCGAGCCGAGGAGGGCAGCTCGACGGAGAAGGTGTTCTGGTCTCAGTACGCTGAGGCCGGACACCCCGTGCCCCTGAGAGACCAGCTGAAGCAACTGGTCGAGCTCCACAAGGCGGCCGAACAGGCCATGAAGGGCCTCATTGTTCGGCTGTGGCCTGGAGGGGCTCTGCCTGGGAGCTATTTCGGGCTGGTGCGGCGGCTGGTGGAGGCCTGTCCAAGGCTCAAAGTCATCAAGCACTCCGTCTGCATTGAGGGTGCCCGTAGGGCCCTTGCCCGTGCTAAGGTGCACTAGGGCAAGCTGGATGCTGAGAAGCTTGTGAAGGACGGGCCACCGCCGGGGAAAGAGCATCGCAAGCCCAAGAATTACTATAAGGATGTTCTGAAGGGTGCCTGCCTTGTGGCGGATGAATGTTCTAGGGATGTAATTTTTGAGTGAAACTTGCTCGTTTTGTCCTGTGCGCTGAAAACTTGTTTATATGCGCTAAGCAATGCTGTTGGAATTTAAAATATTACCTTTTGTGCAGCTGTTTATCAATTCTGAGAGATGGTGAATTGTCGGCTTCTGCCCCCGTTCCGCTAGTGCCGGGGTGTTCGGGGATAAACCTGAGCGCTCTTTTTCCCATGTTTGGGTCCTTCGAGGGAGGCGCTCAGTCCAACGAACAAGGCAATCAGACTATAATGCGTGAACACTCTCACTTAGCCATAGAATTCTATAATTTTAAATTTTGGCGAAGCCCCTGGTATTCGGAAGACCGAGTTCGGGGCGCTATCCACGCCTTGGCCGGACAGAGCCGTCTCCTCGCCCTAAGCGGCATGAGTCTTTAGGGACTCGAAAAAACCTCTCGAAGAGCGACCAGCTCTCGCTTCATCATGATAGTCAGTTTTAGCTTTCTCCACTGAGGTGCTCGACCCAGCTCAACTGGGGCACAATCGCAGTGGTTCTCCTAGTGCTACCTTAGCCGATATAGCGGAACGTAAGGCACCAAAACATAGGAGCCGGGCAAACCCAACTATTGACCCAAGGCATTATTCGGAGCCGATGCATATAATGCTATAAGTTCGGGGTGCCGCACTTGTTAAAGTGTTCGGACTTCTTACACCATATTGAGGGGTACTAAAGCCCCTGGTGTATTTTGGTCGTACCAACGTGTACGGGTGCAACATGTCGTTAAGGAACATATATAAAGAAAAAAGGTAATGCAAAAATAGACGAAAGCTATGCATTGTTTATTAAAAAGGGGTGCAATCAAGGCAGAACGATACAAGTAATGCGATAAGTGGAAGGTTGGACTAGTTAACATGTCCGTTCTAGGGGCAAGCTATGGAATAGTATGCGGAACGGGTATACTGCTCGTGATAGAGACCACCTGGGAGTTCCGTAATGCGGTGTGGCTTGTCTTCTTCCCTGGTTCTTGCATCGTTTGTGCGGCAATTGAATTGCCGAACAGGCCTTCCGAAGGATGGAGTCCTGAAAATAAGAGAAAATTAAAAAATCGGTAGCCCCTGGTACGGTTGAAGCCGTGTTTTGGGCGTGCCGTGATGGTGCCCCTCCCCCTGTGCCCATGGTATCTCTAGAGCGTAGTTATGTACGCGAAGTACTGGCGTCGCCTTTTTGCGAGGGTTGGGGTTGGGGCTGCATTGCTACGCCTGCTCGGATCGTGCCAGGCGGTCTTGTTGTAGGTTACTCCGGGCGCGCTTGACGGTGTCCGGTCGTTTAGTGGCCGGACTGGAGAACTGCCTGGAGAGGCTGCTTTGTACTTCCGCTGCAAGGGCCGCCGTGTGCTCCTCCGTTTAGAGGGAGCGTCCGGTGTTTCCATTGACCATAATTACTCCTCGAGGGCCTGGCATCTTGAGCTTAAGGTATGCGTAATGCAGTACCGCATTGAACTTAGCGAATGCGGTTCGCCCGAGCAGTGCGTGATAGGCACTGTGAAACGGGACTATGTCGAAGATTAACTCCTCGCTTCGGAAATTATCCAGGGATCCGAAGACCACTTCATGTGTGACTGAGCCTGTATAGTTGGCCTCTACACCTGGTATTATGCCTTTAAAGGTCGTTTTGGTGGGCTTAATTCTCGAGGGATCTATGCCCATTTTCCGCACTGTATCCTGGTAAAGCAGGTTCAGGCTGCTGCCGCCGTCCATAAGGACTCTAGTGAGATGAAATCCGTCAATAATTGGGTCTAGAACCAATGCGGCGAATCCGCCATGACGGATGCTAGTGGGATGGTCCCTTCGATCAAAGGTGATCGGGCAGGAGGACCATGCGTTGAACTTTGGGGCGACTGGCTCTACCGTGTATACGTCCCTTAACGCACGCTTCCGCTCCCTTTTGGGGACGTGGGTTGCGTATATCATGTTCACCGTCCGCACTTGTGGGGGAAAACCCTTCTGTCCACTGTTGTTCGGCGGCCGGGGCTCCTCGTCGTCATCGCTATGCAGCCCCTTGTCTTCATTTTCGGCGTTTAACTTGCCTGTCTGCTTGAACACCCAACAATCCCTGTTGGTGTGATTGGCCGGCTTTTCGGGGTGCCATGTATCTGGCACGAGAGGTCGAGTATTCGGTCCAAACTGGACGGGCCCCTAGGATTCCTTTTGAATGGCTTTTTCCGCTGACCGGATTTAGAGCCTCTGAATCCGGCATTAACTGCCGTATCCTCAGCATTGTCGCCGTTAATGCGGCGCTTCTGCTTGTTGCGACGCGACCTGCCACTACTGTCCCTGGTGTCCGAATTACCAGGGTTCTTGGTCATATTGTTGCTACGAGCAAGCCAGCTGTCTTCTCCCGCGCAAAAGCGGGTCATGAGTGTCGTGAGTGCTGCCATAGATTTCGGCTTTTCCTGTCCAAGGTGCCGGGCCAGCCACTCATCACGGATATTGTGCTTGAAGGCTGCTAGGGCCTCAGCGTCCGGACAGTCGACTATTTGATTTTTCTTTGTTAGGAACCGTGTCCAGAATTGCCTGGCCGATTCCTCTGGCTGCTGAATTACGTGACTTAGGTCATCGGCGTCTGGGGGTCGCACATAAGTGCCCTGGAAATTGTCGAGGAATGCGGCTTCCAGGTCCTCCCAACAACTAATTGATCCTGTTGGCAAGCTGTTAAGCCAATGCCAAGCTGGTCCTTTAAGCTTGAGTGGGAGGTATTTGATGGCGTGGAAATCATCGCCGCGGGCCATGTGGATATGAAGGAGATAATCCTCGATCCATACCGCAGGATCTGTTGTGCCATCATATGATTCGATGTTTACGAGTTTGAAACCCTCAGGGATTTGATGATCCATTATTTCGTCTGTAAAGCAGAGTGGGTGTGCGGCGCCTCTGTACTGGGCTATATCATGACGTAGCTCCAATGAGCCTTGTCTACTGTGTTCGGCCCCGCTGAATTTGTGGCCGGCGTGACGGTTACCGTCTTGAGCCGTGGGGCGTCCACGCGATCCGTAGATCGATCTTGTTTTCCTTGCCTTGTCCTCCAACATGTCTCGTAAGTCCGGCGCATATTCCCGTGCCTTGGTATGGGGTGCGGCTTGAGTGGAGGGCCGAGAGGCCTCTTTGTCGCAACCACGAGGTGGCCGGTCGGCCGCATCAAGTGCTTCCTCCTCTAATCGGGGTAGCAACCTGCGCTTTGGGAGCTCTTCGAGGGGCGTTCGAGTTTATGCTCTTCGGCCGCGAGGACTTCAGTCCATCTGCCGACTAGCAAATCTTGATCAGCTCTAAGTTGTTGCTGTTTTTTCTTGAGGCTTCTTGCCGTGGCCATAAGCCTGTGTTGAAAACGCTCTTGCTCGACGGGATCCTCTGGCACGACGAATTCGTCGTCATCGAGGCTTGCCTCGTCTTCGGAGGGAGGCATATAATTATCGTCCTCGACCTCTCTGTCCGCTGCTCTCTCATGAGGGCTGGTTTCTCCATTCTCCTGTGCTAAATCTTGCTGGAGGGGGTTTTCTTTGGCGCTTTCCGGAGTATTATTATCTCCCGTGCTGGAATCACCGTGTTTGTTTTGGCGGGATTTTGAGCGGTGCCGCTGACGCCGGCGCTTAGGCTGTTTCTTGGAGGGGCCATCCTCCGCTGTTCCATCGCCATCTCCCTCTTTTGGGGTGTCCACCATGTATATGTCAAACGACGAGGTGGCTTTCCAGGGCCTAGTAGGCGCTGGTTCTTCATCATCTCCTTCATCGGCGTCCATACCGTCGATGTCTTCGGAGTCGAAGTCGAGCATGTCGGTTAAGTCATCGATAGTGGCTACAAAGTGGGTGGTGGGTGGGCTTTGAATTTCTTCATTGTCCGTACCCCAACCTTGCTGACCGTAGTCCGACCAGGGCTCTCCTGATAAAGACAGAGACTTCAGTGACTTCAGGATATCGCCGTGAGGCGAGTGCTGAAAGATGTCTGCGACAGTGAACTCCATGATCGGCGCCCAATCGGATTCGATCGGCAGGGGCGCGGAGGGTTCGGAGTCCGGAGAGGAGTCCGGCTCCTTGGAGTCACGAGTCTCGCAGAGTACGGGGCTGGTGTTCGGCTCAATCGCTGTTGGGGTCGCAGCCCCCGAGGTGGCGTCCAACCGCCCATCCTCGATCGATGCAGTTGGCTCGGAATTAAGGGTCGGAACTGACGCGGGTGCGGCCTCCAGGGCACTGTTCGGCGGCAGAGCTAAATCATGCTCGTCGTGACAGTGCGGCGCGCTCGGCAGTGGCTCGAATCCGTCGAAGATCAAGTCCCCGCGGATGTCAGCCGTGTAGTTTAAACTTCCAAATCTGACCTGACGGCCGGGGGCGTAGCTTTCGATCTGCTCCAGACGGCCAAGTGAATTGGCCCGCAGTGCAAAGCCGCCGAAGACGAAGATCTGTCCGGGGAGGAAGGTCTCACCCTGGACTGCATCGCTATTGATGATCGTAGGAGCCATCGAGCCTGATGGTGACGACATAGAGGAACTCTCAATGAAAGCACCAATGTCGGTGTCAAAACCGGCGGATCTCGTGTAGGGGGTCCCGAACTGTGCGTCTAGGCCGGATGGTAACAAGAGACAAGGGACACGAAGTTTTACCCAGGTTCGGGCCCTCTCGATGGAGGTAAAACCCTACGTCCTGCTTGATTAATATTGATGATATGGGTAGTACAAGAGTAGATCTACCACGAGATCGAGGAGGCTAAACCCTAGAAGCTAGCCTATGGTATGATTGTTGATGTGTACATTGTTCTACGGACTAAAACCCTCCGGTTTATATAGACACCGGAGAGGGTTAGGGTTACACAAAGTCGGTTACAATGGTAGGAGATCTTCATATCCGTATCGCCAAGCTTGCCTTCCACGCCAAGGAAAGTCCCTTCCGGACATGGGACGGAGTCTTCAATCTTGTATCTTCATAGTCCAGGAGTCCGGCTGAAGGTATAGTCCAGCTATCTGAACACCCCCTAATCCAGGACTCCCTCATCCGCCATGAACATAAATATCGTGAAGGCTATGTTGATTTTGTTTCAACTACATGCGTGAACATGCGCCAAGTCAAGTCACTTAAATAATTCAGAGGAGGATACCACCCTATCATACCACATCACAACCATTTTAATAGCATGTTGGCACGCAAGGTAAACCATTATAAGCTCCTAGCTAATCAAGCATGGCACAAGAAACTATGATCTCTAGTTGTCATTGCAAACATGTTTATTCATAATAGGCTGAATCAGGAACGATGAACTAATCATATTTACAAAAACAAGAGAGGTCGATTTCATACCAGCTTTTCTCATCTTAGTCTGTCCATCATATATCGTCATAATTGCCTTTCACTTGCACTACCGAACGACACTTGCACTACCGAACGATGTGAATAATAATAATAGTGCACGTGCATTGGACTAAGCTGGAATCTGCAAGCATTCAATAAACAGGAGAATACAAGGCAATATGGGCTCTTTTGTCAGATCAACGATAATGCATATAAGAGCTACTTCAACAATTTAATTATGGTCTTCTCCTATCGACCCCCAAAGAAAAGAAATAAAACTATTTACATGGGAAAGCTCCCAACAAGCAAAAGAAGAACAAGAAATATTTTTGGGTTTTCTTTTTAATTACTACTACAAACATGGAAAGTAAACTAATTAAAAGCTACAACTGTTTTTTGTTTTTCTTAAGGTTTATTAAACACACAAGAAGAAAGCATAAAAAGGGAAATAAACTAGCATGGATGATACAATGAAAAAGTATGAGCACCGACATCTAGCACTGAGTGTGTGAACATGAATATAATGTCGGTGAGGAATACGTAATCCCCCAAGCTTAGGCTTTTGGCCTAAGTTGGTCTATGGCCACGGCTGGCCTGGCGGATATCCATAATAATAGTTGGGGTCGTACTGAGATGCAGCGGCTATCGCCTCCTGAGCTGCAGCGTGGCGACGAGCGGCCTCCGCCCTCCTCTCGTACTCATATGCCTCCTCTCTGGTAATAACATATCTTCCTTTTGCCTGATAATCAAAGAAGGTAGGAGCAGGGAGAGTAATACGGACAACACGACGTCTGTCAAAGATTAAATGATACTAGAGAGGTGATTCATTCCTCTCGACAAACTGGTGGTGAACCAGAGCATTAAAGTCTAGGTAAGCCGGAGGTAATTCAATATCATCATTACGTATAGTTACACCAAGAAAATCAGCTAAGCGGGTTGCATAAATTCCACCAAAGAAATCTCCATTAAATCTATTCAGATGCAACCTACGTGCAACAATGGCTCCCAAATTATAAGATTTATCTCCCAACACAGCACTCCTAAGAATACTAAGGTCGGGGACACACATGTGACATGGTTCATCTTTACCGGTAATGCATCTACCTATGAAGAGAGCAAAATAATGTGTAGCAGGAAAATGAATGCTCCCTATGGTAGCTTGTGTTATATCTCTAGATTCCCCCACAGTTATACTAGCAAGAAAATCTCTAAATTCAGATTTGCGAGGTTCCTTGACACTACCCCATTGTGGAAGTTTGCATGTAGTGGTAAAATCCTCTAAGTCGATAGTGTAAGAATTTTCATAAAGATCAAACAGGACAGTTGGAGAATTATGTGAAGATGAAAATTCAAACCTCCTCACAAAGGAACTAGTGAGATAGTGATACTGGCTGCGCTTTTCTTCCTCGAAGCTCACAAGATCAGCGTTATGCAAATATGCGTTAAATTCTTCCTTAATTCCTGCTTGATCCATAAAATTTTCTGAAGGCCATTCACAAGGACGCACTGGAGCATCTCTTGGTGGCTCTTCATCAGCACCACGCATTGCAAGCCTAGGCTCTTGTTTCCTTGAAGAGCCACCTTGATACATTTTCCTAAACATGTTTCTTTCTCTGAAAAATTTCTGAAATTTTTAGTAACTTCAAAATAAAAGTAAACCAAACTCAACAAAATTGATAGCAACTACTCCTACAAGTGCCTAGAGCCTATATCATGCATCAAAACTACTTTTGACCATATAAATTTGACATGCAAGCTCAAGAACAGGGTCACCTAAGCAGCAAAAATTTGCAATGAATGAAGCACTAGAACAAAAACTAATTGGACCAATGGAGGAGTCACATACCAAGGAACAATCTCCCCAACCAGTTTTGCGAGAGGTGCTTTGAGCAAGGAGATCGAAAATGGCAGCAAAATGAGCTAGAACTCAAGCTTGAGCTGGATATTTGTGTTTGTGGGAGGAAGAAGAAGTGTGTGGGTGCAGGAATAAGTGGAGGAGGGCCACCGTGGGCCCACGAGGCAGGGGGGCGCCCAGGGGGGTAGGGCGCGCCCCTCACCCTCGTGGCCAGGTGCCAGCTCCTCCTGCTGTGTTCTCAGTCCCAAATATTCTCAAATATTTCAGAAAAAATCACATTTAAATTTCAGGGCATTTGGAGAACTTCTATTTTCGGGGTATTTTTATATTGCACGGATAAATCAGATAACATACATAAAGATACTATTTCTATTTTATTTAATATAAATAACAGAAAGTAAGAGGAGGGTACAGAAGGTTGTGCCTTCTAGTTTCATCCATCTCATGCTCATCAAAAGGAATCCACTAACAAGGTTGATCAAGTCTTGTTAACGAACTCATTCCGAATAACATGGAACCGGAGAAATTTCGAATAACACTATGTTACCTCAACAGGGATATGCACATCCCCAATAATAAGAATATCATATTTCTTCTTGACAGTAGGAAGAGGAAATTCAAAACCTCCAAATATAATCGATGGAATTTTTCCAATAGAGTTGATACTATGAACTTGAGGTTGTTTCCTCGGAAAGTGTACCGTATGCTCATTCCCATTAACATGAAAAGTGACGTTGCCTTTAGTGCAATCAATAATAGTCCCTGCAGTGTTCAAAAAAAGGTCTTCCAATAATAATAGACATACTATCGTCCTCGGGAATATCAAGAATAATAAAGTCTGTTAAAATAGTAACGTTTGCAACCACAACAGACACATCCTCACAAATACCGACAGGTATAGCAGTTGATTTATAAGCCATTTGCAAAGATATTTCAGTAGGTGTCAACCTATTCAAATCAAGTCTACGATATAAAGAGAGAGGCATAACACTAACACCGGCTCCAAGATCACATAAAGCAGTTTTAGCATAGTTTCTTTTAATGGAGCATGGTATAGTGGGTACTCCTGGATCTCCAAGTTTCTTTGGTATTCCACCCTTAAAAGTATAATTAGCAAGCATGGTGGAAATTTCAGCTTCTAGTATCTTTCTTTTATTTGTAACAATTTCTTTCATATACTTAGCATAAGGATTCATTTTGAGCATATCAGTTAATCGCATACGCAAAAAGATAGGTCTAATCATTTCAGCAAAGCGCTCAAAATCCTCATCATCCTTTTTCTTGGATGGTTTGGGAGGAAAAGGCATGGGTTTCTGAACCCATGGTTCTCTTTCTTTACCATGTTCCCTAGCAAGAAAGTCTTTCTTATCATAAAGTTGATTCTTTGATTATGGGTTATCAGGATCAACATCAGGTTCAATTTCTATATCATTATCATTACTAGGTTGAGCATAATCATGAACATTATCATTAACATTATCACTAGTTTCAGGTTCATTACTGATGACCCACAAGTATAGGGGATCTATCATAGTCCTTTCGATAACTAAGAGTGTAGAACCCAACGAGGAGCAGAAGGAAATGATAAGAGGTTTCCATCAAGGTGTTCTCTGCAAGTACTGAAATAAGTGGTAACAGATAGTTTTGTGATAGGATAATTTGTAACGAGCAACAAGTAACAAAAGTAAATAAAGTGCAGCAAGGTGGCCCAATCCTTTTTGTAGCAAAGGACAAGCCTGTACAAACTCTTATATAGAGAAAAGCGCTCCCGAGGACACATGGGAATATCATCAAGATGGTTTTCATCACGCTCATATGATTCGCGTTCGGTACTTTGATAATTTGGTATGTGGGTGGACCGATGCTTGGGTACTGTCCTTACGTGGACAAGCATCCCACTTATGATTAACCTCTATTGCAAGCATCCACAACTACAACAAAAGTATTAAGGTAAACCTAACCATAACATGAAACATATGGATCCAAATCAGCCCCTTATGAAGCAATGCATAAACTAGGGTTTAAGCTTCTGTCACTCTAGCAACCCATCATCTACTTATTACTTCCCAATGCCTTCCTCTAGGCCCAAATAATAGTGAAGTGTCATGTAGTCGACATTCACATAACACCACTAGAGGAGAGACAACATACCTCTCATCAAAATATCGAACGAATACCAAATTCACATGACTACTAAGAGCAAGACTTCTCCCATGTCCTCAGGAACAAATGTAACTACTCACAAAGCATAAACATGTTCATAATCAGAGGGGTATTAATATGCATATAGGATCTGAACATATGATCTTCCACCAAATAAACCAACTAGCATCAACTACAAGGAGTAATTAACACTACTAGCAACCTACTAGCACCAATCCCGGACTTGGAGACAAGAATTGGATACAAGAGATGAACTAGGGTTTTGAGAGGAGATGGTGCTGATGAAGATGTTGATGGAGATTGCCCTCTCCCGATGAGAGGAGCGTTGGTGATGATGATGGCGATGATTTCCCCCTCCGGGAGGGAAGTTTCCCCGGCAGAACAGCTCCGCCAGAGCCCTAGATTGGTTCCCCCCAAGGTTCCGCCTCGTGGCGGCGGAGTTTCGTCCGAGAAGATGGATTGTTATTTTTCCCATCGAAAGACTTCATATAGCAGAAGATGGCTACCGGAGGGCCACCAGGGGGCCCACGAGGTAGGGGGCGCGCCCCTACCCTCGTGGGCAGGGTGTGCCCCTCTGGTGAATCTCTTCCGCTGAGTATTTTTTTATATATTCTGAAAACGTCTTCCGTGAAGTTTCAGGACTTTTGGAGCTGTGCAGAATAGGTCTCTAATATTTGCTCCTTTTCCAGCCCAGAATGCCAGCTGCCGGCATTCTCCCTCTTTATGTAAACCTTGTAAAATAAGAGAGAATGGGCATAAGTATTGTGACATAATGTGTAATAACAGCCCATAATGCAATAAATATCGATATAAAAGCATGATGCAAAATGGACGTATCAACTCCCCCAAGCTTAGACCTCGCTTGTCCTCAAGCAAAAAGCCGAAATCGAAAAATATTTCCACATGTTTAGAGATAGAGGTGTCGATAAAAATAAAATACGGACATGAGGGCATCATGATCATTCTTAGAACAACAACTTATATAATTATTGTCATATGATTTCTTATGCTAGAGTAATAATTCAATCACAATTTCAAGTATGAATCGTAAACTTCATTGAAAACTAATAAACTATAATCTCAGTCATTGGAGCAATTGCAATTTATCATAACATAGGAAGAGTCAATGTATAAGAGCTTTTCAGCAAGTCCACATACTCAACTATCATATAGTCTTTCACAATTGCTGACACTCATGCAATACTTATGGGTATGGAGTTTTAATCGGACACAGAGAAAGATAGGGGCTTATAGTTTTGCCTCCCAACGTTTTACCTCAAGGGTAATGTCAACAATAATAGTTCATGAAAACTCACATCCAATTAGCAATATATAGCAGGATCTTTCCAACATACTGTGCTTGCCAAAGGATAAAATGTAAAAAGGAAGGGTGAAGATCACCATGACTCTTATGCAATGTAGGAGATAAAAGTAAAAGATAAGCCCTTCGCACAGGGAAGCAGAGGTTTTCATGCGCTTTTGTAGTTGGATGCACAAAATCTTAATGCGAAAGAACGTCACTTTATATTGCCACTTGTGATATGGACCTTTATTATGCAGTCTGTCACTTTTATTCCTTCCATATCACACGACCGTATAAAGCTTATTTCTCCCACACTAATAAGTCATACATATTTAGAGAGCAATTTTTATTGCTTGCACCGGTGACAACTTACTTGGAGGATCTTACTCAATCCATAGGTAGGTATGGTGGACTCTCATGGCAAGACTCGTTTAAGGGTATTTGGAAGCACAAGTAGTATCTCTTCTTGGTGCGATGAATTTGGCTAGCATGAGGGAGAAAGGCAAGCTCAACCATGTTGGATGATCCATGACAATATAATTTATCTCATATGTAAGAAAACATAACCCATTACGTTGTCTTCCTTGTCCAACGTCAACTCTTTAGCATGTCATATTTTAATGAGTGCTCACAATCATAAAAGATGTCCAAGATAGTATATTTATATGTGAATACCCCTCTTTCTTTATTACTTCCTATTAATTGCAACGATGACCAAAACTATGTTTGTCAACCCTCAATAACTTTTATTCATCATACTTTCTCTATGTGAGCTCACGACTCTCCATAAGATTCACATGATCTCTTTGTTTCTTTTTATTTCTTTCTCTTTTCTTTCTCTTAGGATCATGGCAAAATAATCAAGCTCTTGACTCAACACTAATCTTTATTATATAGCTCACGGACTCGATTACTTAGAAGGATTATAAAGCAAAACTCACGGCTAGATCTTACTAAGAACTTTTATTCTACTAGATCAAGATATTACCAAAAGGACCGAACTAAGAAAAACGGTAAAGGTAGAAGTGATGGTGATACGATACCGGGGCACTCCCCCAAGCTTGGCAGTTGTCAAGGGGAGTGCCCATACCAGATACTCAATTCTTCTTTGTTGGTGGAGATGGTGATGGTTTTGTTGATGGCGTAGGCTTGTCGTCCTTCTTCCAAGGCATGGGCTCACCATCATAGAAGGATGATCATGTCTCCTGAAACCACAAATCTGCAGCCAAACTCATCCCTTGAATATATATTCATACTCACAGTTTTGATTTTGCAGGTCATAGATCTGGGCTTGGAGGTGCTCGTTTTTCTCATGAAGCTTGAAGATGGCCTCCCCAATGTCCTTCACGTCCAGCTTGTGGTTGTTGGTGAATGATACGTCTCCAACGTATCTATAATATTTTATTGCTCCATGCTATATTATCTACTATTTTGGACATTATTGGGCTTTATTATCCACTTTTATGTTATTTTTGTGACTAACCTATTGTGACGCCCCCGATTTAATCGTACACTAATCATACACGCAAACGTGTACGATAAAGATCAGGGACTCACAGGAAGATATCACAACACAACTCTACAAATAAAATAAGTCATACAAGCATCATATTACAAGCCAGGGGCCTCGAGGGCTCGAATACAAGAGCTCGATCATAGACGAGTCAGCGGAAGCAACTATATCTGAGTACAGACATAAGTTAAACAAGTTTGCCTTAAGAAGGCTAGCACAAACTGGGATACAGATCGAAAGAGGCGCAGGCCTCCTGCCTGGGATCCTCCTAAACTACTCCTGGTCGTCGTCAGCGGGCAGCACGTAGTAGTAGGCTCCTCCGGTGTAGTAGGAGTCGTCGTCGAAGGTGGTGTCTGGCTCTTGGGCACCAACATCTGGTTGCGACAACCAGGTAGAAGGGATAGGTGGAAAAGAGGGAGAAAGCAACCGTGAGTACTCATCCAAAGTACTCGCAAGCAAGGAGCTACACTACATATGTATGCATTGGTATCAACTGGAATAAGGCTATCATATGTGGACTGAACTACAGAATGCCGGAATAAGAGGGGGATAGCTAGTCCTTTCGAAGACTACGCTTCTGGTAGCCGCCGTCTTGCAGCATGTAGAAGAGAGTAGACTGAAGACCTCCAAGTAGCATCGTATAGCATAATCCTAACCGATGATCCTCCCCTCGTCGTCCTGTGAGAGAGCGGTCACCGGTTGTATCTGGCACTTGGAAGGGTGTGTTTTATTAAGTATCCGGTTCTAGTTATCATAAGGTCAAGGTACAACTCCAAGTCGTCCTGTTACCGAAGATCACGGCTATTCGAATAGATTAACTTCCCTACAGGGGTGCACCACATAACCCAACACGCTCGATCCCATTTGGCCGGACACACGTTCCTGGGTCATGCCCGGCCTTGGAAGATCAACACGTCGCAGCCCTACCTAGGCACAACAGAGAGGCCAGCACGCCGGTCTAAACCTAAGCGCATAGGGGTCTGGGCCCATCGCCCATAGCACACCTGCACGTTGTGTACGCGGCCGGAGAGCAGACCTAGCAACCTCCATTACAAAGGAAGTCACGTTACACGGTCCAACCCGGCGCGCGCCGCTCAGTTGCTAGCGTCACGAAGTGCTTTGGCTGATACCACGACGTCGAGTGCCCATAACTATCCCCGCGTAGATGGTTAGTGCGTATAAGCCAGTGGCCAGACTCAGATCAAATACCAAGATCTCGTTAAACGTGTTAAGTATCCGCGAACGCCGACTAGGGCCAGGCCCACCTCTCTCCTAGTTGGTCTCAACCTGCCCTGTCGCTCCGCCTCAAGTAACAATCGGGGGCCGTCGGGAACCCAGGCCCACCTCTACCGGGATGGAGCCACCTGCCCCTTCAGCCCCCATCTCCGAACAGTACCACAGGTAATGTAACTGTGTAAAGTATATAGTATATGCCCGTGATCACCTCCCAAAGTGATCACGGCCCAGTAGTATAGCATATGGCAGACGGACAAGAGTGTAGGGCCACTTATGGAACACTAGCATCCTATACTAAGCATGTAGGATTGCAGGTAAAGGTAACATCAGTAGTAGCAAGGACAGGATATGCATTAGGATAGGATAAACGGAAAGCAGTAACATGCTACACTACTCTAATGCAAGCAGTATAGAAGAGAATAGGCGATATCTGGTGATCAAGGGGGGGGGGGCTTGCCTGGTTGCTCCGGCAAGAGAGAGGGGTCGTCAACACCGTAGTCGTACTGGGTAGCAGCGGCGTCGGTCTCGATGTCTAGCGAGAGAAGAGGGGGAAGAAACGATAAATATAATGCAAACAAATGCATGACGATGCATGACATGACAAAGCGTGATGCTAGGTGTACCCTAACGCGGTACGAGGTGGTACCGGTGAAGGGGGGAAACATCCGGGAAAGTATTCCCGGTGTTTCGCATTTTCGGACAGATGAACCGGAGGGGGAAAGTTGCGTGTTTGCTATGCTAGGGATGTGTAGCGGACGAACGGGCTGCGTATCCGGATTCGTCTCGTCGTTCTAAGCAACTTTCATGTACAAAGTATTTTGATCCGAGTTACAGATTATTTTATACGATTTTTCAAAGTTTTAAAGTTTTTCTAAAATTATTTATTAATTCGAATTAAAACAGGATATACCTTTTATACCCACTGAGGGCTAGCCACAGTCAATGACATGTGGGGCCAGGGGACTAGGTTGACCCAGTCAATTGTCTAGTCAGCAGTTGACTAGTCAACTGTTGACTGGTCAAACCTGGGTAGTGGGGCCCAGCTGTCATTCTCACAGTTTTAATATTTTAGTTTTTTTGGGATTATTTCAAACTGAGGTTAATTAGTGCCAGTGGGGCCCGTTGTCAGTGTCTGGTTAGGGGGTTAGTTAGCGCTAAGTCAACAGGGAGGCCGGCTGGCCTCATAGGGGCACCAGGCGCCGGCGGCCACAGCCGGGCAGCTGGACACGCACGGGAGCCAAGGGCTCCGGTGCCCACGACTAGTAACAGTGGTGGCCAAACGGCGGGGTGCTCCAGCGGGCAACGGCCGGCCGGAGGCCGGCTACAGGCAGCGGCATTAGCGAGTAGCAGCAGAGCAAGGCAGGAAGCGGCGGTGCAGCGATTGGCGCGGCGTACGGGAAGGAGGCCGAAGGTGGGGCGCCGGAGCGAGACGCGTGAACGGGGCGCCGCGGGGTTGGCCGGTTGCGGCCGTCCACGGGCAGCGGCGAGCGACGGAGCTGAGCAGGGGGGGAGGGGCTGGGCGCGCAGGGGAGAGGGGAGAGGGGGGAGCTCACTGGGGCAGTAGGGGTTAGGCAGCGGGGGTCGAGGAGGATGGCGGAGGAGACGCGTCGTGGAGGAGGCCGACCGGCGAGGAGGTCCGGCGAGGTCCTCGGGCGGCTGGGCAGGCTCCGGGCGGTGTCCGTGGAGCTCCGGGCGGCGGTGAATCGAGGACAAGGCGGCGGCGTACGGCGGGTCAAGCGCGGCGTCGCAGCTCGCATATCGGGAGAGGGGGAGGCGAGGAGGACGGCGATGGGGCGGCGGGGACGTGCCGGGGCATCGGGCGAAGGGCGTCGGGTGCCCCGACCCGATCCAGAATGGGGAGTGGGAGAGGTCGTGGGGGGGGGAATCGTGGGGGAAGTGGGGAGGGGCCGCTAGGGTTTCGGGGGGGAGTGGGTTAGTAGGCAGGGGGTGGGCCGGCCTGGGGTTTGGCCTAGCTAGCAGCTGGGCCGAGTGGCCCAGTGGGGGAGGGTTGTTTTATTCCTTTCCTTTTTTTTACGTTTTCATAATTTTCTTTTTTTTGTTTTATTTTAGTTACACATTAATTTTAATTTTAGACAAATATATGTATAGCCCCTAAAATAATGTTTCAGAACAATCCACTACTATAAAAAGTTTTACCCTGATAAAAACAGTCTAGTATTTTATAAAATACCAAAGTCGTTTAAATAGTTGTTTAGCTACTGTTTAAATCATTTTAGTGCTTTAAATATTTTTACTAAAATGTGGTTCCTCCACCATTTGGACTTAGGATTTATTTGTCCCATTTTGAACATTTTAGTTTTAACGTTTGAAGAATTTACCGTTTGATTCGATTTTGAATTTGAATTTGAATCGGTTTCGAACTAACACGAGATTAGCAACAGTAACCATCATGACGTGGCATCATTAACAGAGGTTTACTGTAGCTCAAATACCCGGGCGTCACAATTCTCCTCCACTACAAGA
Organism: Triticum urartu; assembly: GCF_056163025.1. Classification (NCBI taxonomy): domain Eukaryota; kingdom Viridiplantae; phylum Streptophyta; class Magnoliopsida; order Poales; family Poaceae; genus Triticum; species Triticum urartu. The sequence goes on from NC_141877.1 coordinate 520,616,298, forward strand.
AATCTCGTCCCGAGATTTAAGAGGGGAGTAAGGGGGAAAGATCTGGTTACGAAATTCTTACGAGTCTTCTCGGTCTTGCTTGCTCTTCTCGAAATGGTCGATACATTACATTGATGTTTTCATTTCTCCGCTTCAGGTCATCATGGTGAAGTCGTCCTTTTCTTCGGGAAGTCCAACGTACTTACGAATAGGTAAGGGGCAGCTTGGCTACGACATAATGCTTATGAGGGAAACAATCTGGGGATAACCCATGAATGAATATAAGATTATCTCTCGAGTTAAACATATAAAATACATCAAGAGTAAGGTGCGAAGGTACCATGAGAAGTTTCAAACGGATAGGCAATCGTTCGATGTCTAAAACAACACGCGAAAGGGGTCCAGAGCAAGGAGATTGAGTATTGCGTCTATTACCAGAATAGATCACTAGGACGGTTGTCCGTGAATTACATACAAGGCCATGCACGAGGAATAACTTTTGGAATAGGGGGTGTATAGGAGAGTTAGGTTCCGATCCTGTGGAACTGTGGGTTATGGGCCCACCATGTGGGTTAAAGTAGGAAGGGTAGTGACGTCTTGCAAGATCATGTAAGCAAGGCATGTCAGAGGATAGCCTGTCAGCTATGTCGGCAACAACATCGATACCAAGGGCGAGGGACGAAGAGAACCATTTTCCTGCTCGTTGAACTAGGCAGGCCAATAGGCAAGGTCTCGTCCATCGGTGGCTACCGAAATGCCATCAACAATAGTAACAGGGTCTTGCTGACAGAATTGTACACCGAGGTGTTTACATAAGCAGGAGAATATTACCGCTTAGATCATATAGATCACAAGACGCGTTAAGCCAACCAATGGAAAGGCAAATATGATTATCAGATTAAACAGAACAAAGGAAAGGAAAATGGGTTTAAACACATATTTCAAAGGTATATCCTTCCCAAAGACAAGTAGAGCATGATATCCATGACAGGATATAATGTAGAAAACTCTTTAGGTACGGGAGAGAATTTTCATGACATTACCCATACAGCGGTGTTTGGATAATTGAGCAGGAAACATTTAACATTGGGCTTCAAATGTTCCTTTAGAAAATCGGAGTACCATAGACATGCTTTGAGATAGCATTGACATGGTCAACAGGTGAAGATCAGACTTTGGAGACAAAAAGGATCCATCAGGAACAACTTATAGAATAAGTCTTACAATTTCCTCACGGAAGAATGACTAACCTTGCCAAAAGGAAACTATAACAATAGGTCCTCCGGTCAGGTGTGCTAGGCATGACATCACCTTACCAGGTCATATAAAGACCAATGTATAACTCTTGGAAACATGTTCCAACCATCATATCTGGCCAAGATTCAGATCTGATTGGTGCCAGGATACCTAAGACATTTGGATGCCTGAGAAGAAAAGGTGCAACACAATTTGACGAGAAGACATTGTAAGATTCTCACGAAATGTACTATGGAAGGGAGTTCCAGAACAAGAGCTCATCATTAAACCAATGAAGGAATAAGGAGGTAGTTGATGAACTCAGTGACAATTCATCGAGATTTCGAAAGGATGGGTTTCCACAATTATGTGAACAAGGAGATATCATTTGTCAGATCAAATGATATAATATAATGATGTATGCTCGAGGAAAGCATACACAATTGAACATTGATTGAAAGGTGCACCCGAAAGATGGGCTTAGGTAGCATGATCAACGTTAGAATGGTGGTTCAACAACCAATAGTCTAAGAACGAACTATCGACCATCAACTTCAAAGCAATAGGGTTGTTAGAAGTACAAAATCCACGCAGTACCGTTCACTTGTTGGAATCCCGGTTAGAACCAACACGGGGACCAAGAAAGAAAGGTGATGGTGAGAAGTATTACCTGTATCAAGAATCCTTAAGAGGTGATGAAATCCTCACGACTTTCTTGACATTAAAGATGGTAATACTCCAAGGTAAAGAAGAACAAATGTGAGATAGCAAGGAACTCAGCGTATAACACAAAACATGAACAAGTTTGTGCTGGAGGGAAGTCAATAAAGTGGTCGATGGTAACACAAATCATCAAGGGGAGAGGATGGTATTTCTCATCAAGAATTTGATATATATCTTGGAAGAGCTCAGGATGTTGCTGATGACCATGACACATTTGTCGAGAGATTTCATGAAGATGTAATCGGTCGGCGATGACATCAAGTCAAATGATGATGCAGCGAAAGTCAAATAATACTTGAAGAAGAACTCATAAGAAGTTATGCAGTTCCATGATAATCTCGAGATACCAGAGGGGGTAATACTCGTTGACAGATGAAAGTAGAGGTTGGACTGGGGTATTGCTCTACAGAAGACAAGCGCTTAAACTTGCACGCGAAATGGTATTTAAATGAGAACATGGTCGGAACCACGATTGCAAAAGGCCAGATCCCGGATATAAGATGAACTTATACCAAAGGAATAATTTAATTTAAGAGAAGCTTTAATGATAAGATCTACATCGTGTCCATGAGCATGAACACAAAGTTCAAGGTCGACTCCCACTTCTCCAATGCATAACCTTTCATTCACTTCTCACTTTCGAAGAAGTTGTAGTGTTGAAATTTTATCCGGCAAAATACCAGAAGTGTATGACTCGTGAAAATTTTAGAGTTCACACAGTTAGAGAAGGCATATGTTCAACCCATAGGGGCTTCTTAGAAACATATACCACAAGTTTCAAGAGTAAATATCACAAGCTCGAAAGTAGAGCAAGGTTGAGAAAGTAGATCATACCATTTACCAAAGGCATTATGTATCCGAGGGAAGGCTCACAAGGTTATTGAATATGAAGGACACTGTCGGATAAAGTCCATTAAAGGATCTGCCAGTCCATAACAGAGCTGACGTGAGCATCGGCACACAACCAGAGGAAGTAACAATGCAAAGGCATTTTATGGAAACAACTGACTAATCCAAAGCTCAAACACAAAGGAATTATGATTTCCAAATCAATGGATCAGAAGCAAATGCTCTGATTAAGGATGGATAAGTTGAGTAAGCATAGGGGTACAATCGACGACAATTGGATTGGTCAAGATCCAGCTCATGTTTAAAATGATGCCAAAGCCGGAAGGATGAATTCAAAGATCTGGTTGAGGATTGCGAGCATTCGCAACATATTGAATCAACGGACTCAATTGATGATGACAAAGGATGCCAATAAGACTACCACACTTATGGGATTAATCATAATGAAAGCAAGCAAGAAATTCCAGAGCAATAGGTTGCTGAGGATCGGAAGATCGAATGGTATTTCGAAGACTTCTATGAAACACATGAACAACCGGGGACGAGTGGATACTCGGTAAGTGTGAGAAAGTATCCGTAGGGGTATTTCTGCGGCAAGGAACTACAAGACAGTGGTACAAGGGATTCTTAAAAGTCGGAGAGCAATTCGATGCATCTTTTAACAACAAGAGAAACTCAGAGTAATGGTATGAACAACAAGTGTATGTCGTTATCCATATGGATATATCGGTAGTAGGGAATTGAAAATGCAGAGGGCACAAGGGTCTCGGGAATGGTCGAAGAGTATCTTCAAAATCTTCTAGTGCAGTAGACGATCATCTGGAATGAGGGGCTCTCCGGGAGAAAGTATTATCGAGAACCTAAAGTTAGATTTAGTAAAACCATTTTAACTCGAATAGGAGAGAGATCAGAGTCCCAGAGTAAGGATCGAGGAGTAAAAGAGCCTAATACCACCCAGATGGCGATGTGGGCCCGTAAGGCACACAGCCATGTTAGTAAAAGATTTTGTAATGTCTAGACTCAACTTCGGCCAAGGAGTGTGGAAGGGGAATCCCTACAGGCAGTCGGCTCTGATACCAACTTGTGACGCCCCCGATTTAATCGTACACTAATCATACACGCAAACATGTACGATAAAGATCAGGGACTCACGGGAAGATATCACAACACAACTCTACAAATAAAATAAGTCATACAAGCATCATATTACAAGCCAGGGGCCTCGAGGGCTCGAATACAAGAGCTCGATCATAGACGAGTCAGCGGAAGCAACTATATCTGAGTACAGACATAAGTTAAACAAGTTTGCTTAAGAAGGCTAGCACAAACTGGGATACAGATCGAAAGAGGCGCAGGCCTCCTGCCTGGGATCCTCCTAAACTACTCCTGGTCGTCGTCAGCGGGCAGCACGTAGTAGTAGGCTCCTCCGGTGTAGTAGGAGTCGTCGTCGAAGGTGGTGTTTGGCTCCTGGGCACCAACATCTAGTTGCGACAACCAGGTAGAAGGGATAGGTGGAAAAGAGGGAGAAAGCAACCGTGAGTACTCATCCAAAGTACTCGCAAGCAAGGAGCTACACTACATATGTATGCATTGGTATCAACTGGAATAAGGCTATCATATGTGGACTGAACTACAAAATGCCGGAATAAGAGGGGGATAGCTAGTCCTTTCGAAGACTGCGCTTCTGGTAGCCGCCGTCTTGCAGCATGTAGAAGAGAGTAGACTGAAGACCTCCAAGTAGCATCGTATAGCATAATCCTAACCGATGATCCTCCCCTCGTCGCCCTGTGAGAGAGCGGTCACCGGTTGTATCTGGCACTTGGAAGGGTGTGTTTTATTAAGTATCCGGTTCTAGTTGTCATAAGGTCAAGGTACAACTCCAAGTCGTCATGTTACCGAAGATCACGGCTATTCGAATAGATTAACTTCCCTACAGGGGTGCACCACATAACCCAACACGCTCGATCCCATTTGGCCGGACACACTTTCCTGGGTCATGCCCGGCCTCGGAAGATCAACAGTCGCAGCCCTACCTAGGCACAGCAGAGAGGCCAGCACGCCGGTCTAAACCTAAGCGCACAGGGGTCTGGGCCCATCGCCCATAGCACACCTGCACGTTGCGTACGCGGCCGGAGAGCAGACCTAGCAACCTCCATTACAAAGGAAGTCACGTTACGCGGTCCAACCCGGCGCGCGCCGCTCAGTTGCTGGCGTCACGAAGTGCTTCGGCTGATACCACGACGTCGAGTGCCCATAACTGTCCCCGCGTAGATGGTTAGTGCGTATATGCTAGTGGCCAGACTCAGATCAAATACCAAGATCTCGTTAAACGTGTTAAGTATCCGCAAACGCCGACTAGGGCCAGGCCCACCTCTCTCCTAGGTGGTCTCAACCTGCCCTGTCGCTCCGCCTCAAGTAACAGTCGGGGGCCGTCGGGAACCCAGGCCCACCTCTACCGGGATGGAGCCACCTGCCCCTTCAGCCCCCATCTCCGAACAGTACCACAGGTAATGTAACTGTGTAAAGTATATAGTATATGCCCGTGATCACCTCCCAAAGTGATCACGGCCCAGTAGTATAGCATATGGCAGACGGACAAGAGTGTAGGGAACACTAGCATCCTATACTAAGCATGTAGGATTGCAGGTAAAGGTAACATCAGTAGTAGCAAGGACAGGATATGCATCAGGATAGGATAAATGGAAAGCAGTAACATGCTACACTACTCTAATGCAAGCAGTATAGAAGAGAATAGGCGATATCTGGTGATCAAGGGGGGGGGCTTGCCTGGTTGCTCCGGCAAGAGAGAGGGGTCGTCAACACCGTAGTCGTACTGGGTAGCAGCGGCGTCGGTCTCGATGTCTAGCGAGAGAAGAGGGGGAAGAAACGATAAATATAATGCAAACAAATGCATGACGATGCATGACATGACAAAGCGTGATGCTAGGTGTACCCTAACGCGGTACGAGGTGGTACCGATGAAGGGGGGAAACATCCGGGAAAGTATTCCCGGTGTTTCGCATTTTCGGACAGATGAACTGGAGGGGGAAAGTTGCGTGTTTGCTATGCTAGGGATGTGTAGCGGACGAACGGGCTGCGTATCCGGATTCGTCTCGTCGTTCTGAGCAACTTTCATGTACAAAGTATTTTGATCCGAGTTACAGATTATTTTATATGATTTTTCAAAGTTTTAAAGTTTTTCTAAAATTATTTATTAATTCGAATTAAAACAGGATATACCTTTTATACCCACTGAGGGCTAGCCACAGTCAATGACATGTGGGGCCAGGGGACTAGGTTGACCCAGTCAATTGTCCAGTCAGCAGTTGACTAGTCAACTGTTGACTAGTCAAACCTGGGTAGTGGGGCCCAGCTGTCATTCTCACAGTTTTAATATTTTAGTTTTTTTTGGGATTATTTCAAACTGAGGTTAATTAGTGCCAGTGGGGCCCGTTGTCAGTGTCTGGTTAGGGGGTTAGTTAGCGCTAAGTCAACAGGGGAGGCCGGCTGGGCTCACAGGGGCACCAGGCGCCGGCGGCCACAGCCGGGCAGCTGGACACGCACGGGAGCCAAGGGCTTCGGTGCCCACGACTAGTAGCAGCGGTGGCCAAACGGTAGGGTGCTCCAGCGGGCAACGGCCGGTCGGAGGCGGGCTACAGGCAGCGGCGTTAGCGAGTAGCAGCAGAGCAAGGCAGGAAGCGGCGGTGCAGCGATTGGCGCGGCGTACGGGAAGGAGGCCGAAGGTGGGGCGCCGGAGCGAGACGCGTGAGCGGGGCGCCGCGGGGTTGGCCGGTTGCGGCCGTCCACGGGCAGCGGCGAGCGACGAAGCTGAGCACGGTGGGAGGGGCTGGGCGCGCAGGGGAGAGGGGAGAGGGGGGAGCTCACTGGGGCAGTAGGGGTTAGGCAGCGGGGGTCGAGGAGGATGACGGAGGAGACGCGTCGTGGAGGAGGCCGACCGGCCAGGAGGTCCGGCGAGGTCCTCGGGCGGCTGCGCCGTCTCCGGGCGGTGTCCGTGGAGCTCCGGGCGGCGGTGAATCGAGGACAAGGCGGCGGCGTACGGCAGGTCGAGCGCGGCGTCGGAGCTCGCAGATCGGGAGAGGGGGAGGCGAGGAGGACGGCGGGACGTGCCGGGGCATCGGGCGAAGGGCGTCGGGTGCCCCGACCCGATCCAGAATGGGGAGTGGGAGAGGTTGTGGGGGGGGATCGTGGGGGAAGTGGGGAGGGGCCGCTAGGGTTTCGGGGGGGAGTGGGTTAGTAGGCAGGGGGGTGGGCCGGCCTGCGGTTTGGCCTAGCTAGCAGCTGGGCCGAGTGGCCCAGTGGGGGAGGGTTGTTTTATTCCTTTCCTTTTTTTTACCTTTTCATAATTTTCTTTTTTTTGTTTTATTTTAGTTACACATTAATTTTAATTTTAGACAAATATATGTATAGCCCCTAAAATAATGTTTCAGAACAATCCACTACTATAAAAAGTTTTACCCTGATAAAAACAGTCTAGTATTTTATAAAATACCAAAGTCGTTTAAATAGTTGTTTAGCTACTGTTTAAATCATTTTAGTGCTTTAAATCTTTTTACTAAAATGTGGTTCCTCCACCATTTGGACTTAGGATTTATTTGTCCCATTTTGAACATTTTAGTTTTAACGTTTGAAGAATTTACCGTTTTATTCGATTTTGAATTTGAATTTGAATCGGTTTCGAACTAACACGAGATTAGCAACAGTAACCATCATGACGTGGCATCATTAACAGAGGTTTACTGTAGCTCAAATACCCGGGCGTCACACCTATTAACCGGAGGCCCAGCCCAGAATTACTGTTTTTTTTTGCCTATTTTAAGGTTTCGAAGAAAAGGAATATCAAACGGAGTCCAAACGGAATGAAACCTTCGGGAACATGATTTTCTCACCGAATACAACTCAGGAGACTTGGACCCTACGTCAAGCCAACTAACAGGAGGCCACGAGGTAGGGGGGCGCGCCTGCCCCCCCCCAGGCGCGCCCTCCACCCTCGTGGGCCCCCTGTTGCTCCACCAACGTACTCCTTCCTCCTATATATATCCACGTACCCCCAAACGATCAGAACAGGAGCCAAAACCCTAATTCCACCGCCGTAACTTTCTGTATCCACGAGATCCCATCTTGGGGACTGTTCCGGAGCTCCGCCGGAGGGGGCATCGATTACGGAGGGCTTCTACATCAACACCATAGCCTCTCCGATGAAGTGTAGGTAGTTTACTTCAGACCTACGGGTCCATAGTTAGTAGCTAGATGGCTTCTTCTCTCTTTTTGGATCTCAATACAATGTTCTCCCCCTCTCTTGTGGAGATCTATTCGATGTAATCTTCTTTTTGCGGTGTGTTTGTTGAGACCGATGAATTATGGGTTTATGATCAAGTCTATCTATGAATAATATTTGAATCTTCTCTGAATTCCTTTATGTATGATTGGTTATCTTTGCAAGTCTCTTCGAATTATCAGTTTGGTTTGGCCTACTAGATTGATCTTTCTTGCAATGGGAGAAGTTCTTAGCTTTGGGTTCAATCTTGCGGTGTCCTTTCCCGGTGACAGTAAGGGCAGCAAGGCATGTATTGTATTGTTGCCATCGAGGATAACTTGATGGGGTTTTCTTCATATTGCATGAGTCTATCCCTCTACATCATGTCATCTTGCTTTAGGCGTTACTCTATTTTTAACTTAATACTCTAGATGCATGCTGGATAGCGGTCGATGAGTGGAGTAATAGTAGTAGATGTAGGCAGGAGTCGGTCTACTTCTCTCGGACATGATGCCTATATACATGATCATACCTAGATATTCTCATAAATATGCTCAATTTTGTCAATTGCTCAACAGTAATTTGTTCACCCACCATAGAATACTTATGCTCTCGAGAGAAGCCACTAGTGAAACCTATAGCCCCCGGGTCTATCTTTATCATATTAATCTCCTACTACTTAGTTATTTACTTTGCCTTTATTTTACTTTGCATCTTTATCATAAAAATACCAAAAATATTATCTTTCATATCTATCAGATCTCACTCTCGTAAGTGGCCCTATAGGGATTGACAACCCCTATTTGCGTTGGTTGCGAGGATTTATTTGTTTTGTGCAGGTACGAGGGACTCGCGCGTATCCTCCTACTGGATTGATACCTTGGTTCTCAAAAACTGAGGAAATACTTACGCTACTTTGCTGCATCATCCCTTCCTCTTCGGGGAAAACCAACGCAGTGCTAAAAGAGGTAGCAAGAAGGATTCCTGGCGCCGTTGCCAGGGAGGTCTACGCAAAAGTCAACATACCAAGTACCCATCACATACCCTTATCTCCCGCATTACATTATTTGCCATTTGCCTCTAGTTTTCCTCTCCCCCACTCCACCCTTGCCGTTTTATTCGCCTTCTCTCTCTATCCTCCCTCTATTTGCCCCTTTTTGCCCGCTTGCTTTTTGTTTGCTTGTGTGTTAGTTTGCTTGTTTGTCACGATGGATCAAGATAATACTAAATTCTGTGGCTTCACCAATACCAACAACAATGATTTTATTAGCACTCCGATTGCTCCTCTTCCCGATGCTGAATCTTGAGAAATTAGTACTGCTTTGCTGAATCTTGTTATGAAAGATCTGTTCTCCGGCCTTCCTAGTGAAGATGCCGCTACCCATCTAAATAGCTTCATTGATTTGTGTGACATGCAAAAGAAGAAAGATGTGGATAATGATATTGTTAAATTGAAGCTATTTCTTTTTTTGCTTAGAGATCGTGCTAAAGCTTGGTTTTCGTCTTTGCCTAAAAATAGTTTTGATTCATGGAACAAGTGCAAAGATGCTTTTATCTCTAATATTTTCCTCCCGCTAAAATCTTCTCTCTTAGAAATGATATTATGAACTTTAAGCAGCTTGATCATGAACATGTTGCACAAGCTTGGGAGAGAATTAAATTAATGATACGTAATTGCCCTACTCATGGTTTAAATTTGTGGATGATTATACAAAAATTTTATGCTGGATTGAATTTTGCTTCTAGAAATCTTTTGGATTCGGCCGCGGGAGGCACTTTTATGGAAATCACTTTAGGAGAAGCAACTAAACTCCTAGATAATATTATGGTTAATTATTCTCAATGGCATACTGAAAGACCCACTAATAAAAAGGTGCATGTGATAGAAGAAATTAATGTTTTGAGTGGAAAGATGGATGAACTTATGAAATTATTTGCTAATAAGAGTGTTTCTTCTGATCCTAATGATATGCCCTTGTCTACTTTGATTGAGAATAATAATGAATCTATGGATGTGAATTTTTTTGGTAGGAACAATTTTGGTAACAACGCGTATAGAGGAAATTTCAATCCTCGGCTTTATCCTAGTAATCCCTCTAATAATTATGGTAATTCCTACAACAATTCCTATGGAAATTATAATAAGATGCCCTCTAATTTTGATTCTAATATTAAAGAATTTATTACTTCTCAAAAGAATTTTAATGCTATGATTGAAGAAAAATTGCTTAAGATTGATGATTTGGCTAGGAACGTTGATAGAATTGCTATTGATGTTGATTCTTTGAAACTTCGATCTATTCCACCTAAGCATGATATCAATGAGTGTCTCAAAGCCATGAGAATTTCCATTGACGAGTGCAAAGAAAGAACCGCTAGGATGCGTGCTAAGAAAGATGCCATTATAAAAGCGTGTTCTTCTAGTTCCTATGAAAATAATGATGAAGATCTAAAAGTTATTGATGTGTCCCCTATTAAATCTTTGTTTTGCAATATGAATCTTGATAATGATGGGACTGAATATGATCCACCTTTACCTAGAAGGTGTTCCAAGAATTCTGAATCTTTTGATCTTGATGCTAAATTTGATAAAAGTGAGATTGAAGAAATTAAAACCCTAGATGTTGCTAAACCCACTATTATGGATTTCAAGGAATTTAACTATGAAAACTGCTCTTTGATTGATTGTATTTCCTTGCTGCAATCTGTGCTAAATTCTCCTCATGCTTATAGTCAAAATAAAGCGTTTACTAAACATATCATTGATGCCTTGATGCAATCTTATGAAGAAAAACTTTAATTGGAAGTTTCTATCCCTATAAAACTTTATGATGAGTGGGAACCAACTATTAAAATTAAAATTAAAGATCATGAATGCTATGCTTTATGTGATTTGGGTGCTAGTGTTTCCACGATTCCAAAGACTTTGTGTGATTTGTTAGGTTTCCGTGATTTTGATGATTGCTCTCTAAACTTGCACCTTGCGGATTCCACTATTAAGAAACCTATGGGAAGAATTAATGATGTTATTATTGGTGCAAATAGGAATTATGTGCCCATAGATTTTATTGTTCTTGACATAGATTGCAATCCTTCATGTCCTATTATTCTTGGTAGACCTTTCCGTACAACGATTGGTGCAATGATTGATATGAAGGAAGGAAATATTAGATTTCAATTTCCGTTAAGGAAAGGCATGGAACACTTTCCTAGAAAGAAAATTAAATTACCTTATGAATCTATTATGAGAGCCACTTATGGATTGCCTACCAAAGATGGCAATACCTAGATCTATTCTTGCTTGTTATGCCTAGCAAGGGGCGTTAAACGATAGCGCTTGTTGGGAGGTGATACATCTCCAACGTATCTATAATTTTTGATTGCTCCATGCTATATTATCTACTGTTTTGGGCAATATTGGGCTTTATTATCCACTTTTATATTACTTTTGGGACTAACCTATTAACCGGAGGCCCAACCCAGATTTGCTGTTTTATGCCTATTTCAGTGTTTCGAAGAAAAGGAATTTCAGATGGAGTCGAAATGGAACGAAATCAACTGGAGAAGTTATTTTTGGAAGGAGACACACCTGATGAACTTGGACCCCACGTCAGGGGAGACACGAGGTGCTCACGAGGGTGGGGGCGCCCCCCCTAAGGCGCGCCCCACTGTCTCGTGGGACCCCCGTGGCTCCTTCGACGTCCTCCCTGCACCCATATATACCCACGTGACCTAAAACTTCCAGAACGCAACATAGATCGGGAGTTCCGCCGCCAAAAGCCTCCGTAGCCACCGAAAAACCAATCTAGACCCGCTCTGGCACCCTGCCGGAGGGGGCAATCCTTCTCCGGTGGCCATCTTCATCATCCCGGTGCTCTCCATTACGAGGAGGGAGTAGTTCTCCCTCGGGGCTGAGGGTATGTACCAGTAGCTATGTGTTTGATCTCTCTCTCTCTCTCTCGTGTTCTTGAGATGATACGATCTTGATGTATCGCAAGCTTTTCTATTATAGTTGGATCTTATGTTTCTCCTCCCCCTCTTCTCTCTTGTAATGAATTGAGTTTCCCCTTTGAAGTAATCTTATCAGATTGAGTCTTTAAAGATTTGAGAACACTTGATGTATGTCTTGCCGTGGATATCTGTGGTGACAATGGGATACCGCGTGCCACTTGATGTATGTTTTGGTGACCAACTTGCGGGTTCTGCCCATGAACCTATGCATAGGGGTTGGCACACGTTTTCATCGTGATTCTCCGATAGAACTTTGGGGCACTTTCGAGGTCCTTTGTGTTGGTTGAATAGATGAATCTGAGATTGTGTGATGCATATCGTATAATCATACCCACGGATACTTGAGGTGACATTGGAGTATCTAGGTGACATTAGGGTTTTGGTTGATTTGTGTCTTAAGGTGTTATTCTAGTACGAACTCTAGGGCTGTTTGTGACACTTATAGGAATAGCCCAACGGATTGATTGGAAAGAATAACTTTGAGGTGGTTTCGTACCCTACCATAATCTCTTCGTTCGTTCTCCGCTATTAGTGACTTTGGAGTGACTCTTTGTTGCATGTTGAGGGATAGTTATGTGATCCAATTATGTTAGCATTGTTGAGGGAACTTACACTAGCGAAAGTATGAACCCTAGGCCTTATTTCCTATCATTGCAATACCGTTTACGCTCACTTTTATCACTTGCTACCTTGCTGTTTTTATAATTTCAGATTACAAATACCTTTATTTACTATCCATATACCACTTGTTTCACCATCTCTTCGCCGAACTAGTGCACCTATACAATTTACCATTGTATTGGGTGTGTTGGGGACACAAGAGACTCTTTGTTATTTGGTTGCAGGGTTGCTTGAGAGATACCATCTTCATCCTACGCCTCCTACGGATTGATAAACCTTAGGTCATCCACTTGAGGGAAATTTGCTACTGTCCTACAAACCTCTGCACTTGGAGGCCCAACAACGTCTACAAGAAGAAGGTTGTGTAGTAGACATCAGGAGGCAACCCAATTTTATTTTTATTCCTTGATTTTTCTTCCTGCTTAGTAATAAATAAATTATTTAGCCTCTGTTTTGGTTTTTTTTGTTTAATTAGTGTTTGTGCCAAGTAGAACCGTTGGGAAGACTTGGGGAAAGTCTTGTTGAACTTGCTGTAAAAAACAGAAACTTTAGTGCTCACGAGAACTGCTATAATTTTTATTTGGAAAGTGATATTTAGTTAATTCTTTTCGCAGATGATTAATAGATAAATTCCTCACGTCCAGCAATTTATTTTAGAATTTTTGGGGTTCCAGATCTTGCGCTAGCTACAGATTACTACAGACTGTTCTGTTTTTGACAGATTCTGTTTTTCGTGTGTTGTTTGCTTATTTTGATGAATCTATGGCTAGTAAAATAGTTTATGAACCATAGAGAAGTTGGAATACAGTAGGTATAACACCCATATAAATAAATAATGAGTTCATTACAGTACCTTGAAGTGGTCTTTTGTTTTCTTTCGCTAACGGAGCTCACGAGATTTTCTACTTTAAGTTTTGTGTTGTGAAGTTTTCAAGTTTTGGGTAAAGATTTGATGGATTATGGAACAAGGAGTGGCAAGAGCCTAAGCTTGGGGATGCCCATGGCACCCCCAAGATAATCTAAGGACACCCAAAATCCAAAGCTTGGGGATTCCCCGGAAGGCATCCCCTCTTTCGTCTACTTCTATCGGTAACTTTACTTGGAGCTATATTTTTATTTGCCACATGATATGTGTTTTGCTTGGAGCGCCTTGTATGATTTGAGTCTTTGCTTATTAGTTTACCACAGTCATCCTTGCTGTACACATCTTTTGAGGGAGCCATACATGATTTGGAATTTGTTAGAATACTCTATGTGCTTCGCTTATATCTTTTGAGTTATATAATTTTGCTCTAGTGCTTCACTTATTTTTTTTAGAGCACGGTGGTGGATTTGTTTTATAGAAACTATTGATCTCTCATGCTTCACTTAGATTATTTTGAGAGTCTTAATAGCATGGTAATTTTCTTAAAATCCTAATATGCTTGGTATGCAAGATTAATAATAAAACTTTCTTATGAGTGCGTTGAATGCTAAGAGAAGTTTGATGCTTGATGATTGTTTTGAGACATGGAGGTAATAATATCAAAGTCGTGCTAGTTGAGTAGTTGTGAAATTGAGAAATACTTGTGTTCAGGTTTGCAAGTCCCGTAGAATGCACGTATGGTAAACGTTATGCAACAAATTTGAAACATGAGGTGTTATTTGATTGTCTTCCTTATGAGTGGCGGTCGGGGACGAGCGATGGTCTTTTCCTACCAATCTATCCCCCTAGGAGCATGCGCGTAGTACCGAGGTTTTTGATGACTTGTAGATTTTTGCAATAAGTATGTGAGTTCTTTATGACTAATGTTGACTCCATGGATTATACGCACTCTCACCCTTCCATCCTTGCTAGCCTCTTCGGTACCGTGCATTGCCCTTTCTCACATTGAGAGTTGGCACAAACTTCGCCGGTGCATCCAAACCCTGTGATATGATAGGCTCTTTCACACATAAACCTCCTTATATCTTCCTCAAAAAAGCCACCATACCTACCTATTATGGCATTTCCATAGCCATTCCGGATATATTGCCATGCAACTTTCCATCATTCCGTTCATCATGACACATTCATCATTGTCATATTGCTTCGCATGATCATGTAGTTGACATAGTATTTGTGGCAAAGCCACCGTTCATAATTCTTTCATACATGTTACTCTTGGTTCATTGCGTATCCCGGTACACCGCCGGAGGCATTCATATAGAGTCATCTTTGTTCTAGTATCGAGTTGTAATCAATGAGTGGTAAATAAATAGAAGTGTGATGATCATCATTTTCTAGAGCATTGACCCAAGTGAGGAATATAAAAAAGAGGAAGGGCCATAAAAAAGAGAAGAGAAAGGCCATAAAAAAAGAGAAAAGGCCCAAAAAAGAAAAGAAAAAATGAGAGAAAAAGAGAGAAGGGACAATGTACTATCCTTTGCCACACTTGTGCTTCAAAGTAGCACCATGATCTTCATATTAGAGAGTCTCTCATGTTATCACTTTCATATACTAGTGGGAATTTTTCATTATAGTACTTGGCTTGTATATTCAAACAATGGGCCTCCTCAAGTGCCCTAGGTCTTCGTGAGCAAGCAAGTTGGATGCACACCCACTAGTTTCTTTTGTTAAGCTTTCATACATTTATAGCTCTAGTGCATCCGTTGCATGGCAATCCCTACTCCTTGCATTAACATCAATCGGTGGGCATCTCCATAGCCCATTGATTAGCCTCGTTGATGTGAGACTTCCTCCTTTTTTGTCTTCTCCACATAACCCCCCTCATTATATTCTATTCCACCTATAGTGCTATGTCCATGGCTCGCGCTCATATATTGCATGAAAGTTTATAGGTTTGAGATTACTAAAGTATGAAACAATTTCCTGGCTTGTCATCGGGGTTGTGCATGATGTAGCATTCTTGTGTGACGAAAATGAAACATGACTAAACCATATGATTTTGTAGGAATGAACTTTCTTTGGCCATGTTATTTTGTGAAGACTGATGACCCACAAGTATAGGGGATCTATCATAGTCCTTTCGATAAGTAAGAGTGTCGAACCCAACGAGGAGCAGAAGGAAATGATAAGCGGTTTTCAGCAAGGTATTCTCTGCAAGTACTGAAATAAGTGATAACAGATAGTTTTGTGATATGATAAATTGTAACGAGCAACAAGTAACAAAAGTAAATAAAGTGCAGAAAGGTGGCCCAATCCTTTTGTAGCAAAGGACAAGCCAGAACAAACTCTTATAATAGGAAAAGCGCTCCCGAGGACACATGTGAATATCGTCAAGCTAGTTTTCATCACGTTCATATGATTCGCGTTCGATACTTTGATAATTTGATATGTGGGTGGACCGGTACTTGGGTACTGTTCTTACTTGAACAAGCATCCCACTTATGATTAACCTCTATTGCAAGCATCCACAACTACAACAAAAGTATTAAGGTAAACCTAACCATAGCATGAAACATATGGATCCAAATCAGCCCCTTACGAAGCAATGCATAAACTAGGGTTTAAGCTTCTGTCATTCTAGCAACCCATCATCTACTTATTACTTCCCAATGCCTTCCTCTAGGCCCAAATAATGGTGAAGTGTTATGTAGTCGACATTCACATAACACCACTAGAGGCTATACAACTTACATCTTATCAAAATATCAAACGAATACCAAATTCACATGACTACTCATAGCAAGACTTCTCCCTTGTCCTCAGGAACGAACGTAATTACTCACAAAGCATATTCATGTTCATAATCAGAGGGGTAATAATATGCATATAGGATCTGAACATATGATCTTCCACCGATTAAACCAACTAGCATCAACTACAAGGAGTAATCAACACTACTAGCAACCTACTAGCACCAATCCCGGACTTTGAGACAAGAATTGGATACAAGAGATGAACTAGGGTTTGGAGATGATATGGTGCTGGTGACGATGTTGATGGAGATTGCCCTCTCCCGATGAGAGGAGCGTTGGTGATGACGATGGTGATGATTTCCCCCTCCGGGAAGGAAGTATCCCCGGCAGAACAGCTCTGCCAGAGCTCTAGATTGGATCCGCCAAGGTTCTGCCTCGTGGCGGCGGAGTCTCATCCTGAAAAGTTCCTTACTATTTTTTCTCATCGAAAGACCTCATATAGGAGAAGATGGGCATCAGAGAGCCACCAGGGGGCCCACGAGATAGGGGGCACGCCCTAGGGGGGGCGCCCCCACCCTCGTGAGCAGGGTGTGGGCCCCCTGGCCTTCATCTTTGGCGTGGATTTTTCTTTATTTCTTTTAAGATGTTTCGTGGAGTTTCAGGACTTTTGGAGTTGCGCAGAATAGGTCTCTAATATTTGCTCCTTTTCCAGACCAGAATTCCAGCTGCCGGCATTCTCCCTCTTTATGTAAACCTTGTAAAATAAGAGAGAATAGCCATAAGTATTGTGACATAAAGTGAAATAACAGTCCATAATGCAATAAATATCGATATAAAAGCATGATGCAAAATTGACGTATCAACTCCCCCAAGCTTAGACCTCGCTTGTCCTCAAGCGAAAAGCCGATAATAATAAATATGTCCTCATGTTTAGAGGTAGAGGCGTCGATAAAAATAAAATACGGACATGAAGGCATCATGATTATTCTTATAACAACAACATATATCGGTTTTGTCATATGATTATTTATGTTCAAGTGATGATCTATTCACAATGCAAAAGTATAAATCATAAACCTTATTGGACTCCGACAAACTATAATCTCAGTCATTGAAGCAATTGCAATTTATCATGACATCGGAAAGAGTCTATGTCAGAGCTGAAAAGCAAGTCCACATACTCAACTATCATTTAGTCCTCCATAATTGCTAACACTCACGTGATACTTGTGGTTACAGAGTTTTAATCGGACACAGAGAAAGATAGGGGCTTATAGTTTTGCCTCACAACCTTTTACCTCAAGGGTAATGTCAACAATAATGGTTCATGCTCCCCTACATCCAATTAGATATATATATATATCATGTTCTTTCCAACATGCTGAGCTTGCCAAAGGATAAAATAAAAAAGAAAAGGTGAAGATCACCATGACTCTTGCATAAGGTAGAAGATAATAATAAAGGATAGGCCCTTCGCAAAAGGAAGCAGAGGTTGCCATGCGCTTTTATGGTTGGATGTATAAAATCTCAATGCGAAAGAATGTCACTTTATATTGCCCCTTGTGATATGAACCTTTATTATGCAGTCTGTCGCTTTTATTTCTTCCACATCACAAGATCGTATAAAGCTTATTTCTCCCACACCAATCAATCATACATATTTAGAGCAATTTTTATTGCTTTGCACCGATGACAACTTACTTGAAGGATCTTACTCAATCCATAGGTAGATATGGTGGACTCTCATGGCAAAACTGATTTAGGGATATTTGGAAGCACAAGTAGCATTTCTACTTGGTGCTGAGAATTTCGCTAGCATGAGGGGGAAAGGCAAGCTCAAAAGTTAGAGGAACCATGACAACATACTTTATCTCTGATATAAGAAAGACATAACTCATTACGTTGTCTTCCTTGTCCAACATCAACTCTTTAGCATGTCATATTTTAATGAGTGCTCCCAATCATAAAAGATGTCAATGATAATATATCTATATGTGAAACCTCTCTTTCCTTATTACTTCCTATTAATTGCAACAATGACCAAATATGTCTGCCAACTCCCAACAACTTTTAATCATCATACTCTTTCTATGTGAAGTCATTACTCTCAATAAGATCAATATGAACTTTTTGTTTCTTTTATTCTTTTCTTCTTTATTTTATTCACCCAAGATCATGGCAAAATAATCAAGCCCTTGATTCAACACTAATCTTTGTTATATATAACTCACGGACTCGATTACATATAGGGATCATAAAGCAAAACTCAAAACTAGATCATGCCATAAACTTTATTCTACTAGATCAAGATACTACTAATAGGATCGAACTAAGAAAACGGAGTCCGGAGGGCACACGAGGCGCTCACGAGGTAGGGGGCGCGCCCAGGGGGGTAGGGCGCGCCCACCACCCTCGTGGGGCCCTTGTGTCCTTCCCGGATTGCTACTTATTTTTCTATTTTTCTAAGTATCCCAAAACGGCGAAATATTGCCTTAAAAATTGTTTTGGAGTCGGTTTACTTACCGTACCACATACCTATTCCTTTTCGGAGTCTGAAACGTTCCGGAAAGTGTCCCTTATGTATTCCTCCGGGGTTATGGTTTCAATAATATTGGTTTCAACATTTATGGGATTACCTGAGATATAATGTTTAATTCTTTGACCGTTTACCACCTTTGGATTTGTGCCCTCGAAGTTGTTGATTTTTATGGCACCGGAATGATAGACCTCTTCGATGACGTAGGGGCCTTCCCATTTAGAGAGAAGTTTTCCTGCAAAAAATCTTAAACGAGAGTTGTATAGCAATACATAATCACCTACATTAAACTCACGCTTTTGTATCCTTTTGTCATGCCAATCTTTTAACTTTTTCTTTAAACAACTTGGCATTTTCATAAGCTTGGGTTCTCCATTCATCAAGTGAGCTAATATCAAATAACCTCTTCTCACCGGCAAGTTTAAAATAATAGTTGAGTTCTTTAATAGCCCAGTATGCCTTATGTTCTAGTTCGAGAGGTAAGCGACATGCTTTTCCATAGACCATTTTATACGGGGACATACCCATAGGATTTTTGTATGCAGTTCTATAAGCCCATAATGCATCATCAAGTTTCTTAGACCAATTCTTTCTAGACCTATTAACAATCTTTTGCAAAATTAATTTGAGCTCTCTATTGCTCAACTCTACTTGACCACTAGATTGTGGGTGATAAGGGGATGCAATTCTATGATTAACATCATATTTAGCAAGCATTTTATGGAAAGCACCATGAATAAAGTGTGAACCACCATCAGTCATTAAATATCTAGGGACTCCAAACCTCTGGAAAATAACTTCTTTAAGCATTTTAATAGAAGTGTTATGATCAGCACTACTAGTTGGAATAGCTTCTTTCCACTTAGTAACGTAATCAACAACAACTAAAATATGTGTGTATCCATTAGAGGCAGGAAAAGGTCCCATATAATCAAAGCCCCAAACATCAAACGGTTCAATAACAAGTGAATAATTCATAGGCATTTCTTGATGTCTACTAATATTACCAATTCTTTGACATTCATCACAAGACAAGACAAAATTACGGGCATCCTTGAAGAGAGTAGGCCAATAAAAACCAGATTGCAATACCTTATGTGCAGTTCTATCTCCAGCGTGGTGTCCTCCATAAGACTCGGAATGACACTTGTGTAGGATCTGTTCCTGTTCATGCTCAGGTACACAACGCCTAATAACACCATCTACTCCTTCTTTATAAAGATGTGGGTCATCCCAAAAGTAATGTCTCAAATCATAGAAGAACTTTTTCTTTTGTTGGTATGTGAAGCTAGGTGGTATAAACTTAGCAACAATATAATTAGCATAATCAGCATACCATGGAGGACTACGAGAAGTACTTATAACATTTAATTGCTCATTAGGAAAGTCATCATTAATAGGTAGTGGGTCATCAAGAATATTTTCTAACCTAGACAAGTTGTCTGCAACGGGGTTCTCAGCTCCCATTCTATCAACAATATGCAAATCAAATTCTTGTAGCAAGAGAACCCATCTAATAAGTCTAGGTTTAGCATCTTTCTTTTCCATAAGATATTTAATAGCAGGATGATCTGTTTGAATTGTTACTTTAGAATCAACAATATAAGATCTAAACTTATCACAAGCAAATACAACTGCTGAAAATTCTTTTTCAGTAGTAGCATAATTTCTTTGAGCATTGTCTAGAGTCTTACTAGCATAATGAATAACATTTAATTTCTTATCGACTCTTTACCCTAGAACAGCACCTACAGCATAATCACTAGCATCACACATAATTTCAAAGGGTAAATTCCAATCAGGTGGCTGAACAATAGGTGCAGAGACTAATGCTTTCTTAAGTATTTCAAATGCTTCTACACAATCATCATCAAAGACAAATGGTATATCCTTTTGCAATAAATTAGTTAGAGGCCGAGAAATTTTTGAGAAGTCCTTAATGAACCTCCAATAAAACCCGGCATGACCAAGGAAACTTCTTATACCTTTGATGTCCTTGGGACATGGCATCTTTTCAATAGTATCAACCTTGGCTTTATCAACTTCAGTACCTCTTTCAGAGACTTTGTGCCCCAAAACAATACCTTCATTAATCATAAAGTGGCACTTTTCCCAATTCAAGACAAGATTAGTTTCTTCACATCTCTGGAAAACTCGATCAAGATTGCTCAAGCAATCGTCAAAAGAGGAACCATAGATAGAAAAGTCGTCCATGAAAACCTCACAAATCTTTTCAACAAAATTAAGAGAATATAGCCATCATGCATCTTTGAAAGGTAGCAGGTGCATTACATAAACCAAAAGGCATACGTCTATAAGCAAAAGTACCAAAAGGGCATGTAAAAGTAGTCTTTGATTGATCTTTAGCCGACACAGGTATTTGAGAGAAACCAGAATAACCATCTAGAAAGCAATAGTGTGTGTGTTTGCATAATCTTTCTATCATTTGATCAATAAAAGGTAAGGGGTAATGATCTTGCTTAGTATCTTTATTTAATTTGCGGAAATCAATAACCACCTATAACCCGTGATAATTTTTTGTGGAATCAATTCATCTTTATCATTAGGAACAACAGTAATACCTCCCTTCTTAGGGACACAATGGACATGACTTACCCACTCACTATCAGCAAAGGGGTAGATTATACCTGCCTCCAGAAGCTTTAGTATTTATTTTCTTACCACTTCTTTCATTTTAGGATTCAGACGTCATTGAGGATCACGAACTGGTTTGGCATCTGATTCCAAATTTATTTTATGTTGGCATAGAGTGGGACTGATGCCCTTAAGATCATCAAGAGTATATCCAATAGCAGCACGATGCTTCTTCAGAGTTTTCAATAATCCTTCTTCTTCATGCTCTGAAAGGTTAGCACTAATGATAACATGATATATCTTCTTTTCATCAAGATAAGCATATTTAAGATTATCAGGCAAAGGTTTAAGCTCGAACACGGGATCACCCTTGGGTGGAGGAGGATCCCCTAAGATTTCAACAGGCAAGTTGTGTTTCAGAACAATCTCCTGTTTAAAGAATACTTCATCTATTTCCCTTCTTTCATTCATGAACATATCATTTTCATGGTCTAGCAAATAGTGTTCTAAAGGATCACTAGGAGGTACTGCAATAGAAGGAAGACCAATAATTTCATCCTTACTAGGTAATTCTTCCTCACGATGTTGTTTACTAAATTTAGAGAAATTAAACTCATGAACCATATCATCCAAGCCAACAGTAACAACATTCTTTGTGCAATCTATGGTAGCATTGAAAGTATTTAAGAAGGGTCTACCAAATATAATGGGACAAAAACTATCTTGTGGGGAACCAAGAACAAGAAAATCAGCAGGATATTTAGTTTTCCCACACAAGACTTCAACATCTCTGACAATTCCCATTGCTGAAATAGTATCTCTATTGGCAAGTTTAATTGTGACATCAATATCTTCTAACTCAGCAGGTGCAATTTCATTCTTAATTTCTTCATATAAAGTATGCGGTATAACACTAGCACTAGCACCCATATCACATAAGCCATGATAACAATGATCCCCTATTTTAACAGAAATAACAGGCATGCCTACCACGGGTCTATGTTTATCTTTAGCACAAGGTTTAGCAATTCTAGCAGTTTCACCTTCGAACTGAATAACATGCCCATCAATATTATTAGACAAGAGATCTTTAACAATAGCAATATTAGGTTCTAATTTAACTTGTTCAGGAGGTGTATACGTTCTAATATTGCTTTTACGAACAACAATTGAAGATTTAGCATGATCCTTTATTCTAACAGGGAAAGGTGGTTTCTCAATATAAGAAGTAGGAACAATAGGATCATTATAAGTGACAGTCTTTTCTTCAACTTTAATAGGTGCAGCTACTTTTACTTCTATGGGAGGATGATATTTAAACCACTTCTCCTTAGGGAGATCAACATAAGTAGCAAAAGATTCACAGAAAGAAGCTACTATCTCAGAGTCAAGTCCATATTTAGTGCTAAACTTACGGAAAATATCGGTATCCATGAAAGATTTAACACAATCAAACTTAGGTGTCATACATGACTCCTTACCTTCGTCGAGGTCCCAATCTTCAGAGTTGCGTTTAATTCTATCCAATAAATTCCATCTGAATTCAGTAGTCTTCTCCATAAAAGAGCCAGCACAAGAAGTATCGAGCATGTTGCGATTGTTTTCAGAAAGCCGAGCATAAAAACTTTGCATAATTATTTCTCTCGGGAGCTCATGATTGGGGCATGAATATAACATTGATTTAAGCCTCCCCCAAGCTTGAGCGATGCTTTCTCCTTTGCGAGGCCAGAAATTATATATGTAATTGCGATCACGATGAACAAGATGCATAGGGTAATACTTTTGATGAAATTCCAACTTCAATCTTTTATAGTCCCAGAATCTCACATCATCACATAGCCTATACCATATCAATGCGTCTCCCTTCAAAGATAAAGGGAAGACCTTCTTCTTAGCAACATCATCGGGTATACCTGCAAGCTTAAATAATCCACAAACTTCATCCACATATATTAAGTGCTCATCGGGATGCTTTGTTCCATCTCCTATAAAAGGGATAGCTAGCAGTTTTTCCATCATAGCCGCAGGAAATTCAAAAGGAATTTCATTTTCAATAGGTTCAGTAGGTTGAGGAGCAACTCTTTGCTCTACTGGACGGGGTGAAGATACCCCGAACAAGCCCCTCAGAGAATTACTTTCCATAGTAACAAGTGACAATAAATTTCAGCACACTATATAAATTTTTCCTTACAAAATTCCACCTACCAAAGCGCTACACTCCCAGGCAACGGCGCCAGAAAAGAGTCTTGATGACCCACAAGTATAGGGGATCTATCGTAGTCCTTTCAATAAGTAAGAGTGTCGAACCCAACGAGGAGCAGAAGGAAATGATAAGCGGTTTTCAACAAGGTATTCTCTGCAAGTACTGAAATAAGTGGTAACAGATAGTTTTGTGATATGATAAATTGTAACGAGCAACAAGTAACAAAAGTAAATAAAGTGTAGCAAGGTGGCCCAATCCTTTTGTAGAAAAGGACAATCCAAAACAAACTCTTATAATAGGAAAAGCGCTCCCGAGGACACATGGGAATATCGTCAAGCTAGTTTTCATCACGTTCATACGATTCGCGTTCGATACTTTGATAATTTGATATGTGGGTGGACCGGTGCTTGGGTACTGTTCTTACTTGAACAAGCATCCCACTTATGATTAACCTCTATTGCAAGCATCCGCAACTACAACAAAAGTATTAAGGTAGACCTAACCATAGCATGAAACATATGGATCCAAATCAGCCCCTTATGAAGCAACGCATAAACTAGGGTTTAAGCTTCTGTCACTCTAGCAACCCATCATCTACTTATTACTTCCCAGTGCCTTCCTCTAGGCCCAAATAATGATGAAGTGTTATGTAGTCGACGTTCACATAACACCACTATAGGCTAGACAACATACATCTTATCAAAATATCAAACGAATACCAAATTCACATGACTACTCATAGCAAGACTTCTCCCTTGTCCTCAGGAACGAACGTAATTACTCACAAAGCATATTCATGTTCATAATCAGAGGGGTAATAATATGCATATAGGATCTGAACATACGATCTTCCACCAATTAAACCAACTAGCATCAACTACAGGGAGTAATCAACACTACTAGCAACCTACTAGCACCAATCCCGGACTTTGAGACAAGAATTGGATACAAGATATGAACTAGGGTTTGGAGATGAGATGGTGCTGGTGAAGATGTTGATGGAGATTTCCCTCTCCCGATGAGAGGAGCGCTGGTGATGACGATGGTGATGATTTCCCCCTCCGGGAAGGAAGTATCCCCGGCAGAACAGCTCTGCCGGAGCTCTAGATTGGATCCGCCATGGTTTCGCCTCGTGGCGGCGGAGTCTCGTCCCGAAAAGTTCCTTCCTATATTTTTCTCATCGAAAGACCTCATATAGGAGAAGATGGGCATCGGAGAGCCACCAGGGGGCCCACGAGATAGGGGGGCGCCCCCACCCTCGTGAGCAGGGTGTGGGCCCCTTGGCCTTCATCTTTGGCGTGGATTTTTCTTTATTTCTTTTAAGACGTTCCGTGGAGTTTCAGGACTTTTGGAGTTGCGTAGAATAGGTCTCTAATATTTGCTCCTTTTCCAGACCAGAATTCCAGCTGCCGGCATTCTTCCTCTTTATGTAAACCTTGTAAAATAAGAGAGAATAGCCATAAGTATTGTGACATAAAGTGAAATAACAGTCCATAATGCAATAAATATCGATATAAAAGCATGATGCAAAATGGACGTATCAAAGACATAATTGCTTAGTTAGTATGCTTGAAGTATTATCATTTTTATGTCAATATGAACTTTTCTTGAATCTTTCGGATCTGAATATTCATACCACAATTAAGAAGAATTACATTAAAATTATGCCAAGTAGCACTCCGCATCAAAAATTCTGTTTTTATCATTTACCTACTCGAGGACGAGCAGGAATTAAGCTTGGGGATGCTTGATACGTCTCCAACGTATATATAATTTTTGATTTCTCCATGCTATATTATCTACTGTTTCGGACATTATTGGGCTTTATTATCCACTTTTATATTATTTTTGGGACTAACCTATTAACCGGAGGCCCAGCCCAGAATTGCTGTTTTTTGCCTGTTTTAGGGTTTCGAAGAAAAGGAATATGAAACGGAGTCCAAACAGAATGAAACCTTCGGGAACGTGATTTTCTCACCGAATACAACTCAGGAGACTTGGACCCTATGTCGATCCAACTAACAGGAGGCCACGAGGTAGGGGGGCGCGCCTGCCCCCCCCAGGCGCGCCCTCCACCCTTGTGGGCCCCCTGTTGCTCCACCGACATACTCCTTCCTCCTATATATATTCACGTACCCCCAAACGATCGGAACAGGAGCCAAAACCCTAATTCCACCGCTGTAACTTTATGTATCCACAAGATCCCATCTTGGGGCCTGTCCCGGAGCTCCACCGGAGGGGGCTTCGATCACGGAGGGCTTCTACATCAACACCATAGCCTCTCCGATGAAGTGTGAGTAGTTTACTTCAGACCTACAGGTCCATAGTTAGTAGCTAGATGGCTTATTCTCTCTTTTTGGATCTCATACACTGTTCTCCCCCTCTCTTGTGGAGATCTATTCGATGTAATCTTCCTTTTGCGGTGTGTTTGTTGAGACTGATGAATTGTGGGTTTATGATCAAGTCTATCTATGAATAATATTTGAATCTTCTCTGAATTCTTTTATGTATGATTGGATATCTTTGCAAGTCTCTTTGAATTATCCGTTTGGTTTGGCCTACTAGATTGATCTTTCTTGCAATGGGAGAAGTGCTTAGCTTTGGGTTCAATCTTGCGGTGTCCTTTCCCTGTGACAGTAAGGGCAGCAAGGCACGTATTATATTGTTTCCATCGAGGATAAAAAGATGGGGTTTTCTTCATATTGCATGAGTCTATCCCTCTACATCATGTCATCTTGCTTAAGGCGTTACTCTGTTTTTAACTTAATACTCTAGATGCATGCTGGATAGCGGTCAATGAGTGGAGTAATAGTAGTAGATGCAGGCAGGAGTCGGTCTACTTGTCTCGGACGTGATGCCTATATACATGATCATACCTAGATATTCTCATAACTATGCTTAATTCTGTCAATTGCTCAACAGTAATTTGTTCACCCACCATTGAATACTTATGCTCTCGAGAGAAGCCACTAGTGAAACCTATGGCCCCGGGTCTATCTTTATCATATTAATCTCCTACTACTTAGTTATTTACTTTGCTATTTACTTTGCCTTTATTTTACTTTGCATCTTTATCATTAAAATACCAAAAATATTATCTTATCATATCTATCAGATCTCACTCTCGTAAGTGGCCCTATAGGGATTGACAACCCCTATTTGCATTGGTTGCGAAGATTTATTTGTTTTGTGCAGGTACGAGGACTCGCGCGTAGCCTCCTACTAGATTGATACCTTGGTTCTCAAAAACTGAGGGAAATACTTACGCTACTTTGCTGCATCATCCCTTCCTCTTCGGGGAAAACCAACGAAGTGCTAAAAGAGGTAGCAGTGAACTCCGTGATCATAATGTGATTGGAGTCGAGTCCACGCTCCACCATCTCCTGACACTTGAAAACTTCTTGCTCCAATGCCTCGAGCCTTGCCTCCATGCTTCCGGTCTTCCTTGGTCCCTCAGCATCGCGGATGTGCAACAACCCCTCACGCATCTCAATGGTTTGAGGGTGTTGCAGCACTTCTGCGAGGTAGGGGTTGATGACCTTCTCAAAGAACTGGTCCTTGGGGGCACTTGAAGACGACATGACGACCTGGATCTGTCATAAAAACAGCTCGAAACAAAAACAGGAGATTTTTGCGTGATACGGGAGTCAAAACCTCCGGGAGATTATATAATGAATTTTTACCGACCAAAATATGTGTCGTGTACGAAAACAGAGTCCGGAGAGCACACGAGGTGCCCACGAGGTAGGGGGCACCTAGGGGGTAGGGCGCGCACTCCACCCTCGTGGAGCCCTCGTGTCCTTCCCGGACTGCTTCTTATTTTTCTATTTTTCTAAATATTCCAAAACGGAGAAATATTGCCTTCAAAACTGTTTTGGAGTCGGTTTACTTACCGTACCACATACCTATTCCTTTTCGGAGTCTGAAACGTTCCGGAAAGTGTCCCTTATGTATTCCTCCGGGGTTACGGTTTCAATAATATTGGTTTCAACATTTATGGGATTACCTGAGATATAATGTTTGATTCTTTGACCGTTCACCACCATCGGATTTGTGCCTTCTAAGTTGTTGATTTTTATGGCATTGGAACGATAGACCTACTCGATAACGTAAGGACCTTCCCATTTAGAGAGAAGTTTTCCCGCAAAAAATCTTAAACGATATTTGTATAGCAATACATAATCACCTACATTAAACTCACGCTTTTGTATCATTTTGTCATGCCATCTTTTAACTTTTTCTTTAAACAACTTGGCATTTTCGTAGGCTTGGGTTCTCCATTCATCGGGTGAGCTAATATCAAATAACCTCTTCTCACCGTCAAGTTTAAAATCATAATTGAGCTCTTTAATAGCCCAATATGCCTTGTGTTCTAGTTCGAGAGGTAAGTGACATGATTTTACATAAACCATTTTATACAGAGACATACCCATAGTATTTTTATATGCTATTCTATAAGCCCATAATGCATCATCAAGTTTCTTGGACCAATTCTTTCTAGATCTATTAACAGTTTTTTGCAAAATTAATTTTAGCTCTCTATTACTCAATTCTACTTGACCACTAGATTGAGGATGATAAGGAGATGCAATTCCATGATTAACATCATATTTAGCAAGCATTTTACGGAAAGCACCGTGAATAAAATGTGAACCACCATGAGTCATTAAATATCTAGGGACTCCAAATCTTGGAAAAGTAACTTCTTTAAGCATTTTAATAAAAGTGTTATGATCAGCACTACTAGTTGGAATAGCTTCTCCCCACTTAGTAACATAATCAACAACAACTAAAATATGTGTATATCCATTAGAGGAAGGAAAAGGCCCCATATAGTCAAAGCCCCAAACATCAAATGGTTCAATAACAAGTGAATAGTTCATAGGCATTTCTTGACGTCTACTAATATTATCAATTCTTTGACATTCATCAAAAGATAAGACAAACTTACGGGAATCCTTGAAGAGAGTAGGCCAATAAAAACCAGATTGCAATACCTTATGCACAGTTCTATCTCCAGCATGGTGTCCTCCATAAGCTTCGGAGTGACACTTGCGTAGGATCTGTTCCTGTTCCTGTTCATGCTCAGGTACACAATGTCTAATAACACCATCTACTCCTTCTTTATAAAGATGTGGGTCATCCCAAAAGTAATGCCTCAAATCATAGAAGAACTTTTTCTTTTGCTGGTATGTGAAACTAGGTGGTATAAACTTAGCAACAATGTAATTATTATAATCAGCATACCATGGAGCAGTATGCGAAGAATTTATGACATTTAATTGCTCATCAGGAAAGCTATCATCAATAGGAAGTGGGTCATCAAGCACATTTTCTAACCTAGACAAGTTGTCTGCAACGGGGTTCTCAGCTCCCTTTCTATCAATGATATGTAAGTCAAATTCTTGTAGCAAGAGAACCCATCTATTAAGTCTAGGTTTAGCATCCTTCTTTTCCATAAGATATTTAATAGCAGCATGATCAGTGTGAATAGTTACTTTAGAATCAACAATATAAGGTCTGAACTTATCACAAGCAAATACAACTGCTAAGAATTCTTTTTCGGAAGTAGCATAATTTCTTTGAGCATTGTCTAGGGTTTTACTAGCATATTGAATAACATTTAATTTCTTATCAACTCTTTGTCCTAGAACAGCACCTACAGCATAATCACTAGCATCACACATAATTTCAAAGGGTAAATTCCAATCAGGTGGCTGAACAATAGGTGCAGAGATTAATGCTTTCTTAAGTATTTCGAACGCTTCTACACAATCATCATCAAAGACAAATGGTATGTCTTTTTGTAATAAATTAGTTAGAGGCCGGGAAATTTTTGAGAAGTCCTTAATGAACCTCCTATGAAATCCGGCATGACCAAGGAAACTTCTTATACCTTTGATGTCCTTGGGACATGGCATCTTCTCAATAGCATCAACCTTGGCTTTATCAACCTCAATACCTCTTTCAGAAACTTTGTGCCCCAAGACAATACCTTCATTAATCATAAAGTGGAACTTTTCCCAATTCAAGACAAGATTAGTTTCTTCACATCTCTGCAAAACTCGATCAAGGTTGCTCAAACAGTCATCAAAAGAAGATCCATAGACAGAGAAATCGTCCATGAAAACCTCACAAATCTTTTCACAAAAGTCAGAGAATATAGCCATCATGCATCTTTGGAAGGTAGTAGGTGAATTACATAAACCAAAAGGCATACGTCTATAAGCAAATGTACCAAAAGGGCAAGTAAAAGTAGTCTTTGATTGATCTTTGGCTGACACAGGTGTTTGAGAGAAACCAGAATAACCATCTAGAAAGCAAAAATGTGTATGTTTGGATAATATTTCTAGCATTTGATCGATAAAGGGTAATGGGTAATGATCCTTTTTAGTAGCCTTATTTAATTTGCGGAGGTCAATTACCATCCTATAACCTGTAATAATTCTTTGAGGAATCAATGCATCTTTAACATTAGGAACGACAGTGATACCTCCCTTCTTAGGGACACAATGGACATGACTTACCCACTGATTATCAGCAATGGGATAGATTATACCTGCCTCAAGGAGCTTTAGTATTTCCTTTCTTACCACTTCTTTCATTTTGGATTCAGCCATCGTTGATGATCACGAACTGGTTTAGCATCTTCTTCCAAATTAATTTTATGTTGACATAGAGTGGGACTGATGCCCTTAAGATCATCAAGAGTATACCCAATAGCAGCACGGTGCTTCTTCAGAGTTTTCAATAATCTCTCTTCCTCATGCTCTGAAAGGTTAGCACTAATAATAACAGGATATATCTTTTTCTCATCAAGATAAGCATATTTAAGAGTATCAGGTAAAGGTTTAAGCTCAAACACGGGATCACCCTTGGGTGGAGGAGGATCCCCTAGGATTTCAACAGGCAAATTGTGCTTCAGAATAGGTTCCTGTTTAAAGAATACTTCATCTATTTCCCTTCTTTCATTCATAAACATGTCATTTTCATGGTCTAGCAAATATTGTTCTAAAGGATCACTAGGAGGTACGGGAAAAGAAGCAAGACCAATAATTCCATCCTTACTAGGTAATCCTTCTTCATGGTGTTGTCTACTAAATTTAGAGAATTTAAATTCATGAGTCATATCATCTAAACCGATAGTAACAACATCCCTTTTGCAATCTATGGTTGCATTAACAGTGTTCAGGAAGGGTCTACCAAATATAATGGGACAAAAGCTATCTTGTGGGGAACCAAGAACAAGAAAATCAGCAGGATATTTAGTTTTCCCACACAAGACTTCAACATCTCTAACAATTCCCATTGATGAAATAGTATCTCTATTGGCAAGTTTAATTGTGACATCAATATCTTCTATCTCAACAGGTGCAATATCATGCATAATTTCTTTGTATAAGGAATAAGGTATTGCGCTAGCACTAGCACCCATATCACATAAGCCATGATAACAATGATCTCCTATTTTAACAGAAATAACAGGCATGCCTACCACAGGTCTGTTTTTATCTTTAGCACAAGGTTTAGCAATTCTAGCAGTCTCATCAAGGAAATGAATAACATGCCCATCAATATTATAAGACAAGAGATCTTTAACAATAGCAATATCAGGTTCAACTTTAATTTGCTCATGAGGTGTATAAGTTTTAATATTGCTTTTACGAACCACAGTTGAAGCTTTAGGATGATCCTTTATCCTAACAGGAAAATGTGGTTTCTCAACATAAGAAGTAGGAACAGTAGGATCATTATAAGTGACAATCTTTTCTTCAACTTTAATAGGTGCAGCTACTTTTACTTCCATGGGAGCATGATATTTAAACCACTTCTCCTTGGGGAGATCAACATAAGTAGCAAAAGATTCACAGAAAGAAGCTACTATCTTAGAATCAAGTCCATATTTAGTGCTAAATTTACGAAAAACATCGGTATCCAGAAAAGATTTAACACAATCAAACCTAGGTGTCATACCTGACTCCTTACCTTTGTCGAGGTCCCAATCTTCAGAGTTGTGTTTAATTCTTTCCAATAAATCCCATTTGAATTCAATAGTCTTCATCATGAAAGCGCCAGCACAAGAAGTATCAAGCATGGTGCGATTGTTATCAGAAAGCCAAGCATAAAATTTTTGAATAATCATTTCTCTTGAGAGCTCATGATTGGGGCATGAATATAACATTGATTTAAGCCTCCCCCAAGCTTGAGCGATGCTTTCTCCTTCGCGAGGCCAAAAATTATATATATAATTGTGATCACGATGAGCAAGATGCATAGGATAAAACTTCTGATGAAATTCCAATCTCAATCGTTTGTAATTCCAAGACCCCATATCATCACATAGCCTATACCATGTCGATGCATCTCCCTTCAAAGATAAAAGGAAGACCTTCTTCTTAACAACATCTCCGGGTACACCTGCAAGCTTAAATAATCCACAAACTTCATCCACATATATTAGATGCTCATCAGGATGTTTTGTTCCATCTCCTAAAAAAGGATTAGCTAGCAGTTTCTCTATCATACCCGAAGGAATTTCAAAGCAGACATTTTCATTTTCAGTGGGTTCAGTAGGTTGAGGAGCAACTCTTTGCTCTACTGGTCGGGGTGAATATACCCCGAACAAGCCCCTCAGAGGATTACTTTCCATGGTAACAAGTGACAGTAAATTTCAGCACACTATATAAATTTTTCCTTACCAAATTCCACCTACAAAAGGCGTTTCACTCCTCGGCAACGGTGCCAGAAAAGAGTCTTGATGACCCAAAAGTATAGAGGATATATCGTAGTCCTTTCGATAAGTAAGAGTGTGGAACCCAACGAGGAGCAGAAGGAAATGATAAGAGGTTTCCAGCAAGGTGTTCTCTGCAAGTACTGAAATAAGTGGTAACAAATAGTTTTGTGATAGGATAATTTGTAACGAGCAACAAGTAACAAAAGTAAATAAAGTGCAGCAAGGTGGCCCAATCCTTTTTTTAGCAAAGGACAAGCCTGGACAAACTCTTATATAGAGAAAAGCACTCCCGAGGACACATGGGAATATCATCAAGCTAGTTTTCATCACGCTCATACGATTCGCGTTCGGTACTTTGATAATTTGGTATGTGGGTGGACCGGTGCTTGGGTACTATCCTTACTTGGACAAGCATCCCAGTTATGATTAACCTCTATTGCAAGCATCCGCAACTACAACAAAGTATTAAGGTAAACCTAACCATAGCATGAAACATATGGATCCAAATCAACCCCTTACGAAGCAACGCATAAACTAGGGTTTAAGCTTCTGTCACTCTAGCAACCCATCATCTACTTATTACTTCCCAATGCCTTCCTCTAGGCCCAAATAATGGTGAAGTGTCATGTAGTCGAAGTTCACATAACACCACTAGAGGAGAGACAACATACATCTCATAAAAATATCGAACGAATACCAAATTCACATGACTACTAATAGCAAGACTTCTCCCATGTCCTCAGGAACAAACGTAACTACTCACAAAGCATAAACATGTTCATAATCAGAGGGGTATTAATATGCATGTAGGATCTGAACATATGATCTTCCACCAAATAAACCAACTAGCATCAACTACAAGGAGTAATTAACACTACTAGCAACCTACTAGCACCAATCCCGAACTTGGAGACAAGAATTGGATACAAGAGATGAACTAGGGTTTTGAGAGGAGATGGTGCTGATGAAGATGTTGATGGAGATTGCCCTCTCCCGATGAGAGGAGCGTTGGTGATGATGATGGCGATGATTTCCCCCTCCGGGAGGGAAGTTTCCCCGGCAGAACAGCTTCGCCAGAGCCCTAGATTGGTTCCCCCAAGGTTCCGCCTCGTGGCGGCGGAGTTTCGTTCGAGAAGATGGCTTGTTATTTTTTCCCATCGAAAGACTTCATATAGCAGAAGATGGCTACCGGAGGGCCACCAGGGGGCCCACGAGGTAGGGGGCGCGCCCAGGGGGGTAGGGCGCGCCCCCACCCTCGTGGGCAGGGGGTGCCCCCCTGGTGAATCTCTCCCGCTGAGTATTTTTTATATATTCTGAAAACGCCTTCCGTGAAGTTTCAGGAGTTTTGGAGCTGTGCAGAATAGGCCTCTAATATTTGTTCCTTTTCCATCCCAGAATCCCAGCTGCCAGCATTCTCCCTCTTTATGTAAACCTTGTAAAATAAGAGAGAATGGGCATAAGTATTGTGACATAATGTGTAATAACAGCCCATAATGCAATAAATATCGATATAAAAGCATGATGCAAAATGGACGTATCAATTACCAGATTGTGTTTTAGCATTATAAATAGAAATATCATTTGGATTCTCAGGTGGTTGAGCAATAGGTTCACTAGAAGCATGCAAAGTCCTATCATTTTTCTTTTTCTTCCTTTTAGAAGGACTAGGTGCATCTATATTATTTCTATGAGAATCTTGCTCAATTCTCTTAGGGTGGCCTTCAGGATACAAAGGTTCCTGAGTCATTCTACCAGTTCTAGTAGCCACTCTAACAGCATAATCTTTATTCTTACTATTCAATTCATTGAGCAAATCATTTTGAGCTTTAAGTACTTGTTCTACTTGAGTGGTAACCATAGAAGCATGTTTACTAATAAGTTTAAGTT
Source organism: Triticum urartu (assembly GCF_056163025.1). NCBI lineage: Eukaryota > Viridiplantae > Streptophyta > Magnoliopsida > Poales > Poaceae > Triticum > Triticum urartu. The sequence goes on from NC_141877.1 coordinate 520,650,568, forward strand.
CACCTTTAACATTAGCCATATAATCACCCAAGTGTTCAACCATATTTGAATTGTACTTCAATTGTCTAACAAAATAAGCATTGAAGTCTTCTTGCTTAGCCATAAATTTATCAAACTCATCTAAGCATGGGCTAGCAAACTTAGTAGACGGGATTTCAGCTTTATCATATCTATAGAGAGAATTTACCTTTACTACCTGTGTCGGGTTATCAGGACCATGAGTTTCTTCAATAGGTAATGGATTAAGATCATCTGTTTCTTCAACAGGCGGTAAATTAAGATCATGTATTTCTTCAATAGGAGGTAAATTCTTAACATCTTCGGCTTTAATACTGACGGTGTCCTGGACTAGGGGGTACTCACCACGCCGTCTCCCGGTCAGTTAGATTGGGCCGAGGACCCCCATGGCTGTATACTCATGGACCAGTTCGGATAGCTGCCGCATACAAGGAAGATTCCACAAGACTTGGTGGTCAAGACAAGGACTCCTCCCCCACCGGCATATTCGGCTAGGACTCTTGTTATCCTAGGCCTCTGGTGCATTATATAAACCAGGGCCAGGCTAGTCGATAGATATACAAACAATCATACCATAGGCTAGCTTCTAGGGTTTATCCTCTATGATCTCGTGGTAGATCAACTCTTGTAATACTCATATCATCAATATCAATCAAGCAGGACGTAGGGTATTACCTCCATCAAGAGGGCCCAAACCTGGGTAAACATCGTGCCCCCTGCCTCCTGTTACCATCCACCTTAGACGCACAGTTCGGGACCCCCTACCCGAGATCCACCGGTTTTGACACCGACATTGGTGCTTTCATTGAGAGTTCCGCTGTGTGATCGACAAAAGGATCAATGGCTCGTCTGCATATTAACTGCGACATCGACATCTTCGTCACCGGCTCGACTGGTCACCTTGGCTTGACCGAGGACTGTGCCCTTCCTCTGATCGTCATGTTTGGATGAGGGCCGTCATCAACACCAACTCTGATCTCTATCAAGATCACGGAGGAATCGTCCATGGAGCCCGGGGGCTCAACGTCAACATTGCCCTCGGGCGACCGTGCTGTTTTTCTGGACAGCGAACGTGTATCCGCCGGCACCGCCCCCTCGAGTGTCGTTTTAACGATCTCTTCGGTGGAATTGTGCGGAATCGAGTCTACAACAACCCTGGAAAATTTCATCGAGTTCCAATGGAGGAATCTCTGACAATCTACGATATACCGGAGCCCTGTCAAATCCAGACGGGAATCTGGACGAGTTTAGGGCGTGGTCTCTAGATCCCAGCTCGGAAGTTCTTTGGAAGATCAAACCGTTCATCGGCTGCGGAATTCCCATATCTACCACCCCTAAAAATTTCAGCTCGATCCGACCGTCCAAACTCCAGGAACCTTCCGATTAGTGCATCACTTTTCAGATCTGTTTCCTGCGTGAACATGGATCCGACCCGAATTCATGTTTCTTTATGAACGTGATATTTCACAACCTTTTTAAAAGGAATTTTCTTTTAAGGTATTGTGCGTTGTTTTTAACATGCGCCCATAAAGATTTAATCCTCCTCTGAGGTAATCTTCGCATCACGCTGGTGTCAAACCAGTCTGGCAATATAGCTCCAGGACTGCCGACCTGCGCTAGATATGTCGTTGCTTTTTAAGCCGAGCTCAACTTCTTCGGACCCTCACCTCGGCAAGCTGAATAAGAGTTCGGAATCGTCAAGGATAAATCATCACCAACATCGCCAACCCACGGATTACACGGAGCAGGCACACCAGCATCACCGCATGGTCACTTCATCAAACCAGCATTGGCCGCATCACAAGTTACGACCTGGGTCGGCATGGCCGCACTGTTGCTTCTTCGAGCCAATGTCCATCACGCCGAACTACTTCAACACCTCGGTTGACATGGCAGCTACAACTACTCTTCACCGGCCTGCTCCGTCACCTCGGCTAGACTGGGGACTTGGCTATTTCTTCATCAACATACTCCGGTGACTTCGGCGTCACCAACCGACCAGCTTCGTCACGTTAGCTGGACCGAGGGCTTTGTCTCGGCAAGCCAACCTTTGTCAGCATCACCAGGCCATCGCTTTATCGCCCATCAGGCAATGGGTGTGCAGATTGATTCCTGATTTTGGGAGTCGCTTTTCTTCGGAATGCTACGACAAATAAAACGGTCGCGTGGTGGTTCGGTCAGTTTCCGTACATAGTTCGACGAACGCCGCATCGGGAGCCCGGACCGCCCTGCAAATTCAGGCTTTGTCACGCCTTCACTGTGTCACGCTGACGCCCTGCATCGACATTGGCTTCAGCGCCAGGCCACATTTCTTTAGATAAATTATTTTTTGTAAAGCAATTATCCAAGGATTATATATAGATTATTATTATTTCCTGGACCGTGCTGTTTTATGTGTGCAGGTAATCAATTTTGACTGCGCTAGGTGGTCACTACTCTGGAGTGCCGAACTCCTTGCTCGGACACCTCGGGCCTGGGGGCTAGGACCTCGGCCATGCCGAGGACTGCGAATCTTGTCGGATCTGTCACAGATCAATGGGCGTCTTCGTCCCGCCACAAGCCCGAATCGCGTCATCAACACCGAGCTCATTAACTAGCTAAGTTGCTTTCATGCTCAAAAACTCTCAGTTTTAAATTTTGTTCGGTTCGACCAAGCATTATACTTTTTGGCACAAAGTTGTTTGTGACAAAGTTCCTTGTCAAAACTTTGTTTATGATGCGCATATTCAAATACCCCATTTATTTGGGGGCTCCCTTGACGTTGCTTTTCCTCTTGCATATGATTATACTTGTATGGCTTCGTTCCTTGTTCGTGTATTACGCCACAATATGCACCATATTGACCTAAGCGATTCGCAAGCTGGGTTGCCTGGCTCCTGTGCTTACCCCTACATTCCTGATTGTTCGGCTAGGGAGTAAAGGGAGCACCTCTGTGATTGTTACTACCGGGTCATCCGAGTTAGTACCTCAAACTGGGTGAAGCCGAAAGCTAGCGCTCTTATTGTTTTCAATCATGGTCGGCACACAACGGAACTCATGAGTACAAAAAATCTATTGCACAAGTCTCATAGTAACAATGAGCAACCGAAGAAAGGTATCGGTGGGGGTACTATTTTCTTCGAAGATGCTTCTTACACTTCGTCAGTAATATAGCATAAGTTCCCTGAGCGCGCTTTGTCTGTTACAGCCTTATGGCCTGATTGCCTAGTTATCGGAAACATCATCGATATTCTCGACAGGTGGAGTACATAACACTTTTCAGCCCTTGGCCGAAGAGGGAGAAGCCGACGGTCGGTTAAGACGCGTTTAAAGTTCGGGTGAACACATATATGATATAAGTACTTCGGTACATACAATCATTATACATAAATTCTTTTACCCAAGTCACTTGGGGGCTCTTAAAATTTATATGAGTTGTTTTATAGTGAATGTGTTTTCTTCTTGGTCGTTGCAAAGTCTTTTTCTACCACTCCTTTTTCGACTCGAGTTTATGGGCAATAGCCGGATAGCCTGTCTTCTCTCTGAAAGCAGCTTGAGTTTAGTTTGCTAAACTGACCTCGGAGAAGTACTCCGCCTTTGGGATAAGGAGCTTGAAGCCGTAGGCTGACCCGCGTGAAGTCTTGAGATCGGATGTGTCATGTTAAAGCACGACAGAAGCACATTTTTTTTCCAATTTTCGGATTGGCACCGGACACTTGATCTTGTTCGGACGTCAAGTTTTTACTGACGTTTTTTTGGTTTTCCAAGCTTATGGCACTTTCAAACTATTTGTGTGTTTTCAGCACAAGTCTCACAGTGCAACGCCGGACACCCTTAGAGATCCGGCAAAAACATTCTCGGATATTGCTATATATGCATCTGTTTCGAATTGTGTCTTCGGTCAATAGTTGGGTTGCCCGGCTCCTGCGCTTGCCTCCTACGTTCCGCTTTGTTCGGCTAGGTGTGCAAAGGGAGAACCACTGCGATTGTGCTTCCAGCTCACATGGTCAAGCACCTCAGTGGAGAAAGCCGAAAACTGATTGTCACAATAGGCGTAAACTGGTCAGCGATCTGATGACTGTGTTAAACGATGGGCCATTCATAACATTGGCCGAAGTGTTTACGACTTGACCTCGATTGTTGCCGAACACTACCAGGGGCTAGTAACTGGCCTCCCAAACTAAATCCTCAATATTTTGCTCTTACATTAGAGCTGAGGTTTCATGATCATGCTTAGCATGACAACCCAAAGAAAGGAACCGATAGCGGGACTATTTTCTTTGAAAGACATTTCTTATGTTAAACAGTAATATAACATATCTCTCTACGTACCTTTGTTTATAAAACCATATGGCCAGATTGCCTTGTTTGTCGTAAATCTTTGCCCTCATAAAGGCTTTATAAAGTAGGACAAACACTCCTCGGCTACTGGACGAGGAGGTGGAAGCCTATGGTCGGTCAACAAAGTTTTGTACAATGCGGATCCGAGCATTAATGATGTAAAATACTTGGATACATAGAATCATTACACATAATTTGTGATTTCACTCTGGATATCGATCCTTAATTCGGCCACCCGTGCCCGCATTAAGGCTCGGGGGCTACTGGGCTTCGGGCTTATCATTTACTAATATTAAAGGGGCGTATCGATCCCCTGATCTGGTGTTGGCACCCGACCAGTGTCTCGGGGGCTACTGCATTGGCCATCCAATGTAGAAAATTTAAGTGCAATATAGTTTTCGAGGAGATTATGATCCTCAGGTTGGTTGGCCGCACCCAACCTGAGTCTCGAGGACTCGACACACCACTTTTTGTGTCCCGAAGTATTCTGCCGAGCTAGGAGTTGGTCCTCAGACCAATTTTGCAAATCAACCTGAGTCTCAGCGGCTACTGGGATCAGCAGTTTTATGTCATCCTTCAAGTGCATCTCAGTTTTTAGACCGATACACACCTTGAGGGCTACTGGCTATATATCTCGGCAGAGAATAAATTGCACCAATAAAAAATATTTACAAAAAATCGGCCCACGGTCGGGGTGGTGCACCACTATCGGTGTCAAAACCGGTGGATCTCGGGTAGGGGGTCCCGAACTGTGCGTCTGGGCGGATGGTAACAGGAGACAAGGGACACGATGTTTTTACCCAGGTTCGGGCCCTCTCGATGGAGGTAAAACCGTACTCCTGCTTGATTAATATTGATGATATGGGTAGTACAAGAGTAGATCTACCACGAGATCATGGAGGCTAAACCCTAGAAGCTAGCCTATGGTATGATTGTCGTTCCTACGGACTAAAACCCTCCAGTTTATATAGACATCGGAGAGGGCTAGGGTTACACAGAGTCGATTACAATGGTAGGAGATCTACATATCCGTACCGCCAAGCTTGCCTTCCACGCCAAGGAAAGTCCCTTCCGGACACGGGACGAAGTCTTCAATCTTGTATCTTCATAGTCCAGGAGTCCGGCCGAAGGTATAGTCCGGCAATCCGGACACCCCCTAATCCAGGACTCCCTTAGTAGCCCCCGAACCAGGCTTCAATGACGATGAGTCCGGCGCGCAAATTGTCTTCGGCATTGCAAGGCGGGTTCTCCTCCAAATTCCATGTACCTGTTGAATAATGTCCGGTTTCTTGTAAATGTAGCGCTCCTTGGCTTCTACGCCCAATAATGGTCGTCTTCCACGTGTCAAACGAATACAAAAAGTCAGGGTGTTTTTATATTTACACCCCTAGCCGCGTGAATGAGCCGCCTATTTAAGGGGACGAGGATTTAGATCCAAACCACACCTTCTCCCCTCCGCGAGTATTCATCAGAGCGTATCCGACAGAGGTCCATTCTATCATGGCCGGCCACCGCAGCTCCTCCTCTCGCCCTTCCAGCCCTCAGCTTGGAGATTGGGAGAGATGATCCATCCCGCACAGCGAGCTAGTGACGCTCCAGACTAAGGGATTTCTCCCCCCGGCCTATATGGTCCCGGTTCGAGCCGGACTTGCCACCTATAATGGCGGAGAGCAAGCAGAGAGCGCCCCCCAATCCCTCCAAAGGAGAGCGGGTATTCCTTGTCCCTTACTTAATAAGAGGGCTCGGATTTCCAATTCATCCGTTTCTCCGGGGGCTCCCGGAGTTCTATGGCCTCCAGCTGCACAACCTCACGCCTGCCTCCATATTGCATATTGCGGGCTTCGTAGCCCTTTGCGAGCTATTTTTGGGCTGCGAGGCTCATTTCGCGCTGTGGAAAAGGCTATTTTGCCTTGTGCCCCGTTCTCAGAAGGGGTCAATATATCAAGTGGGCGGAGCCAAAGTGTGGCACATCGCCGGGACCGGATATCTATCCGGAACCCCAAAGAAGGCGTCCGAGGACTGGCCTTCAGAATGGTTTTATATAGAGGATGTCCCGCTGCCGGATCCTGTCCGGATCGGCCTCCCTGAGTTTGACAGTGCTCCCCTAAAGAAGCGCCTAAGGTGGCATCCACGGAGCCCTCAGAGGGAAAGCGACAAGGACGTTCTTTACCTGATGGGCCAGATAAGATTGTTAGCTCATTCCGGACTGACCATGATCGGGGTCATGGCCGCATGCATCATGCGAGGGGTGCAGCCGCTCCAGTATAGAGGCCACCCCATGTGGGACTTCAACGGGGAGGACGACGCCACCCGCCACGGCCGTAAGGGGCCGGATTCGGCTGCCGCTCTAATAAAGATCTTGTCCGCTTTGTACCAGGGAGAAGAGGAGGAATTTCTCCGCGTCAACCCACAGGGTGGATTTTCTATGTACAATCCCCCAAGTTGGGTAAGTGGACACTTTTACTTTCCCATCCGTTTTATATTCCCATCGTTAAATATTCAGTCTAACGACTTCGACGCAGGAACTGTGCCAGGCTGTTAAAGAAATAAACAGCCCTCCTCCACAACCGAAGGATCCGAGACGGTCCCTCGACCCGGCCTCTCAAGAGGATCCGGACTTATCTGTGGAGCTAATTGATGGGGTGTTTCATCAATTGAGCAAGGACAACGCCTTGGTGGCCATTACGGCCGATTACCCAAGGCTACTCCCAGCCTCACAGGTCACTGAGCCCGAAGTCCCAGCACTTTGAAAAGGGATCTATCCTCGCGTGTTTTCGATTGCCGTATGACAACCGTGTTTTGCAGGGGATGTCCTTGAGATGGGAGGCTGAGCCTGCGGCGACTAGCCAACGAGGGGCGGCAAGGCCCCGCGGGCTGAAAAGAAGTGCGGTCCGGACTGAGACGCCGACGCAAAGGTATAGCGCGCCATCCTATTCCTGGGTGTTATTCCATCAAGGCATATTAATGCTCGTGCTCTCTTCAGGATGAAGAGACCTCGCCGGACTATATCCGGAGAGGTTGCCAATCGCGCCTCCACCAGCCAGGCTCCAAAGCCTGGTCCGGAAGCGGAGGCGAACACAAGGCACGCACCAAACGCTCCTCCGACAGAGGATGCGGACAGGCTGTCTGCCACCAATTCCGAGGTGGAGAGTGCCATGAACCACAGGCGTCGCCGGACAGTTCTTCGCGACGCTTGTTTCTCCCAAGAGGCATTGGATACCTTCAATTCGGGAGATGCATACCTCCGTGCCGCTCAAAATGGTCTAGCCAGAGCCACGGAGCAATATGTAAAAGACATACGGGTAAGAAAATTTTGGTAATTATATATATACCAGTAGCCCCCTAGACTTGAAACAGTTACAATAACTAATTTAAGGATCATTTGTTATGCAGGTTCTTACAGAAAAGAATACCTTACTGTCCCAGGAGCTGGAAGAGTGCAAAGCCCAACTTGAGGCCGCACTAGCCGCGGCAGGGGAGCCCAAGGAGACCCCCTCTGGTAATATACGCTTCGAAAGATAAGTATTTTGCGAAGTGCGGCGTGGGTGCAAATCTGACAAATGAAATTGCAGATGGCGCCGGATTAAATCTGGAAAAGCAACAACTCCTACGCCAGCTGAAGGCTGGTGAGAGTGTGCTGACAAAGGTGAGGCGGGAGAAGAACGATCTCCAAGATGCCAACACCAAGCTGGGCGTTGAACTAAAGGATGTTCGTGCCCAGCTGTTGGACTCCGTTAAGGAGAATCAGCGGCTTCAACGTGGCATATTTAGTAAGTGCTTAATCAGCGGCTTCGACGTGGCATATTTAGGAAGTCGACTAACAGAGTAATGTCTGTAGGTATGCTAACAGGTCGTCCTGCAGAGGAAATGCTCGGTTCTACAGGTGACCTTCTTCCCGAGCTCTCACAACTGCACAAGCGAGTTCGGCAGGTGATGCAAGGCGTCGCCCAGGCCTTGTGGCCATCCGTCTCCATGCCCGAAGGCCTTGGAGAGCTTGTAGAGAAGCTGAAGGGAGCGCGACGGCGCTTCGGGTTGTGGAAGATGTCGGCCTGCCGTCAAGGCGCCAGGGAGGCCTGGGCCATGGTGAAGACGCGGTACACAAAGGCTGACCCAAACCACATGGTCGAGGTCGGACCCATGGGGCTCGATGGGAAGGAGATCCCTATGAGCTTAGTATACGGCCAAGTAGAATTGGCCGCAAAGTATTCCCAACAGGACTATAAGCTAGACAGCCTGTTAGATGGTATTGAAGAGGAATACAATCAGTCAGATTGACTATGTAATTTTAATTGACATGTGTAATGCCTTCTAGCCGGATTGTAGATCGTTTGTCATGGCCGACCTTTTCGCTTCAACCTCGGGACCTGACGGTCCGGAGTGTGTCCGAATACCCTCGCGGTTATATAAGAATCGGGATATCCATGGAGACCAGGCGTAGGGGTCATTAGTGCTTGAACAGACAAGTGCCCAACTAGTTATGTTATATTACATGGTTAATAAGAAACATCTTCCAGGGAGAATAGTTCCCTTAGGGGTTCCTTTCCCTGGGAGGCATGCCCTAAAGTGCATGTCCATTCTGCGAAAAGAGACGCAGGAAAAACATCTGGGGGCGTATAGATAAATAAGTGAAAAAAAGATCATCTTTAGTTCACCGACCGAATATTCCCTTAAGAACGCTAGCTTTCGGCTTCACCCAGTCTGAGGTACACATCCGGCTGACCCGGCAATAACAATCGCAGAGATGCTCCCTTTACCACCTAGCCGAACAATCGGGAACATAGGGGTAAGCACAGGAGCCAGGCAACCCAGCTTGGCCAAATCTTAAATCATATCGATGCATATAATGGTGAATAAAAGGTACATGCGGAAGTGTGACGCATGTGTTGGGCATGAAGCCCGTATAAATAAGCTACTGTTTAAAGAAGCCCCCAGGTTTAATGAGCGCGGATAGCGCGTTACTTTATGAGCCTTTAAAGGCTATAAGAGAGAGAGAGAGGAGAAGGAGAGAAATGTAAGACAAAAAGTATATAAAAAATGGACAGAGGAAGGAGACGAACACAGAGTCCGGCGCTAGGCATAGAATCTTCGGAGACGGGCTGCGTTCCATGTGTTCGGCTCGAGTCGGTTATCCGATGCATCTCGCAGGCGGTACGCTCCACCAGTCAGGACTTGGTCAATTATGAAGGGACCTTCCCACTTGGGCTTGAGTTTGTCCTTTTTCTTGTTCGGCAGGCGTAGAATTAATTCACCAACGTTGTAATTTTTGGCCCGTACTTCTCTGCTTTGGTATCTTCGAGCCTGCTGTTGGTAGAATGTGGAACGGGCTTTTGCCACGTCACGCTCTTCCTCCAAGGCGTCCAAACTGTCCTGCCGATCGAGCTCGGCTTCTCTTTCTTCGTACATGCGCACTCGAGGTGAGTCATGAATTATGTCGCAGGGCAAAACGGCCTCTGCGCCGTACACCATGAAGAATGGTGTGTATCCGGTGGTGCGATTCGGCGTGGTCCGCAGCCCCAGAGTATGGAGTCGAGCTCCTCTACCCAGTGCATATTAGATTCCTTAAGGGACCGCACTAATCTGGGTTTGATGCCGCTCATGATAAGACCATTTGCACGTTCGACCTGGCTAGTTTGTGGGTGAAAGCCGGAAGCATAATCGAGCTTGATGCCCATGTTTTTGCACCAGAGTTTTACCTCGTCGGCCGTAAAGTTCGTGCCGTTATCAGTGATGATGCTGTGGGGGACGTCGTAACGGTGTACAACCCCGGATATAAAGTCTATCATCAATCCGGATTCAGCCGTCTTAACAGGCTTGGCTTCTATCCATTTGGTGAACTTATCCGCCATGACAAGTAAGTATTTTTTCTTGTGGGTTCCGCCTTTAAGGGGTCCAACCATGTCAAGCCCCCAGACCGCGAAGGGCCAAGTCATGGGGATAGTTTGGAGGGCGGTGGATGGCATATGGCTTTGGTTTGCAAAAAGCTGGCAACCGATGCATCGTTGGACTAAGTCCTGGGCGTCTGCCCGGGCCGTCGGCCAATAAAAGCCTGTATGGAAGGCCTTGCTTACAATTGACCGAGCTGCAGCGTGATGACCGTCGAGTCCGGCATGAATTTAAGCTAGGAGGTTCCGCCCTTCCTCTTCGGAGATGCACCTTTGAAGGACTCCGGTAGTGCTTTTCTTATAAAGCTCTCCCTCATGGACTTTATAGGCTTTAGATCGCCGCACTATGCAGCGTGCCTCATTTTGGTCCTCGGGGAGTTCCTGCCTAGTAAGGTAGGCGAGGAATGGTTCTGTCCACGGGGCGATGACGACCATTATTACGTGGGCTGAAGGTGTTATTTCATTGGCAGAGCCTCCAATTATGTCAGAGTGTTCAGTGTCGGGTAGTGCGGTTGGGTCCAGGCTGTTATTGCCGGGTTCCCCTTCCCATACTACGGATGGCTTGAACATCCTTTCCAAGAAGATGTTGGGGGGGGGATTACATCGCGTTTTGCGCCGATGCGTGCCAGGACATCTGCCGCCTGATTATTTTCCCGGGCTATATGGTGAAATTCGAGCCCTTCGAACCGAGCTGACATTTTTAGGATGGCGTTGTGATAAGCTGCCATTTTTGGATCCTTGGCATCAAAGTCTCCATTTATTTGGGATATTGCGAGGTTCGAGTCCCCGCGCACCTCTAGGCGTTGAATGCCCATGGATACTGCCATCCGGAGACCATGTAAAAGGGCCTCATATTCGGCTGCATTGTTGGAGTCTGTGTACACTATCTGGAGTACGTATTGAACTGTGTCTCCTGTGGGGGACGTCAAAATGACGCCAGCCCCTAGACCGGCCAACATTTTGGAGCCGTCGAAGTGCATGACCCAGTTTGAATATGTGTCGTACTCTTTAGGGAGTTCGGCCTCCGTCCATTCTGCGACGAAGTCGGCCAAAACTTGTGACTTGGTAGCTCACCATGGCTTGTAAGTTATGTCAAACGGGAGGAGCTCAATGGCCCATTTTGCAATCTGGCCCGTCGCGTCGCGGTTGTTTATAATATCGTTAAGTGGCACTTCCGAGGCTACTGTTATTGAACACTCTTGAAAGTAGTGTCGCAGCTTCCGGGATGCCATAAATACCGTGTACGCAATCTTTTGATAATGCGGGTACCGTGACTTGCACGGAGTAAGGACAGTGGACACATAGTAGACCGGCTTTTGAAGGGGGAATTTGTGTCCATCCGTTTCTCGTTCGACGACGAGCACTGCGCTTACGACCTGATGGGTTGCTGCAATGTATAATAGCATTGGTTCGCCAATGTTTGGCGCGGCCAGGACTGAGTTTGTTGCCAAGATGGCTTTTATTTCGTCGAGTCCGGCCGTGCCTGCATCTGCCCACTCGAAGTGTTCGGTTCGCCGAAGGAGGCGGTAAAGGGGTAGGGCCTTTTCTCCCAAGCGGGAGATAAAGCGGCTTAGAGCCGCCACGCATCCGATTAATTTTTGTATTGGTTTGAGGTTCTTCGGATATCCAATTGTGACAGAGCTTGGATCTTGGCTGGATTTGCTTCAATTCCTCTACCGGATACAATGAAGCCCAAGAGCTTTCCGGCTGGAACGCCGAAAACGCATTTTTCCGGGTTGAGCTTGATGTCGTATGTTTAGAGGTTATCGAATGTTAGCCTCAAGTCGTCTACTAGAGATTCGACATGTCTTGTTTTAACGACCGCATCATCTACGTATGCCTCCACTGTTTTGCCGATCTGGTTTGCCAGACATGTCTGAATCATGCGCTAATATGTTGCGCCAGCATTTTTGAGCCCGAAGGGCATTGTGTTGAAGCAGAATGGGCCGTATGGTGTGATGAATGCTGTTGCGGCTTGGTCTGACTCTGCCATCTTTATTTGATGGTAGCTGGAGTATGCGTCGAGGAAACACAACGAATCGTGTCCTGCGGTAGCGTCGATAATTTGATCGATGCGGGGGAGAGGGAAGGGATCCTTTGGGCAAGCCTTGTTAAGGTATTTAAAATCAACGCACAGGCGCCAGGATTTGTCCTTCTTTGGTACCATCACCAGGTTTGCTAGCCAGTCCGGGTGTTTTATATCTTTGATGAATCCGGCCTCCAATAGCTTGGCTAGTTCCTCTCCCATGGCCTGTCTCTTAGGTTCAGAAAAACGCCGAAGAGCCTGTTTGACTGGCTTGAATCCTTTTAGGATATTTAAGCTGTGTTCGGCCAGCCTGCATGGGATTCCTGGCATGTCTGAAGGGTGCCAGGCGAAAATGTCCCAGTTCTCTCGTAGGAACTCTCGCAGTGCAGCGTCTACATCAGGGTTTAACTGTGCCCGGTTGGAAGCTGTTTTATTGGGGTCCGTTGGATGGACCTGGAATTTGACTATTTCGTCCGCCGGTTTAAAGGAGGTGGACTTGGATCTTTTGTCGAGTATCACATCGTCCCTATTCACCATGGAGCGCAGCGTAGTCAGTTCCTCAGCCGCTAGGGCTTCGGATAGCGCCTCGAGGGCTAGTGCGGCTGTCTTGTTTTCGGCGCGGAGTACTATGTCCGGATCACTAGCGAGAGTGATGATTCCGTTAGGCCCGGGCATCTTGAGCTTCATGTACCCGTAATGGGGTATTGCTTGGAAGATTGTAAACGCTTCCCGCCCTAGCAGAGCGTGATATCCGCTACTGAACGGGGCCACTTGGAACGTGACCTCTTCGGACCTGTAATTATCCGGCATGCCGAACACCACATCTAGTGTGATTTTTCCTGTACAGCGCGCTTCCCAACTAGGGATTATTCGTCTAAAGGTTGTGCTGCTTTGCTCAATGCGGTTCTAGTCTATTTCCATTTTTTGAAGGGTTTCCTCATAAATGAGGTTCAATCCGCTGCCGCCATCCATGAGTACCTTGGTAAGACGAAAGCCGTCCACTATTGGACTGAGGACCAATGCGGCTGGTGCTCGGGCTGTTCGGAATTTAGGTTCATCACTGGCGTTAAAAGTAATAGCCGTGTCACTCCATGGGTTTATTGTTGCTACTTGGTAGACTTCGGCAAGGCCGCGGAGTGTTCTTTTTCGCATATTATTTGATGCGAAAGTCTCAAAGACTGTTAATACCGTACTGGTGTCTCTGGGGTGGCTTTCTGTGGCTTCTGGAATTAGAAGATCTTTGCCAATTTTTCCACCTGCCGGAGTATCCAACATGCTCTAAGGCTGTGAGTTGGTGTGGCGCCCTCTGCACTGTGAATTTTACAGGGTCCATTAAGCCATCCTTCCAGTACGGTTCCGTGCCCTGTAGAGGGCTTTTGCTTTTTGGTATTGAACCCGGGTGTCTGGCGATGATGCACCCTTTTATTTCGGACTGGGTTTGTATTCAGGGCCGGATTGTCCCAAAATTTTATTTCGGTTTTCCAGGCGCTTTCCATCACATAGTACTTTCGTACTATGGACGCCAAGTCAGCAAAGCGTGTAATAGCATGGCGACTTATGGCATTGAGGATTACCTTGTCCGTGCAATTATTGCAGAAGAATGAAATTGTGTCTTCCTCGCAGCAGTCCTTTATCCTATTCATAACCAGGAGGAATCTGGCCCAGTAATGATGTACTGTTTCTTCGGGCTCTTGCCTAATTTGGGATAGATCGCTTATGTACGGGTGGGTGGGTGGAATCAAATCCGAAACCTCACCCAATCTGAGACCAAGGGGCCAAGGAGTTTCCGAACTCGGAAGTTTGGATTCTTGGATGCTGTCAATGAATCTAGCCCGTCGCCTGACTTTAAGTTCAGGTCTTGAGTGATGTCCTCCCCTCCGCGGGTATCCGGCTTGGAGGGATCGGGAATCCAGACATAGCTAGTCCTTAAGATAGATGAAGGGTCGACGCACTGTCACTCTACCACGGCAACGTGATGGGTGACCTGGGGAGAGTTAATCTCTCTCAGATCGGGTTTAGGCCCAATCTGGTCGTAATCCGTAGCAACTCCCAGGGCAGCGATGTGATCCAAGAGCTCGTTTAGGGAAGAGAGCTCCATTGGATCTAGCTGCTCGGCGAATTCCGAGATGACGTGAAGATTGCTTTCGATGACCCGAGAGGTCATCGTCGGCGCAGTAGCCGAACAGGCGGTCGTAAGGAAACCACCTAGCCGAAGAGTTTGGCCGACAGCCAAAGCTCCCTTAGCAACGGTGCCGTCTTTAAAGACGGGATGAGGCATCCTTCCTGATGGCGACGGCACAGAGAAACTCTCAATGAAAGCACCAATGTCGGTGTCAAAACCGGCGGATCTCGGGTAGGGGGTCCCGAACTGTGCGTCTAGGCGGATGGTAACAGGAGACAAGGGACACGATGTTTTTACCTAGGTTCGGGCCCTCTCGATGGAGGTAAAGCCCTACTCCTGCTTGATTAATATTGATGATATGGTAGTACAAGAGTAGATCTACCACGAGATCAAGGAGGCTAAACCCTAGAAGCTAGCCTATGGTATGATTGTCGTTCCTACGGACTAAAACCCTCCGGTTTATATAGACACCAGAGAGGGCTAGGGTTACACAGAGTCGGTTACAATGGTAGGAGATCTACATATCCGTACCACCAAGCTTGCCTTCCACGCCAAGGAAAGTCCCTTCCAGACACGGGACGAAGTCTTCAATCTTGTATCTTCATAGTCCAGGAGTCCGGCCGAAGGTAGAGTCCAGCTATCCGGACACCCCCTAATCCAGGACTCCCTCAACCACCTCGGAAGCAGTCCTGCATAAAGCTCGGGCACTAGTGGCTGGCTCCATAGAGGGCATTTCCGGCATTAAGCTCGGCTAAACTCCTTCAACTTTTTTGAACCAAGGTGTTTATGACACCTCGGATGTAGTCCGGCGTTTGAGCTCGGATATAGTCCGACGTTAGAACTTGGACATAGTCCGCGTTGGAGCTCGGAAGCGGTTCGGCATTGGTACTCATATGAAAAAGATACCTCGAATGCAGTCCGGTGTTGGAGCTCGGATGCAAGAGGGCGCTGTCGCCCGGGAACAACTTCAAACCCGATGCGTGGCATAAAAATAAACAAGGCATTGATAAAGGCCGAAAACTTAAAGGGGATCCTCAGATACCCGACGTATAAACTCTTCGGATGCACGTTGGTGATCCTCAAGATCGAAGAAGATTTGTTGAACTAGTTTTCAAGACCGACGACCGAAGATGAAGAACAGTTCAGAAGAATCGAGGAGCATCCCCAACTTGAAGACCGGTTCAGGGGGCTACTGACAGTGTCCTGGACTAGGGGGTACTCACCATGTCGTCTCCCGGTCAGTTATATTGGGCCGAGGACCCCCATGGCCGTATACTCATGGGCCAGTTCGGACAGCTACTGCATACAAGGAAGATTCCACAAGACTTGGTGGTCAATACAAGGACTCCTCCCCCACCGGCGTATTCGGCTAGGACTCTTGTTATCCTAGGCCTCAGGTGCATTATATAAACCAAGGCCAGGCTAGTCGATAGATATACAAACAATCATACCATAGGCTAGCTTCTAGGGTTTAGCCTCTATGATCTCGTGGTAGATCAAATCTTGTAATACTCATATCATTAATATCAATCAAGCAGGACATAGGGTATTACCTCCATCAAGAGGGCCCGAACCTGGGTAAACATCGTGTCCACTGCCTCCTGTTACCATCCGCCTTAGACGCACAGTTCGGGACCCCCTACCCGAGATCTACCGGTTTTGACACCGACAAATACCTTTTTCTTTCATAGATTTCTTTACCTCTTGCATATCTTTTGGACTAAGAAATAGGATACCCCTCTTCTTCGGAGTTGGTTTAGGAATAGGCTCAGGAGTTGGTTCAGGAAGTGTCCAATTATTTTCATTTGTCAACATATTATTCAATAGAATTTCAGCTTCATCTGGTGTTCTTTCCCTGAAAACTGAACCAGCACAACTATCCAGGTAATCTCTGGAGGCATCGGTTAGTCCATTATAAAAGATATCAAGTATTTCATTTTTCTTAAGAGAATGATCAGGCAAAGCATTAAGTAACTTGAGAAGCCTCCCCCAAGCTTGTGGGAGACTCTCTTCTTCAATTTGCACAAAATTATATATATCCCTTATAGCAGCTTGTTTCCTATGAGCAGGGAAATATTTAGCAGAGAAGTAATAAATCATATCCTGGGGACTACGCACACAACCAGGATCAAGAGAATTAAACCATATCTTAGCATCACCTTTTAATGAGAACGGAAATATTTTAAGGATATAAAAGTAGCGAGTTCTCTCATCATTAGTGAACAGGGTGGCTATATCATTTAATTTAGTAAGATGTGCCACAACACTTTCAGATTCATAGCCATGAAAAGGATCAGATTCAAGCAAAGTAATTATATCAGGATCAACAGAGAATTCATAATCCTTATCAGCAACAAAAAATAGGTGAAGTAGCAAAAGCAGGGTCAGGTTTCATCCTAGCATTTAGAGATTGCTTATTCCATTTAGCTAATAACCTCTTAAGTTCATAACTATCTTTGCAAGCTAAAATAGCTAAAGAAGCTTCTTTATCAAAAACATAACCCTTAGGAATAACGGGCAAGTGTTCATCATCACTTTCATCAATATTATCAGATTCAATATTTTCATTCTCTCTAACCCTAGCAAGTTGTTCATCAAGAAATTCACCAAGTGGCACAGTAGTATCAAGCATAGAAGTAGTTTCATCATAAGTATCATGCATAGCAGAAGTGGCATCATTAATAACATGCGACATATCAGAACGAATAGCAGAAGCAGGTTTAGGTGTCGCAAGCTTACTCAAAATAGAAGGTGAATCAAGTGCAGAGCTAGATGGTAGTTCCTTACCTCCCCTTGTAGTTGAGGGATAAATCTTGGTTTTTGGATCTCTCAAGTTCTTCATAATGATAAGCAGATATAAATCCCAAGTGACTCAAAAAATAGAGCTATGTTCTACGGCAACGGCGCCAGAAAATAGTCTTGATAACCCACAAGTATAGAGGATCGCAACAGTTTTCGAGGGTAGAGTATTCAACCCAAATTTATTGATTCGACACAAGGGGAGCCAAAGAATATTCTCAAGTATTAGCAGCTGAGTTGTCAATTCAACCACACCTGGAAACTTAATATCTGCAGAAAAGTGTTTAGTAGCAAAGTAATATGATAGTAGTGGTAACGGTAGCAAAAGGTAATGGTAGCAAAAGTAATGTTTTTGGTATTTTGTAGTGATGATAGCAATAGCAACGGAAAAGCAAATAAGCGAAGAACAATATATGGAAAGCTTGTAGGCAATGGATCGATGATAGAGAATTATGCCGGATGCGGCTCATCATGTAACAGTCATAACCTAGGGTGACACAGAACTAGCTCCAATTCATCAATGTAATGTAGGCATGTATTCCGAATATAGTCATACATGCTTATGGAAAAGAACTTGCATGACATCTTTTGTACTGCCCTCCCATGGCAGCGGGGTCCTAGCGAAAACTAAGGGATATTAAGGCCTCCTTTTAATAGAGTACCGGACCAAAGCATTAACACATAATGAATACATGAACTCTTCAAACTACGGTCATCACCGTTAAGTATCCCGATTATTGTCACTTCGGGGTTAACGGATCATAACACATAATAGGTGACTATAGACTTGCAAGATAGGATCAAGAACTCTCATATATTGATGAAAACATAACAGGTTCAGATCTGAAATCATGGCACTCGGGCCCTAGTGACAAGCATTAAGCATAGCAAAGTCATAGCAACATCAATCTCAGAACATAGTGGATACTAGGGATCAAACCCTAACAAAACTAACTTGATTACATGATAAATTTCATCCAACCCATCACCGTCCAGCAAGCCTACGATGGAATTACTCACGCACGGCAGTGAGCATCATGAAATTGGTGATGGAGGATGGTTGATGATGATGACGGCGACGGATTCCCCTCTCCGGAGCCCCGAACGGACTCCAGATCAGCCCTCCCGAGAGGTTTTAGGGCTTGACGGCGGCTCCGTATCGTAAAACGCGATTAATCCTTCTCTTTGATTTTTTTCTCCCTGAAAGCAAATATATAGAGTTGGAGTTGAGGTCGGAGGAGCTCCAGGGGGCCCACGAGGTAGGGGCGTGCCCTAGGGGGCAGGCGCGCCCCCCACCCTCCTGGACAGGTGGTGGGCCCCCTTGTCTTCATCTTTTGCAAGGATTTTTTATTATTCCCGAATAGATGTTCCGTGAAGTTTCAGGTCATTCGAGAGCTTTTGTTTCTGCACATAAATAACACCATAGCAATTCTGCTGAAAACAGCATCAGTCCGGGTTAGTTCCACTCAAATCATGCAAGTTAGAGTCCAAAACAAGGGCAAAACTGTTTGGAAAAGTAGATATGACGGAGATGTATCAGTCACTGGGATCGAGCACCGCAAGATTGAACCCAAAGCTAAGCACTTCTCCCATTGTAAGATAGATCAATCTAGTAGGCCAAACTAAACCGATAATTCGAAGAGACTTGCAAAGATATCAAATCATGCATATAAGAATTCAAAGAAGAATCAAGTATTATTCATAGATAAACTTGATCATAAACCCACAATTCATCGCATCTCGGTAAACACACCGCAAAAAGTATTACATCGAATAGATCTCCAAGAACATCGAGGAGAACTTTGTATTGAGAACCAAAGAGAGAGAAGAAGCCATCTAGCTAATAACTATGGACCAGAAGGTCTGTGATAAACTACTCACACATCATCGGAGAGGCTATGGTGTTGATGTAGAAGCCATCTGTGATCGAATCCCCCTCCACAAGATCGCCCAAAAAGGACCCCAGATGGGATCTCACGGGTACAGAAGGTTGCGGTGGTGGAAAAGTGGTTTCATGGCTCCCCTGGATGTTTTCAGGGTATAAGAGTATATATAGGCGAAAGAAGTAGGTTGGTGGAGCTACGAGGGGCCCACGAAGGTGGGGCGCGTGCTGCCCTACCTCGTGGCCACCACGTTGCTTCCTTGACCTCCACTCCAACTCTCCTGGATTGTGTTTGTTCCAAAAAAGTTCCACGCGAAGGTTTCATTCCGTTTGGATTCCGTTTGATATTCCTTTTCTGCGAGACACTGAAATAGGCAAAAAAACAGCAATTTGCACTGGGCCTTCGGTTAATATGTTAGTCCCAAAAATAATATAAAAGTGCATAATAAAGCCCATTAACCATCCAAAACAGATAATATAATAGCATGAAACAATCAAAAATTATAGATACATTGGAGACGTATCAACCGGCGGCGGCACCGGCTAGAGGCAGAGGAACCCTAGTCCTTTTTTGGAAGTTGATGTGGCTTAGTTTATGTAACACTGTCTGGATTGAATTAATCTTACGTATATTTAATATAGGAGGAAACAAAAGAAAAAAGTTATATGCCCGACAGCACCGCCGCCGGGTACAAGTCATATCCAATCCGGTGACGGCAATACAGTCATCGAAGCATTGCAAATATAAACAATAGCACGATATTGAAGCGACACGGGACCCTACTTCATAACCCATAAGTTAATACTCCTTGACATGATGTATGAACCTGTCACAATTATACAATTTAGCCAAAGGAGGTATTTGCATCACAACATGAGTATGACCTTGTAAATACTCACTCGCACAAGTAGAAGTCAGAGTAATCACTAGAAATCACCAGTATAATATAGCAATATTATATCAGAAGCACTACATTGATACAAAAATGTTCAGTACATAGAAACTGGTCCAAGCAACAACAAAACGTAGTGAAATCGGGTGTGCCAAAAGCAAGGCAACAACATCAGGCCAAAAGCAAGCCAAGACGATCCATCACAACTAAACAAAAATAATAATTGGGCTGCAACATGGTTCGAGCCACGGTCACAACGAGCGGAATCACAAGTAAGAATAAACGGCAGAAGTATGTGCCCATGGGTAACTACCCTGAAGGGACTCTGGTGGTGCGAGAGCGGCCTGTACGGCGTCGCCGCTGCTTGCTGATAACCCACAAGTATAGGGGATCGCAACAGTTTTCGAGGGTAGAGTATTCAACCCAAATTTATTGATTCGACACAAAGGGAGCCAAAGAATATTCTCAAGTATTAGAAGCTGAGTTGTCAATTCAGACACATCTGGAAACTTAATATCTGCAGCAAAGTATTTAGTAGCAAATTAATATGATAGTAGTGGTAACGGTAGCAAAAGGCAATGGTAACAAAAGTAATATTTTTGGTGTTTTGTAGTGATGATAACAATAGCAACGGAAAAGTAAATAAGCGAAGAACAACATATGGAAAGCTCGTAGGAAATGGATCGATGATAGAGAATTATGCCGGATGCAGTTCATCATGCAACAATCATAACCTAGGGTGACAAAGAACTAGCGCCAGTTCATCAATGTAATGTAGGCATGTATTCCGAATATAGTCATATGTGCTTATGGAAAAGAACTTGCATGACATCTTTTGTCCTACCCTCCTGTGGCACCGGGGTCCTATTGGAAACTAAGGGATATTAAGGCCTACTATTAATAGAGTACCAGACCAAAGCATTAACACATAGTGAATACATGAACTCCTCAAACTACGGTCATCATCGGGAGTGGTCCCGATTATTGTCACTTCGGGGTTGCCGGATCATAACACATAGTAGGTGACTATAGACTTGCAAGATAGGATCAAGAACTCTCATATATTGATGAAAACATAATAGGTTCATATCTGAAATCATGGCACTCGGGCCCTAGTGACAAGCATTAAGCATAGCAAAGTCATAGCAACATCAATCTCAGAACATAGTGGATACTAGGGATCAAACCCTAACAAAAATAACTCGATTACATGATAAATCTCATCCAACCCATCACCGTCCAGCAAGCCTACGACGGAATTACTCACGCACGGTGGTGAGCATCATGAAGTTGGTGATGGAGGATGGTTGATGATGACGATGGCGACGGATTCCCCTCTTTGGAGCCCCGAACGGACTCCAGATCAGCCCTCCTGAGAGAGTTTAGGGCTTGGCGGCGGCTCCGTATCGTAAAACACGATGAATCCTTCTCCTTGGTTTTTTTCTCCCCGAAAGTGAATATATGAAGTTAGGGTTGAGGTCGGTGGAGCGTCAGGGGGCCCACGAGGCAGGTGGAGACCCCCCTGACGTGGATCTTCCTTCCATTATTTTTTATATATTCCAAAATAATTCTCTGTTGATTTTCAGGTCATTTCGAGTACTTTTATTTCTACAGAAAAATAACACCATGGCAATTCTGCTGAAAACAGCATCAGTTTGGGTTAGTTCCATTCAAATCATGCCAGTTAGAGTCCAAAACAAGGGCAAAAGTTTTTGGAAAAGTAGATACGACGGAGACGTATCAACTCCCCAAGCTTAAACCTTTGCTTGTCCTCAAGCAATTCAGTTGATAAACTGAAAGTGATAAAGAAAAACTTTTACAAACTTTGTTTGCTGTTGTTGTAAATATGTAAAGCCATCATTCAAGTTTTCAACAAAGATTATGAACTAACCATATTCACAATAACATTTAGGTCTCATGTTTACTCATATCAATGACATAATCAACTAGCAAGCAATAATAATAAATCTTGGATGACAACACTTTCTCAAAACAATCATGATATGATATAACAAGATGGTATCTCGCTAGCCCTTGATACGTCTCCAACGTATCTATAATTTTTTGATTGTTCCATGCTATTATATTATCAACCTTGGATGTTTTATATGCATTTATATGCTATTTTATATGATTTTTGGGACTAACCTATTAACCTAGAGCCCAGTGTCAGTTTCTGTTTTTTCCTTGTTTTAGAGTATCGCAGAAAAGGAAAATCAAACGGAGTCCAATTGACCTGAAACTTCACGGAACTTATTTTTGGACCAGAAGAAGCCCACGGAGTATCGGAGTTGCACCAGGAGAGTCCCGTGCTGCCCACGAGGGTGGGGGGTGCGCCCACCCCCCTGGGTGCGCCCCCTGCCTCATGGACAACCCGGAGGTCCACAGACGTACCTCTTCCTCCCATATATACCCATATACCCTAAAAACTTCGGGGGGCACAATAGATCGGGAGTTCCGCCGCCAGAAGCCTCCGTAGCCACTGGAAACCAATCTAGACCTGTTCTGGCACCCTGCCGGAGGGGGGATCCTTCTCCGATGGCCATCTTCATCATCCCGATGCTCTCTATGACGAGGAGGGAGTAGTTCTCCCTCGGGGCTAAGGGTATGTACCAGTAGCTATGTGTTTGATCTCTCTCTCTCTCTCTCGTGTTCTTGAGGTGGCACGATCTTGATGTATCGCGAGCTTCGCTATTATAGTTGGATCTTATGATGTTTCTCCCCCTCTACTCTCTTGTAATGGATTGAGTTTTCCCTTTGAAGTTATCTTATCGGATTGAGTCTTTAAGGATTTGAGAACACTTGTTGTATGTCTTGCATGGGATATCTGTGGTGACAATGGGGTATTCTATTGATCCACTTGATGTATGTTTTGGTGATCAACTTGCGGGTTCCGTGACCTTGGGAATCTATCCATAGGGGTTGGCACACGTTTTCGTCTTGACTCTCCGGTTGAATCTTTGGGGCACTCTTTGAAGTTCTTTCTGTTGGTTGAATAGATGAATCTGAGATTGTGTGATGCATATCGTATAATCATACCCACGGATACTTGAGGTGACATTGGAGTATCTAGGTGACATTAGGGTTTTGGTTGATTTGTGTCTTAAGGTGTTATTCTAGTACGAACTCTAGGGCTGTTTGTGACACTTATAGGAATAGCCCAACGGATTGATTGGAAAGAATAACTTTGAGGTGGTTTTGTACCCTACCATAATCTCTTCGTTTGTTCTCCGCTATTAGTGACTTTTGAGTGACTCTTTGTTGCATGTTGAGGGATAGTTATGTGATCCAATTATGTTGTTATTGTTGAGAGAACTTGCACTAGTGAAAGTATGAACCCTAGGCCTTGTTTCAACGCATTGCAATACCGTTTGTGCTAACTTTTATCATTAGTTACCTTGCTGTTTTTATATTTTCAGATTACAAAAACCTATATCTACTATCCATATTGCACTTGTATCACCATCTCTTCGTCGAACTAGTGCACCTATACAATTTACCATTGTATTGGGTGTGTTGGGGACACAAGAGACTCTTTGTTATTTGGTTGAAGGGTTGCTTGAGAGAGACCATCTTCATCCTACGCCTCCCACGGATTGATAAACCTTAGGTCATCCACTTGAGGGAAATTTTCTACTGTCCTACAAACCTCTGCACTTGGAGGCCCAACAACGTCTACAAGAAGAAGGTTGTGTAGTAGACATCAAGCTCTTTTCTGGCGCCATTGCCGGGGAGGTTAGCGCTTGAAGGTATATCTTTAGATCTTGCAATCGAATCTTTTTGTTTCTTGTTTTAGCACTAGTTTAGCTTATAAAAGAAAACTACAAAAAGTTATGGAATTGAGTTTGCCTCATACGCTTCAACTTTTTAATATCTTTCGTGAGTATGATGCAAAGGAAAATTGTGCCAAAGTGTTAGAAGAAGAATGCATTAAAATGTTTGGCACTAAATATTTGAATGATGAGCATGATTGCAATGTTGTTAGTATGAATTCCTTGAATATCCATGATGCTAATGATATGCAAAGCCACAAGCTTGGGGAAGCTATGTTTGATGAAGATGATATTTTTTGTCCCCAAAGTTTTGATTAGAAAATTTATTATGATGAAAGCATGCCTCCTATTTATGATGATTATATTGATTAAAGTGGATTTGGAGAGGTCATGACTTTATTTTGTGATGAATCCACTATTTCGGAAGAGGTTCCAATTGATTATGAGAACAAAGTTGCTATCTATGATGATTATTGTGATGACTTGTATGCTATAAAGAATAATGATATCCATGAAACTTGTCATCATGATTTTAGTTTTCAATTGGATTATGCCTCACATGATAATTATTTTGTTGAGTTTGCTCCCACTATTATTCATGAGAAGAATTTTGCTTGTGTGGAGAGTAATAAAATTTATATGCTTGTAGATCATGAAAAGAATGCTTTATGTGACGGTTATATTGTTGAATTCAGTCATGATGCTACTGAAAATTATTATGCGGGAGGAATATATGCTCGTAGGAATTGCAATAATATCAAGTTTCCTCTCTATGTGCTTAAAATCTTGAAGTTATGCTTGTTTTGCTTTCCTATGCAAGTTGATTCTTGTTCCCACAAGTTGTTTGCTCACAAAATCCCTATGCATAGGAAGTGGGTTAGACTTAAATGTGCTAGTCATATTCTTCATGATTCTCTCTTTATGTTACAATTCTTATCTTTTATGTGAGCATCGTTGAAATCATCATGCCTAGCTAGGGGCATTAAACGATAGCGCTTGTTGGGAGGCAACCCAATTTTATTTTTATTCCTTGCTTTTTGCTCCTGTTTAGTAATAAATAATTTATATAGAATCTGTTATGATTGAGTTTTTATGCTTTTAATTAGTGTTTTTGCCAAGTAGAACCTTTGGGAAGACTTGGGGAAAGTCTTGTTGATCATGTTGTAAAAAACAGAAACTTTAGCGCTCATGAGAATTGCTGCCATTTTTATTTGGATAGTGATATTCAGTTAATTATTTTTGAAGATGATTAATATATAAATTCCTCACGTCCAGCAATTTATATTAGAATTTTTGGAGTTCCATAAGTTTGCGTTAGCTACAGATTACTACAGACTGTTCTGTTTTTAACAGATTCTGTTTTTTGTGTGTTGTTGGCTTATTTTGATGAATCTATGGCTAGTAAAATAGTTTATAAACCATAGATAAGTTGGAATACAGTAGGTTTAACACCAATATAAATCAAGAATGAGTTCATTAGAGTACCTTGAAGTGGTTTTTTGTTTTCTTTTGCTAACGAAGCTTACGAGTTTTCTGTTAAGTTTTGTGTTTTGAAGTTTTCAAGTTTTGGGTAAAGATTCGATGGACTATGGAATAAGGAGTAGCAAGAGACTAAGATTGGGGATGCCCAAGGCACCCGAAGGTAATATTCAAGGACAAGCAAGAGCCTAAGCTTGGGGATGCCCCGGAAGGCATCCCCTCTTTCGTCTACTTCCATCGGTAACTTTACTTGGAGCTATATTTTTATTTACCACATGATATGTGTTTTGCTTGGAGCGTCATTTTATTTTCTTTTGTTTTGCTTGCTGTTTGAATAAAATACCAAGATATGAAATTCTTAAATGTTAGAGAGTATTTAGAGTAGTTTGTTGTTTGAATCACATAGTTGCATAATTATTTGACTACTCATTGATCTTCACTTATATCCATCGTAGTAGTTTGTTGTTGCTCAAGTGCTTCACTTATATCCTTTTAGAACACGGTGGTGGTTTTATTTTATAGAAATAGATGAACTCTCATGCTTCACATATATTATTTTGAGATTATTTAGAACAGCATGGTAGTTTGCTTTGGTTATGAAACCAGTCCTAATATGATGGGCATCCAAGAGGGATATAATAAAAACTTTCATATAAAGTGCTTTGAATACTAAGAGAAGTTTTATACTTGATGATTGTTTTGAGATATGAAGATGGTGATATTAGAGTCATGCTAGTTGGGTAGTTGTGAATTTGAGAAATAGTTGTGTTGAAGTTTGTGATTCCCGTAGCATGCACGTATGGTGAACCATTATGTGACGAAGTCGGGGCATGATTTATTTATTGATTGTCTTCCTTATGAGTGGCGGTCGGGGACGAGCGATGGTCTTTTCCTACCAATATATCCCGCTAGGAGCATGCGCGCAGTACTTTGTTTAGATAACTAATAGATTTTTGCAATAAGTATGTGAGTTCTTTATGACTAATGTTGAGTCCATGGATTATACGCACTCTCGCCCTTCCACCATTGCTAGCCTCTCTAATACCGCACACCTTTCGCCGGTATCATAAACCCATCATATACCTTCCTCAAAACAGCCACCATACCTACCTATCATGGCATTTCCATAGCCATTCCGAGATATATTGCCATGCAACTTTCCACCGTTCCATTTACTATGACACGCTCCATCATTGTCATATTGCTTTGCATGATCATGTAGTTGACATTTTAGTTGTGGCAAAGCCACCGTTCATAATTATTTCATACATGTCACTCATGAGTCATTGCACATCCCGGTACACCACCGGAGGCATTCATATAGAGTCATACTTTGTTCTAGTATCGAGTTGTAATCATTGAGTTGTAAATAAATAGAAGTGTGATGATCATCATTAATAGAGCATTGTCCCCCCCCCCAAAAAGAGAGGCCAAAAAAAAGATAAAGGCCAAATAAAAAAAGAAAGGCCAAATAAAAAAAGGGCCAAATAAAAAAAATAAAAGGGACAATGCTACTATCCTTTTTTCCACACTTGTGCTTCAAAGTAGCACCATGATCTTTATAATAGAGAGTCTCTTGTTTTGTCACTTTCATATACTAGTGGGAATTTTTCATTATAGAACTTGGCTTGTATATTCCAACAATGGGTCTCCTCAAGTGCCCTAGGTCTTCGTGAGCAAGCAAGTTGGATGCCCACCCACTTAGTTTCTTTTGTCGAGCTTTCATACATTTATAGCTCTAGTGCATTCGTTGCATGGCAATCCCTACTCACTCACATTGATATCTATTAATGGGCATCTTCATAGCCCATTGATACGCCTAGTTGATGTGAGACTATCTTATCCCTTTTTGTATTCTCCACAACCACCATTGTATTCCACCTATAGTCCTATTTCCATGGCTCACGCTCATGTATTGCGTGAAGATTGAAAAAGTTTGACAACAGCAAAAGTATGAAACAATTGCTTGGCTTGTCATCGGGGTTGGTGCATGATTTAAATACGTTGTGTGGTGAAGATGGAGCATAGCCAGACTATATGATTTTGTAGGGATAGCTTTCTTTGGCCATGTTATTTTGAGAAGACATAATTGCTTAGTTAGTATGCTTGAAGTACTATTATTTTTATGTCAATATTAAACTATTGTATTGAATATTATGGATCTGAATATTCTTGCCACAATAAAGAGAATTACATGGATAAATATGTTAGGTAGCATTCCACATAAAAAATTCTGTTTTATCATTTACTTACTCGAGGACGAGCAGGAATTAAGCTTGGGGATGCTGATACGTCTCCAACGTATCTATAATTTTTGATTGTTCCATGCTATTATATTATCAACCTTGGATGTTTTATATGCATTTATATGATATTTTATATGATTTTTGGGACTAACCTATTAACCTAGAGCCCAGTGCCAGTTTCTGTTTTTTCCTTGTTTTAGAGTATCGCAGAAAAGGAAAATCAAACGGAGTCCAATTGACCTGAAACTTCACGGAACTTATTTTTGGACCAGAAGAAGCCTAGGGAGTATCGAAGTTGGACCAGGAGAGTCCCGGGCTGCCCACGAGGGTGGGGCATGCGCCCACCCCCTGGGCGCGCCTCCTGCCTCGTGGATAGCCCGGAGGTCCACCGACGTACTTCTTCCTCCCATATATACCCATATACCCTAAAAACTTCGGGGGGCACAATAGATCGGGAGTTCCGCCGCCAGAAGCCTCCGTAGCCACCGAAAACCAATCTAGACCCGTTCCGGCACCCTGCCGGAGGGAGAATCCTTCTCCGGTGGCCATCTTCATCATCCCGGTGCTCTCTATGATGAGGAGGGAGTAGTTCTCCCTCGGGGCTGAGGGTATGTACCAGTAGCTATGTGTTTGATCTCTCTCTCTCTCTCTCTCGTGTTCTTGATTTGGCACGATCTTGATGTATCGCGAGCTTTGCTATTATAGTTGGATCTTATGTTTCTCCTCCCCCTCTACTCTCTTGTAATGGATTGAGTTTCCCCTTTGAAGTTATCTTATCAGATTGAGTCTTTAAAGATTTGAGAACACTTGATGTATGTCTTGCCGTGCATATCTGTGGTGACAATGGGATATCACGTGATTCACTTGATGTATGTTTTGGTGACCAACTTGCGGGTTCCACCCATGAACTTATGCATAGGGGTTGGCACACGTTTTCGTCGTGATTCTCCGGTAGAAACTTTGGGGCACTCTTTGAGGTTCTATGTGTTGGTTGAATAGATGAATCTAAGATTGTGTGATGCATATCGTATAATCATACCCACAGATACTTGAGGTGACATTGGAGTATCTAGGTGACATTAGGGTTTTGGTTTATTTGTGTCTTAAGGTGTTATTCTAGTACGAACTCTAGGGCTGTTTGTGACACTTATAGGAATAGCCCAACGGATTGATTGGAAAGAATAACTTTGAGGTGGTTTCGTACCCTACCATAATCTCTTCGTTTGTTCTCCTCTATTAGTGACTTTGGAGTGACTCTTTGTTGCATGTTGAGGGATAGTTACGTGATCCAATTATGTTATTATTGTTGAGAGAACTTGCACTAGTGAAAGTATGAACCCTAGGCCTTGTTTCAACGCATTGCAATACCATTTGTCATTAGTTACCTTGCTGTTTTTATATTTTTCAGATTACAAAAACCTATATCTACTATCCATATTGCACTTGTATCACCATCTCTTCGCCGAACTAGTGCACCTATACAATTTACCATTGTATTGGGTGTGTTGGGGACACAAGAGACTCTTTGTTATTTGGTTGCAGGGTTGCTTGAGAGAGACCATCTTCATCCTACGCCTCCCACGGATTGATAAACCTTAGGTCATCCACTTGAGGGAAATTTGCTACTTTCCTACAAACCTCTACACTTGGAGGCCCAACAATGTCTACAAGAAGAAGGTTGTGTAGTAGACATCAGCCCTTTCTGAGACCGCAAAACATAAATGCAGAGCACCTTTAAATATCAAGGACTGACTAGACATTGTAATTCATGGTAAAAGAGATCCAATCAAGTCATACTCAATGTAAACTAACAGTAATGGATGCAAATGACAGTGGTGCTTTCCAACTGGTGCTTTTTAATAAGAGGATGATGACTCAACATAAAAGTAAATAGAGAGGCCCTTCGCAGAGGGAAGCAGGGATTTGTAGAGGTGCCAGAGCTCGGTTTTAAAATAGATATGAATAATATTTTAAGCGGTATACTTTCATTGTCAACATAACAACCAAGAGATGGCGATATCTTCCATGCTACACACATTATAGGCGGTTCCCAAACAGAATGGTAAAGTTTATACTCCCCCTCCACCAACAAGCATCAATCCATGGCTTGCTCGAAACAACGAGTGCCTCCAACTAACAAGAGTCCCGGGGGAGTTTTGTTTGCAGTTATTTTGATTTGATTTGCATAAAGCTTGGGACTGGTCTCGGTGACCAGCCACTTTCTCGTGAGTGAGGAGCGGAGTCCACTCCTCTTGAGAATAACCTGCCTAACATGGAAGATACGGACAGCCCTAGTTGATACATGAGCTATTCGAGCATACAAAACATAATGTTTATTTGAAGGTTTAGAGTTTGGCACATACAAATTTACTTGGAACGGCAGGTAGATACCGTATATAGGTAGGTATGGTGGACTCATATGGAACAACTTTGGGGTTTATGGAATTGGATGCACAAGCAGTATTCCCACTTAGTACAAGTGAAGGCTAGCAAAAGATTGGGAAGCGACCAGCTAGAGAGCAACAACAGTCATGAACATGCATTAAAATTAGTCAACACTGAATGCAAGCATGAGTAGGATATAATGCACCATGAACATAAATATTGTAGAGGCTATGTTGATTTTGTTTCAACTACATGCGTGAACATGTGCCAAGTCAAGCCACTCGAATCGTTCAAAAGAGGATACCACCCTATCATACCACATCACAACCATTTTAATAGCATGTTGCACGCAAGGTAAACCATTATAAGCTCCATAATTAAGCATGGCATAAGCAACTATAATCTCTAATTGTCATTGCAAACATGTTTATTCATAATAGGCTGAATCAGGAACGATGAACTAATCATATTTACAAAAACAAGAGAGGTTGAGTTCATACCAGCTTTTCTCATCTCAATAAGTTCATCATATAATCATCATTATTGCCTTTCACTTGCATGACCGAATAGTGTGGATAATAATAATAGTGCACGTGCATTGGACTAAGCTGGAATCTGCAATCATTCAATTCAAGAGAGAAGACAAGGTAATATGGGCTCTTTGTTAGATCAACAATAATGCATATAAGAGCCACTTTAACATTTTGATTATGGTCTTCTCCTATCGACCCCCAAAGAACAAGAAAAGAAATAAAACTATTTACACGGGAAAGCTCCTAACAAGCAAAAGAAGAACGAGAAATCTTTTTGGGTTTTCTTTTTAATTACTACTACATGCATGGAAAGTAAACTAATTAAAATCTACAACTAATTTTTTTTCTTAAGGTTTATTAAACACACAAGAAGAAAGCATAAAAAGGAAAATAAACTAGCATGGATGATATAATGAAAAAGTATGAGCACCGACACCTAGCATGAGTGTGTGAACGTGAATATAATGTCGGTGAGAGATACGTACTCCCCCAAGCTTAGGCTTTTGACCTAAGTTGGTCTATGTCCACGGCTGGCCTGACGGATATCCAAAGTAATAGTTGGAGGCGTACTGTGAAGAAGCCTCAGATTGCCACTGGTTGGCAATCACCTCTGGATCCCACTGGTAATCAGACTGTCGTGGAGGATCAAATTGTGGTTCCCGCTCTGTAGCTGATGTAGGGTTCCGGTAGGCGTGAATGTCCTCCAACGGAACAAGGTACTTGCCTGCAGATAAATCAAACAAGGAAGGAGAAGGCAAGGTAATAGTCTCAGGATGATTTTCACCAAATATTAATTTGTACCTAAGCGTCTTTTCCCTATTCTTAACAGTAAAATCATGTGCTACCATACTCTTATAATCTAGATAAACAGGAGGCAACAACTTCTCTTCCTTCTCATAATGCCTAATAGGTATGTTAAAGTGTGCAGCGAGGCGCGAGGCGAAGATGCCTCCAAGGACGGGGCTCTTAGTACGGTTAAGATTTAACCGCTTTGCAATAATAGTGCCCATACTGAATGTGTCATCACGAAATAAGGCATGGCACAAAATAACAATATCAGGGGCACTCAGGTTTCCACAGTTTCCGCGCCCAATTAAGCATCTACAAGCAAATATAGCAAAGTAACGTAGAACAGGAAAGTGTATGCTAGTAATTCGTGCGTCGGAAACCTTCCTCGTTTCCCCTATAGTAATTTTATAAATAAACCCATCCACATCGTCACGATGTGGTTCCTCTACGCTGCCCTCAAAAGGGATCAAACAAACACAACAAAAATCATCAAGTGACATCTCCTTATGCTCATCATATAAATAAAATTCCACCGTAGGTGGTGAGCTCCTAGCATGGAAATGAAAGTTTTGCACAAAGATATTGGTGAGTAAGAGATATTGTTCGCGTTGGTCGTGGAGGAAGGCGGTGAGGTCTGCATTCTCAGCCAATTCATAGAAATCATCATAAATTCCGGCTGCTCTCAAGAAATCACCACAAGGCCATTCATATGGCCGAACCTCCTTGGTGCAAGGAAGATTATGTTTGGGCTTCTTATCCTCCTCACTTTGCTTATCCTTCGAGCTTCGGCTCGATGAGCCTCTCAAAAATCTCTTCATCTTTTTTGTGAAAATTTCTGAAATTTTTAGTAACTTCAAAATAAAAATGAACCAAACTCAACAAAATTGATAGCAACTACTCCTACAAGTGCCTAGAGGCAATATCATGCATTAAAACTACTTTTGACCACATAAATTTGACATGCAAGCTCAAGAACAGGGTCACCTAAGCAGCAAAATATGCAATGAATAAAGCACTAGAACAAAAACTAATTGGACCATTGGACGATTCACATACTAAGGAACAATCCCCCAAAGCAGTTTTTTGAATGGAGCTTTGAGCAAGGAGATCAAAAATGGCAGCAAAATGAGCTTGGACTCGGGTTTGAGCTGATTGGTGATTTTTGTGGGAGGAAGAAGGAGTGTGTGGTAGCTGGAATAACTGGAGGGGAGTCACCGTGGGCCCACGAGGCAGGGGGGCACGCCTAGGGGGGTAGGGCGCGCCCTCCACCCTCGTGGCCAGGTGCTAGCTCCCCCTATTGTGTTCTTAGTGCCAGATATTCTCAAATATTCCAGAAAAAATCATATTTACATTTCAGGGCATTTGGAGAACTTTTATTTTCGGGTTATTTTTTATTGCATGGATAATTCAGAAAACAGACAGAAATTACTAATTTTGCTTTATTTAATATAAATAACAGAAAATAAAAAGAGGGTACAGAGAGTTGTGTTTTCTAAATTCATCCATCTCATGCTCATCAAAAGGAATCCACTAACAAGGTTGATCAGGTCTTGTTAACAAACTCATTCTGAATAACATGGAACCGGAGAATTTTCAAATAACACTAGGTTACCTCAACGGGGATATGCATGTCCCCAACAATAAGTATATCATATTTCTTCTTGACAGTAGGAAGAGGAAATTTAACACTAGGTTACCTCAACGGGGATATGCATGTCCCCAACAATAAGTATATCATATTTCTTCTTGACAGTAGGAAGAGGAAATTCAAAACCTCCAAAAATAATCGATGGAATTTTTCCAATAGAGTTTATACTATGAACTTGAGGTTGTTTCCTCGGAAAGTGTACCGTATGCTCATTTCCATTAACATGAAAAGTGACATTGCCTTTGGTGCAATCAATAGCAGCTCCTGCAGTATTCAAAAAGGGTCTTCCAAGAATAATAGACATACTATCGTCCTTGGGAATATCAAGAATAACAAAGTCCGTTAAAATAGTAACGTTTGCAACCACAAAAGGCACATCCTCACAAATACCGACAGGTATAGCCGTTGATTTATCAGCCATTTGCAAAGATATTTCAGTAGGTGTCAACTTATTCAAATTAAGTCTACGATATAAAGAGAGAGTCATAACACTAACACCGGCTCCAAGATCACATAAAGCAGTTTTAACATAGTTTCTTTTAATGGAGCATTGTATAGTTGGTACTCTGGGATCTCCAAGTTTTTTTGGTATTCCACCCTTAAAAGTATAATTAGCAAGCATGGTGGAAATTTCAGCTTCCGGTATCTTTCTTTTATTAGTAACAATATCTTTCATGTACTTAGCATAAGGATTCATTTTAAGCATATCAGTCAAACGCATACGCAAAAAGATAGGTCTAATCATTTTAGCAAAGCACTCAAAATCCTCATCATCCTTTTTCTTGGATGGTTTAGGAGGAAAAGGCATGTGTTTCTGAACCCATGGTTCTCTTTCTTTATCGTGCTTCCTAGCAACAAAGTCTCTCTTATCATAATGTTGATTCTTTGATTGTTGGTTATCAAGATCAACAGCAGGTTCAATCTCTACATCATTATCATTGCTAGGTTGAGCATCAACATGAGCATCATTATTAACATTTTCACTAGGTTCATGCTCATTAACAGATTGTGTCTCAGCATCAGAAATAGAAATATCATTGGGATTCTGAGGTGTGTCTACAACAGGTTCACTAGAGGCATGCAAAGTCCTATCATTTTTCTTTTTCTTCCTCTTAGAAGGACTAGGTGCATCAATATCATTTCTCTGAAAATCTTTCTCAATTCTCTTAGGGTGGCCCTCAGGATACAAAGGCTCCTGAGTCATTTTACCACCTCTAGTCATAACTCTAACAACATTATCATTTTTCTTACTATTCAATTCATTGAGCAAATCATTCTGAGCTTTAAGTACTTGTTCTACTTGAGTGGTAACCATAGAAGCATGTTTACTAATAAGTTTAAGTTCACCTTTAACATTAGCCATATAATCACCCAAGTGTTCAAGCATAT
This sequence comes from Triticum urartu, assembly GCF_056163025.1. NCBI lineage: Eukaryota > Viridiplantae > Streptophyta > Magnoliopsida > Poales > Poaceae > Triticum > Triticum urartu. The sequence continues at coordinate 520,684,752 of NC_141877.1, forward strand.
CAGCATTGCGTTTTAATTCCCTACCAAAATAAGCATTGAAGTTTTCTTGTTTAACCATAAAGTCATCAAACTCATCCAAGCATGGGCTAGCAAACTTAGTAAATGGGATTTCAGCTTTATCATATCTATAGAGAGAATTTACCTTTACTACCTGTGTCGGGTTATCAAGACCATGTACTTCTTCAAAAGGTGGTAAATTAAGACCATGTATTTCTTCAATAGGAGGTAAATTCTTAACATCTTCAGCTTTAATGCCTTTTTCTTTCGTAGATTTATTTGCCTCTTGCATATCTTCAGGACTGAGAAATAGAATACCCCTTTTCTTCGGAGTTGGCTTAGGAGTTGGTTCAGGAATTGGATCAGGAAGTGTCCAATTATTTTCATTAGTCAACATATTATTCAATAAAATTTCAGCTTCATCTGCTGTTCTTTCCCTGAAAACACAACCAACACAACTATCCAGGTGGTCTCTGGAAACATCGGTTAGTCCATTATAAAATATATCAAGTATTTCATTTTTCTTAAGAGGATGATCAGGCAAAACATTAAGTAATTGGAGAAGCCTCCCCCAAGCTTGTGGGAGACTCTCTTCTTCAATTTGCACAAAATTATATATTTCCCTTAAAGTAGCTTGTTTCTTATGAGTGGGGAAATATTTAGCAGAGGAGTAATAAATCATATCCTGGGGACGACGCACACAACCAGGATCAAGAGAATTAAACCATGTCTTAGCATCACCCTTTAATGAGAACGGAAATAATTTAAGGATATAATAATAGCGAGTTTTCTCATCATTAGTGAACAGGGTGGCTATATCGTTTAATTTAGTAAGATGTGCCACACAGTTTCAGATTCATAGCCATAGAAAGGATCAGATTCAACTAATGTAATTATCTCAGGATCAACAAAGAAATCATAATCCTTATCAGTAACAAAGATAGGTGAAGTAGCATAAGCAGGATCATATTTCATTCTAGCATTCAGAGTTTTTTGTTTCAGCTTAGCTAATAATTTCTTAAGATCACTCCTATCATTGCAAGCAAGAAAATCTCTAGCAGTTTCTTCATCCATAACATAACATTCCAGAACAACAGGCAATTCATATCTAGGGGGAGAATCTTCATCATCACTTTTATCAAATTATCAATTTCAACAATTTCATTCTCTCTAGCCCTAGCAAGTTGTTCATCAAGAAATTCACCAAGTGGCATAGTAGTATCAAGCATAGAAGTAATTTCATCATAAGTATCATGCATAGCAGAAGTGGCATCATCAATAACATGTGACATAACAGAATTAATAGCAGAAGTAGGTTTAGATGTCACAAGCTTACTCAAAACAGAAGGTGAATCAAGTGCAGAGCTAGATGGAAGTTCCTTACCTACCGTCGTAGTTGAGGAATAAATCTTCGTTCTTGGATCTTTCAAGTTCTTCATAATGATAAGCAGATATAAATCCCAAGTGACTCAAAGAATAGAGCTATGCTTCCCCGGCAACGGCGCCAGAAAATAGTCTTGATAACCCACAAGTATAGGGGATCGTAAAAGTTTTCGAGGGTAGAGTATTCAACCAAAATTTATTGATTCGACACAAGGGGAGCCAAAGAATATTCTCAAGTATTAGCAGCTGAGTTGTCAATTAAACCACACCTGGAAACTTAATATCTGCAGCAAAGTGTTTAGTAGAAAAGTAATATGATAGTAGTGGTAACGGTAGCAAAAGATAATGGTAACAAAAGTAATATTTTTGGTGTTTTGTAGTGATGATAACAATAGCAACGAAAAAGTAAATAAGCGACGAACGATATATGGAAAGCTCGTAGGCAATGGATCGGTGATAGAGAATTATGCCGGATGCGGTTCATCATGCTACAGTCATAACCTAGGGTGACACAGAACTAGCTCCAGTTCATCAATGTAATGTAGGCATGTATTCCGAATATAGTCATACGTGCTTATGGAAAAGAACTTGCATGACATCTTTTGTCCTACCCTCCCGTAGCAGCGGGGTCCTATTGGAAACTAAGGGATATTAAGGCCTCCTTTTAATAGAGTATCGGACCAAAGCATTAACACATAGTGAATACGTGAACTCCTCAAACTACGGTCATCACCAGGAGTGGTCCCGATTATTGTCACTTCGGGGTTGCCGGATCATAACACATAGTAGGTGACTATAGACTTGCAAGATAGGATCGAGAACTCTCATATATTGATGAAAACATAATAGGTTCAGATCTGAAATCATGGCACTTGGGCCCTAGTGACAAGCATTAAGCATAGCAAAGTCATAGCAACATCAATCTCAGAGTATAGTGGATACTAGGGATCAAACCCTAACAAAACTAACTCGATTACATGATAAATCTCATCCAACCCATCACCGTCCAGCAAGCCTACAATGGAATTACTCACGCACGGCAGTCAGCATCATGAAATTGGTGATGGAGGATGGTTGATGATGACGATGGCGACGGATTCCCCTCTCCGGAGCCCCGAACGAACTCCAGATCAGCCCTCCCGAGAGAGTTTAGGGCTTGGCGGCGACTCCGTATCGTAAAACGCGATGAATCCTTCTCCTTGGTTTTTTCTCCCCTAAAGTGAATATATGGAGTCAGGGTTGAGGTCGACGGAGCGTCAGGGGGCCCACGAGGCAGGGGGCGCCCAGGGGGGTAGGGCGCGCTCCCCACCCTCATGGACAGGTGGAGGCCCCCTTGACATGGACCTTCCTTCTAGTATTTTTTATATATTCCAAAATAATTCTCCGTTGATTTTCAGGTCATTCTGAGAACTTTATTTCTGCACAAAAATAACACCATGGCAATTCTACCGAAAACAACGTCAGTCCGGGTTAGTTCCATTCAAATCATGCAAGTTAGAGTCCAAAACAAGGGCAAAAGTGTTTGGAAAAGTAGATACGACGGAGACTTATCACTTGCCTGGTCTGGAGAAGAAGGAAATGAAAAACATTAGGTCTGAGGGTAGCAAAACAAATTGTATAGCGGTAGAGACAGATGTGGCTTTCTACTGTGTATGCTACCATATTGATGTTGGGGAACGTAGCATGCAATTTCAAAAAAATCATACGATCACACAAGATCTATCTAGGAGATGCATAGCAACGAGAGGAGGAGAGTGTGTCCACGTACCCTCATAGACCGAAAGCGGAAGTGTTAGGTTAACGCGGTTGATGTAGTCGAACGTCTTCACGATCCAACCGATCTAGTAGCGAACGTACGGCACCTCCGAGTTCAGCACACGTTCAATTCGATGACGTCTCTCGAACTCTTGATCCAGCAGAGGGTCGAGGGAGAGTTTCTTCAACACGACGGCGTGGTGACGGTGATGGTGATGTGATCCGCGCAGGGCTTCGCCTAAGCACTACGACGCTATGACCGAAGGAGTAAACTGTGGAGGGGGGCACCGCACACGGCTAAAAGAACAATTGTTGTGCCTTGGGGTGCCCCCCTGCCCCCGTATATAAAGGAGGGGGGAGGAGGCGGCCGGCCCTAGGGGCGCGCCATGGGGGGAAACCGAACAGGACTCCAAGTCCTATTTGGCCCCCCTTCCTTTCTTACAGAGGGGGAAAGGGGAAGGGAGAGGGAGGAGGAGGAGGAGAAGGAAAGGGGGGCGCACCCCCTCCCCTAGTCCAATTCGGACTCCCCATGGGAGGGGGCGTGGCCACCCCTTGTGGGATGCCTCCTCTCTCCCCTATGGCCCATGTAGGCCCATTACTTTCCTGAGGGGTTCCGGTAACCCCTCGGTGCTCCAAAAAATACCCGAACCACTCCGAAATCATTCCGGTGTCCGAATATCGTCTTCCAATATATCAATCTTTACCTCTCAACCATTTCGAGACTCCTCGTCATGTTCGTGATCTCATCTGGGACTCCAAACAATCTTTGGTCACCAAAACACATAAATCATAATACAAATCATCATCAAACGTTAAGCGTGCAGACCCTACGGGTTCGAGAACTATGTAGACATGATCGAGACACATCTCCGGTCAATAACCAATAGCGGAAGCTGGATGCTCATATTGGTTCGTACATATTCTACAATGTTCTTTATTGGTCAAACCGTAATGACAACATACGTAATTCCCTTTGTCATTGGTATGTTACTTGCTCGAGATTCGATCGTCGGTATCCTCATACCTAGTTCAATCTCGTTACCGGCAAGTCTGTTTACTCGTTCCGTAATGCATCATCCCGCAACTAACTCATTAGTCACATTGTTTTCAAGGCTTATCATGATGTGCATTACCGAGAGGGCCCAGAGATACCTCTCCGATACTCGGAGTGACAAATCCTAATCTCAATCTATGCCAACCCAACAAACACCTTCGAAGACACCTGTAGAGCATCTTTATAATCACCCAGTTACGTTGTTACGTTTGATAGCATACAAGGTGTTCCTCCGGTATTCGGGAGTTGCATAATCTCATAGTCAAAGAAATATGTATAAGTCATGTAGAAAGCAATAGCAATAAAACTTAACGATCATTATGCTAAGCTAATGGATGGGTCTTGTCCATCACATCATTCTCCTAATGATGTGATCATGTTTATCAAATGACAACACATGTCTATGGTCAGGAAACTTAACCATCTTTGATTAACGAGCTAGTCAAGTAGAGGCATACTAGGGACACTTTGTTTTGTCCATGTATTCACACATGTATCAAGTTTCCGGTTAATACAATTCTAGCATGAATAATAAACATTTATCATGATATAAGGAAATATAAATAACTTTATTATTGCCTCTAGGGCATATTTCCTTCAATTGACCAATGAAGATCGTCTCTCTGCCCAATTGACGAAGAACCTATTTTGGCTAACCATGGTTGGATCTGCTGCTATTCTGTCAAAGCCAACTGGAAGTAGTGTTTTCAGTTTTCATTCCAAATGGAGCCATCTGATTTCCTCCATAAGAATTTCTAGCTCAATTCCTATTTATTTTTTAACATTTGGCATTGTGCTTACTCACATGACATAAGCAACCATGAATCTTGTTTATAAGCTCTGGTCTGCCGAAAAAATTGAAGCATTAAAATCAAACATGAGAAGAGTGAACGCGGGTAAACTGCAAGAGGCCACAATACAACTACTTCAATAGTTGTTGTAACCCAAACCAAGATTTCTAAATGTATAAACAAAAGGATACATAGTTGCAACAAAACAAATGGCAGTTAAGTATTTTGATGATGCCAAAATAACATTGATAAACATGTAACCCGCTATCAATCTCACACCGCTCATTAAAAATCAATCAAACCGAGGACCAACATGCGGGGTAAAGTCATACCTGTCGTCCACTCTAACAGGAGAAATTGCCTCGTGTGTACTAGTCAAACACGCCTCAACTGCTGGCACCTGCCACTCGTTATTGATATTAGCAAAGTGAATAATCTGTGTATAGAAAGGTAATCAGTGGTACATAAGTCTGGATCACTTTCAGGACTTACAAATTTTTCGATCGCACAAAGACAATAACTAATCAAGTTAGTGTTCCTAAAGCAGAAAGATAATTATTCATCCATTAAACCGTAAATGGAGAAAGGGGAGTAAAAATGTTCTGCACACTTCTGCCACTTACAAACTACTTCTATGAAGAGCGAGCAAACTGGATTATATATAAGGTATCGTCATATCATCCTAGAAAATTAGTGGACTGAACCATATACATTGGCTTTGATGTCTATTGATAAAGTAGATGTTACCACTGGTAGAAAAAGGGCCTATAGTCCCGGTTCGTAAGGGCCTTTAGTCCCGGTTCAGGAACCGGGACTAAAGTGTCGGTACTAATACCTCCACCCTTTAGTCCCGGTTCAATCCAGAACCGGGACTAAAGGCCCTCCACGTGGGCAGTGCGCAGAGCCCAGTCAGGAGACCCTTTGGTCCCGGTTGGTGCCACCAACCGGGACCAAAGGGTCTCCTGACTGGGCTCTGCGCACTGCCCACGTGGAGACCCTTTGGTCCCGGTTGGTGGCACCAACCGGGACCAATAGGCATCCACGCGTCAGCACTTCTGTGGCTGGGGTTTTTGTTTTTTTGAAAGGGTGGGGGTTGGGGGTTTTAGGGGGTTAATTTAGGTGTTTCATATATTGTGTTAGCTAGTTATAATTAATAGAGAGAAGTTTCCTCTGTTATGTCTGTGCTTGGTCGACGGTACGTACTATACATACGTATATAGAGAGGACTAGACACGCTAGCTAGCTAGTAAGCAAACGAAGGAAACAGAAGATCGTCATGAACATATATGCATATATACAGAGAGAAGTGATATCGACCACCTCTCCTTCTCCGAGAGATTGGTCGAACAACAAATACTTCATGACTCTGATTGATGATTCCACTAGATTCTGCTATGTGTATTTGTTAAATACTAAGGATGAGGCTCTACGCTATTTTAAAGTTTATAAGGCTGAAGTTGAGAACCAACTTGAGAAGAAAATAAAACGAGTCCGATCTGATCATGGTGGAGAGTACTTTTCTAATGAGTTTGATTTATTCTGTGCGGAACATGGTATTATTCATGAGAGGACGCCTCCCTATTCACCCCAGTCAAACGGGGTTGCCGAACGGAAAAACTGTACTCTAACTGATTTGGTTAACGCCATGTTAGATACATCGGGTTTATCCAAGGCATGGTGGGGGAGGTTGTATTGCATCATGTCAAGTCCTGGATAAAGTTCCCACAAAGGATAATGAGACTACTCCCTATGAGCAATGGGAAAAGAAAAGAACTACACTCTCTTACTTGCGTACTTGGGGCTGTTTGGCGAAACTCAACGTGCCGATAACCAAAAAGCGCAAGTTGGGACCAAAGACAGTGGACTGCGTTTTTCTTGGCTATGCCAAGCATAGCGTTAGCTATAGATTTCTAGTAGTGAAATCTGATGTACACGACGTGAAGATCGGTATGATCATGGAGTCTAGGGATGCTACATTCGTTGAGGATATTTTCCCCATGAGAGATATGCAAAGCACTTCTAGACTAGAATCTGATGAGACTCCTAAACCTGCTATTCCGATGGAATATTATGAACATAAAAGTGATAAGAATTCCACGGAGGATGACGAGGAAGCTCCTATTAGGAGCAAGAGACAGAGGACTGCAAAATCCTTTGGTGATGATTTCCTCGTGTACCTCGTGGATGATGATACTCCCAATTCCATTTCAGAAGCTTATGCATCTCCGGATGCTGACTACTGGAAGGATGCGGTCCGCAGCGAGATGGATTCCATCTTGGCTAACGGAACATGGGAAATCGCTGATCGTCCTGATGGTTGTCAACCATTGAGATGTAAGTGGGTGTTCAAGAAGAAGCTTAGGGTCGATGGTACTGTTGAGAAGTACAAGGCTAGGCTTGTGGCCAAGGGTTATACCCAGAAAGGAGAAGAGGATTTCTTCGACACTTACTCACATGTGGCTAGACTGACAACCATTCGAGTGTTACTCGCTTTGGCTACCTCGCATGGTCTTCTCGTTCACCAGATGGACGTTAAGACGGCCTTCCTTAACAGAGAGCTAGAAGACGAAATTTACATGCAACAGCCAGATGGCTTTGTAGTAAATGGTCAGGAAAGAAAGGTGTGCAAGCTAGTGAAATCCTTGTATGGCCTGAAACAAGCGCCTAAGCAATGGCACGAGAAGTTCAACACTACTCTAACATCTGCTGGCTTTGTTGTGAACGAACCTGACAAATGTGTATACTATCGCTATGATGGGGGTGAAGGAGTTATACTGTGTCTGTATGTCGATGACATACTGATATTTGGGACCCACCTCAAAGTTATTGAGGAGGTCAAGGCTTTTCTATCTCATAACTTTGAGATGAAAGACCTGGGTGTGGGTGATGTTATATTGAACATCAATCTACTCAGAAATTCTGAGGGTGGAATTACACTTTTGCAATCCCACTATGTTGAGAAGATTTTGAGCTGGTTTGGATATTCGGACTGCAAACCTTCAGCAACACCATATGATCCCAGCGCACGGATTCGAAAATTCGAAGGCACGGCTATAGATCAATTGAGATATTCTCAAGTGGTTGGTTCACTGATGTACCTAGCATGTGCTACTCGTCCTGGCATCTCATTTGCTGTGTGCAAACTGAGCCGGTTTGTTTCCAATGATGTGCATTGGCATGCTGTTGAGCGAGTGATGCGTTATTTGTAAGATACTGCGAACTATGTAATTCACTATTCTGGGTACCCGATGGTACTTAAGGGGTATATTGATTCGAATTGGATATCTGATGCTGATGAGATGAAAGCCACAAGTGGACATGTCTTCACACTTGGTGGTGGTGCTGTTTCTTGGAAGTCTTGCAAGGAGACGATCTTAACCAGATTGACTATGGAAGCAAAACTTACAACATTAGACACATCATGCGTCAAAGCAGAATGGCTTCGAGAGCTTTTGATGGATTTGCATGTGGTTGATAAACCAGTGCCGAGTGTCCTTATGAACTGTCACAGTCAAACGGTGATTGTCAAGGCTAAGAGTTCAAAGAAAAACATGAAATCCACAAAGCACATAAGAAGAAGATTGAAATTTGTCAGAAAATCAAGAAACTCCGGAGTGATAACGCAAGATTATATCCAGACAGCTAAGAATCTGGAAGACCCTTTTACGAAAGGGCTATCACGGATTGTGATAGAAAATGCATCGAGGGAGATGGGTATGAGACCCTCGTAAGTTGCCATGGGGGTAACCCAACCTATGTGATCGGAGATCCTATGAATTAGGACCTCGGAAAACAATCCAGCGGTCAACTGAGGAGGGTATCCTTAATTAACCCACTCCGTTGGAGATGCATAATACTCTCAATTCTGTAAGGCAGGCTGACTTTGTCTTAATGTGTTCCAAAGCTTATGTAAGCAAGATGCTAACCTACAGAGCATTCTTTGGAGGAACACACCTATGTGAGCCCGACTGCTGGTCACAGTATATGAGATTGGGTAATCTCTAGTAAGCTCATGAGAAGGTACAGAGTATGACCAATAAGCTCCACCCGTGGGGTTTATCCTTCGGCAGCCATGTATTAGCTGACAATAGGCGAAACTTCTACCCGCCAAACTGACAATTCAAGGCATTGTCCATTGTTCAGTTGTGAAGAAGTCTAATCCTATTGCTCTAGGTGGAAGTTCAACATAACAGTCTTCACTAAAAATTCTGGTATAGCAAACATTGTTTGAAACAGTTGACAAACTTATGTGCCTCGAGATCTGGTGGGGGATTATTGGATTATGGATGGGCTTAGGCCCATATAAGACAATAATCCCTAGTTAATCTCTAAGGCCCATGCATGTGTACGGCAAGTGGTGGGAAGTGTGGGAAGTTTAGTTCCATACTGCTACAGTAAGAAGAGTCAGACCTCTTTATAGGGGTTGATCCATCACTTGCTATTGGGAGCTTGGGAAGAGGAGTTGTACACACGCGCTCCTCCTCCTCCTCCTCCGCCGCCCGCCTCGTCTCGTCACGACGCGCGTGCACCGCGGGTTGTGGAAATGAGCCGAGCCGAAGCTTATTTTTGCCGCTCGGGGATGAATTAATTAATTAGATATTAATTAACGAGTCTCTAACAGATGGGCCACTGTCCGAGACGTTGGACTGTGGGCTGATATGCATTACCAGGATTCGTCGACTCCGTTTGCGGGTGTGCGACCCTTCTCTGGGAAAGACGACTCCCTTCCCGGGAGTGCGTCGGCTCGGTCGTGGGCCTTCGCCAGGCCCATGACTTTCTACCCGACGGACTATATAAGAAGGCTCTCGCCAGTGGAGTGACCTAGTTCAGTTCACTCACTCCCTCTCGCATAAACCTAGCCGTCATCTATTATTCGTCACTTTGTGTTGTCTACGGCGATCCCATCCCGACGACCGCGTGCACGGCTGGTCGGGAGAGCAGGTGCCTCCGAAATCCTGTCGTTCGAGATCCTGCCCGGGAGAACGACAATAAGGTTTCTGTGGAGCGTCTTGATGTGACTGCTCCCGACCCGTCCCCAACTCTGTCCGCCTCTGCTTCCACTACTTCCCCTGCATCGACACCATGGCCGCCGCCGCCAAGAAGAAAGCCACGAACGACGCCGAGGCGGCTACTGCCGTCGCCGCGTTGGCCTGGCCAACTAGAGGGTATGATCTGTTCATCCCTCGTTTACTCGTACTTGTACTAGCCGTACATGTGCTCACTGGTAGAAAAAGGGCCTATAGTCCCGGTTCGTAAGGGCCTTTAGTCCCGGTTCCAGAACCGGGACTAAAGTGTCGATACTAATACCTCCCCCCTTTAGTCCCGGTTCAATCCAGAACCGGGACTAAAGGCCCTCCACGTGGGCAGTGCGCAGAGCCCAGTCAGGAGACCCTTTGGTCCCAGTTGGTGGCACCAACCAGGACCAATTGGCATCCACGCGTCAGCACTTCTGTGGCTGGGGTTTTTTTTGAAAGGGAGGGGGGTTGGGGGTTTTGGGGGGTTAATTTAGGTGTTTCATATATTGTGTTAGCTAGTTATAATTAATAGAGAGAAGTGTCCTCTGTTATGTCCGTGCTTGGTCGACGCTACGTACTATACATACGTATATAGAGAGGACTAGACACGCTAGCTAGCTAGTAAGCAAACGAAGGAAACAGAAGATCGTCATGAACATATATGCATATATACAGAGAGAAGTGATATCGACCACCTCTCCTTCTCCGAGAGATTGGTCGAACAACAAGTTCTCGTATATCTATCTGACACTACCGGCTACATATATACAATAATTATCTCTTACAAATATAATCATACGGACTCAGGGTCCACATAGAATTCTCCGTCTTCAGGGATCACGTGGTCAAGAAAGAATGCCGCCAATTCCTCTTGAATTCCTCGCATGCGAGCTGGTGCTAGGAGTTCATCCCGCTTCCGAAACATCTAATTTAAAGAAGGGGGTCAATACATATATATATATGAATGAATGAAACTCAACACAAATGATGGTAATAAAATAAAATTGTGAATGTTGTTATTTACGTACTTCATATTGTTCGTCAGTGTAGCCCCGCTCACAGGTCGTGTGGCGGATGGACTCGCAAACATAGTATCCACAGAAATCATTCCCTTGTTCCTGCCACAACCACTTTACAAGAAATAGAGGTTAATCAAACTGATAAGCAAGAATGCCAAATGGTATTGATGAAACTAGCGCTTGAATGACTAGTAGATGCACTTAAAATGCTACTATAGCTAGTACTTACTTTCGGGTGTCTAAATTGCAGCTCCTTCGGCAGTCCCGGAGCTTTTCTGGTGAATTTTCTCCAAACCCTGCCGGACAAAGAAAACAATTACTTGATATATCAGAAAATGAACAAAGTTGTTGATATGGTGGATAATGATCGATTTAACTTACTTCTCGAGTATTTGAGTCATGACTGCGTAGTCCTTGGGATCTTTTCGTCTTGTGTCTAAGACGGTTACTAGTCCCTGCTCAAGCTTAATATGTAGGAGAATATAGTGGAAACTGCACACGCATGCATAACTCATCAATTACATTACTATAACCTTGACTAATATATAAGGGAAACCGAATACGCACAAGACAGTAACACTCACTTGAAGTTGTAAGGAAAGAGTATTATATCTTTGTTTTGATTTATTATCAACGATTCTAGCATGCTGGCCTCGGTTTCTGCGGCATGAAATTTAACCTGAGTTGCATCTATGAGATTTGTGTTAATGAACCCAATATCGCCGACTTGTATTTTCTTCAATTGGATGATCTTCAATCTGCATAATATAGTGAGGATGATTATAAATACATGCAATGAAAGAGCTAAGCTATATAGAGAAACTTGATGACAGAAGTAGTACTACTTACAGACAGTAGCAGGTGACAGTTGCTTTATCGAGGGCCAATTGATTGAAGAACTGATAGAACTCCTCAAATGGAACAGGCAACAGATCAATTCCAACGAGGTCATGCTCCGGTTTAACTCTCGCATACAAAGTACTCCTCCCCCCAGAGTCTCTGCAGATTTTCAAGTACCAATCATGCAATCTTCGCATCATCGTTGATAGAGATCTTTCATCTTTGACGAGAGGCTTCCCGTACTCGTATCTTTGTATCTGCACGTCCATGGGGTCATAATGTACTTCGTCGGGCAGGTAATCTGCAGGATTGCTATAACCGGGCACCATCCTCGGATCATTATCGACGTTGTGGCTAGGCACCTTGAGCGGGGGGCACGATTGCTTCGCTTGTTCGCCGAGCTGGGCAATTTGTTTCCCAGCTCATTGTTGTTTCAGCCTTTGATCACTGACAGTACTTCCCGACCGCTCAGCTTCGGCAAATTCCTTTCCAATAATGCGGTCGTAGTTTCCTTTCGGCGAATCAGACTTCGGTGTTTTTGTCAGGGCAGCCAGAGTGCGCTTCACTTTCACCCGATCTACCTTCTCCTCCGGAGGTGGATGTTTCTTTGCTTTCACCCCTTCAAAGAATTTCTTCACTTCTTCTCGCGCGATCTCGGCGTTCTCCTCCTGGGTCCTCTCGTATGGTAACTTCTCTGGAGTCTTCAGAGAAGGACCGAATCTGTATGTCCTCCCGCCTCTGGTTGTACTGCTAGACGCCGACCGAGCAGACGTAGAGGTTGTCTTCTTTACTTGCTTAAGAGGCGGAGGAGAAGGACTACGACGCGCCGGAGCAGCTGGAGCGGCGGCAGGTCTCTTCCGCCCTTGCTGACGAGGCGGAGAAGGAGGAGGCGGGCTGCTCGGGCGCGTCGGCGCAGGCGGAGAAATAGGCGAAGTGCCGCCGCGCGCCGGAGAAGGAGCCGGCCGAGGGCCCTAATCGTCACTCGGTGGAGGAGGAGGAGGCGGTGGAGGCGGAGTGCCCTGACTCGCCGGAGGAGGAGGAGGAGGCGGTGGCGTCCAGTTCGGAAGGTTCATGAGGTCCTTCCGCCATAGGCATGGAGTCTTCAGAGCAGACCCCAGCCGAGTCTCCCCTTCACCGGTAGGGTGGTCAAGCTGGAGGTCCTCAAATCCCTCCGTTATCTCATCCACCATCACCCTAGCATATCCTTCTGGAATCGGCCGGCAGTGAAAAGTTGCGCCGGGTTCAGTAGGATAAACAGAGCCAACAGCCGCCTTGACCTTCAAATTCATCCATTGCGTCATAAGGTGGCAATTTTGAGACTCCGTGATAGCATCCACGGGATAGCTGGCAGGAGCCGTCAAGGCATGCTCTAGCTGAAGCAGCTCGGTGGAAGCCACGCTGCTTCTGCGCTGAGATGGCGGGGTAGCTTCGGGGGAGGCTTCGGCAGTACGTTTGCTGTGATTTGCTTCTCGTTCCTCTATCGCGTCCACCCTTGCTTGCGGCGCCTGCATTTGGGTCTGCTACACTTTTTTCCTCCTCTCATGGGATTTGTAACCACCTGCGTCCGGAAACCCAACCTTCCACGGAACGGAGCCTGGCGTGCCTCGTGTCCGTCCAGGGTGCTCAGGATTCCCGAGGGCCATTGTGAGCTCGTCGTTCTCTCTATCTGGAAAGAATGTCCCTTCCTACGCTGCTTTGATATACTGCTTAAGCTTACTGACTGGTATGTCCATTTGATCGTTCGTCCAAATGCACTTCCCTGTTTCAGGGTCCAGGGTTCCGCCAGCCCCAAAGAACCAAGTCCGGCAACGGTCTGGCCAGTTATTTGTCTCTGGTTCGATCCCTTTATGAACCAGATCATTCTCACTCTTGGACCACTTAGGCCGGGCTACAAGGTAGCCACCTGACCCCGTGCGATGGTGAAGCTTCTTCTTCGCAGCATTTTGCTTGTTTGTCGCCGACATCTTCTTACTCTTTTCTGATGTCTTGTGGGCCACAAATGCGGGCCAGTGATCTCTGATCTTCTCATATCTGCCCTTGAATTCTGGTGTCTCATTTTTTTCGACAAACTTATTCAGCTCTTTCTTCCACCTCCTGAATAGTTCTGCCATCCTCTTCAGAGCAAAAGACTTGATTAATTTCTCTTTAACTGGGTTCTCTGGATTATCCTCAGGCGGTAGGGTGAAATTTGACTTCAGCTCAGTCCAAAGATCATTTTTCTGCATATCATTGACATAAGACACCTCAGGGTCTTCTGTAGCTGGCTTAAACCATTGCTGGATGCTTATCGGGATCTTGTCCCTAACCAGAACCCCGCACTGAGCAACAAATGCGCTCTTTGTCCGGAGGGGTTCAATAGGTTGGCCGTCGGGCGCGATTGCTATGATCTCAAACTTTTCATCCGAGCTCAACTTTTTCTTCGGGCCTCGTCTCTTTACCGAAGTTGTGCTCGATTCGGAGGGCTAGAAAAAAGAACAAAGACTTAATTAATATGTGTACATACCAAAACAATGAATGCATCAATCAGCTAGTCAGCATAGGCTTAACTAATATATATACCTGGCCGGACTCGGTTCGGTCACCGGAGCCGTCATCATGGTCTCCTTCTTGCACCGGCATTGGGTCACCGGAGCCGTCCTCATGTTCTTCTTCTTGCACCGGCATTAGGTCACCGTAGCCATCTTGTTCACCCTGTCCTTTCAGACCATCGGTTTCGTTGAGAAACAACGAGATGGCATCACTTCCTTCTGCGATTATGTCCCTCAACAACGCTTCTTTTGTTGCTTCGTCTAGGCCGGTGTCCATAGTTTCTATAAATATTTACAACATGGCAATTATTATTCAAACATGATAGACGGATATATTAGTGCCAAACGTAGAACTAGCTACCTAATCATAGTAAGCTATCGGGAGGGGGTATATATCGACAACGACGACACTACATCTATGTCCCTCCACGACCCTCGTTCCCGATAAAAAAAAGAGGAAGAAGAAGAAAAATAAGAGGAGAAGAAAGAATAGAGGAGAAGATCTCCTCTATTCTTTCTTCTCCTCTTTTTTTCTTCTTCCTCTTCTTTTTTATCCTCTTCTTCCTCTCATGTTCGATAGGATCGCCGAGGGGTCGGGAGGTTGCGTAGTGTCTCAGGATTCAAGAAAACCATGTCTTCATCATTAGGCGAAAGTAACATGTGCATGATGGTACGAAGCTCTTCAAAGTTGTTCTGGAACGGACTCCCAGATAGGATAATCCGCCTTTTGGTACAAAGTTCAGCAAGAGCCTTCCGAATATCGCTATTTGGAAGGCCTTTGCTGAATTGGTACCAAAAGGCGGATTATTCTATCCGGGACTCCATTCCAAAACAACTTTGCAGAACTTCGTACCAACATGCCCTGGTTACTTCCGGCTAATGATGAAGGAATGGATTTCTTCAATACTTTGACACTAGGAAACCTCTCTCGACCCCTCGGCGATCCTCGACCCCTCGAACCCTCGACGACCCTGGAACCCTCGACCCCTAGACGACCCTCTTCTTCCTCTCATGTTCGAGAGGATCGCCGAGGGGTCGGGAGGTTGCCTAGTGTCAAAGGATTCAACAAAACCATGTCTTCATCATTAGGCGAAAGTAACATGTACATGATGGTACGAAGCTCTTCAAAGTTGTTCTGGAACGGAGTCCCAGATAGGATAATTCGCTTTTTGGTACAAAGTTCAGCAAGAGCCTTCCGAATATCGCTATTTGGAAGGCCTTTGCTGAATTCGTACCAAAAAGCGGATTATTCTATCCGGGACTCCATTCCAGAATAACTTTGCAGAACTTCGTACCAACATGCCCTGGTTACTTCCGGCTAATGATGAAGGCATGGATTTCTTCAATACTTTGACACTAGGAAACCTCTCTCTACTTCCGGCTAATAATAATAATAATAAGAAGAAGAAGAAGAAGAAGAAGAAGAAGAAAAGAAGAAAAAAAAGAGGAGAAGAAGAAATGAATAGTGGAGAAAAGAGAAAATAGAATATATATTCTATTTTCTGTTCTTCTCCACTATTCCTTTCTTCTTCTCCTCTTCTTTTTCCTCTTTTTTCTTCTTCTTATTTATTTCTCCTCTTCTTTTCGGTAGAGGAAACCCTAAATAGCTAGCAAGTATCGTGGATGTGAGATACATGTGGCCTTCGGTGTCGGACACTACATCCACGTCCCACAAGTGACGTGGGGGTCGAAGCCCGCGCCACTTGTGGGATGTGGTTGTAGTGTCCGACACCGACGGTACATGTATCTCACACCGACGATACTTTCTATTTAGGGTTTCTCCTCTACCGCTCGGCGACCCTCTCGACGACCCTCGTTCCCGATAAAATAAAGAGGAAGAAGAAGAAGAAAAAAGAAGAGAAGAAAGAATAGAGGAGAAGACTTCCTCTTCTTCCTCTCTTCTTCTTCCCCTTCTTCCTCGCCTCTCTCATGAATGTCCGGCGTTCTCGACCCCCCCCCCACGTGTCGAAGAAAAAAAAGAAGAAGAAAAATAGGAGAAGAAGAAAGGAATAGAGGAGAAGAAGAGAAAAATAGAATATATATTATATTTTCTCTTCTTCTCCTCTATTCCTTTCTTCTTCTCCTCTTCTTTTTCTTCTTTTTTCTTCTTCTTATTTATTTCTCCCTGTCTTCCTCTCCCCCCTCGGCGACCCTAGACCCCCTCTCGACCCCCTCTTCTTCTCCCTCTTCTAATTCATTTGTTCATATGAATATACAAACATTTTCATATTTACAATAATTAATATCACCAAAAAAATCTATGAACAGAAAAAAATCCTATATTCTTTCTTCTCCTTCATATTTACTATTTTTTGCATATGAACAGAAAAAAATCTATGAAAAAAATCATATGAAAAAAATCCTATATTCTTTCATATTTACTATTTTTTGCATATATACATGAAAAAAAAGCATATAACAGAAAAAAGCATATAACAGAAAAAAAAAAGCATATAACAGAAAAAAAAAGCATATAACAAAAAAATATGCTAGCTAGGGCGCCGCGGCCGGACCAGAGGACGACGGCGACGGCGACGCGGGCGACGGCCACGGCAACGATGGGGCGGGCGGGCGACGGCGACGGCGACGATAGGGGCGGGCTGGCGACGGCGACGGCGACGGCGGGGCGGCGCGCGGCGCGGGCGACGGCGACGATGGGCGCGGGCGACGGCGACGATGGGGGCGGGCGGCGTCGGGGCGGCACGCGGCGCGGGCGACGTGGGCGACGGCGACGGGGGCGGGCCGGGGCGGCACGCGGCGCGGGCGACGGTGACGATGGGGGCGGGCGGCGTCGGGGCAGGGACGAGGGCGGTGCGGGGCGGCGCAGGGACGAGGGCGACGGCGACGGGGGCGGGCCGGGGCGGCGCGCGGCGCGGGCGACGGCGACGATGGGCGCGGGCGACGGCGACGATGGGGGCGGGCGGCGTCGGGGCAACTGCAGGATGAGAATGAAAAAATGCTAAGTGCTTCCTTATATAGAACAGGCTTTAGTCCCGGTTCGTGGCAGCAACCGGGACCAAAGGTGGGCATTAGTCCCGGTTGGTGCCACGAACCGAGACCAAAGGTCAATTTTCGGCAGGCCAAAGGGCGGGAAGCGGCGACCTTTGGTCCCGGTTGGTGCCACCAACCGGGACTAAAGGGGGGCATTGGTCACGGTTGGTGCCACCAACCGTGACCAATGCCCCCTTTAGTCCCGGTTGGTGCCACCAACCGGGACCAATGCCCTTGTGCGCCCCGCGCCCAGAAGTTTAGTCCCACATCGCTAGCTGAAGGGCGCCGATACTGGTTTGTAAGCGCTGCTCTGCCTCCCCTTTCGAGCTCCTCTCAAATGCAGGCTTTCGGGCCTAAACTGCTACTGCCTGTGGGCCTATTGGGCCTCTGCGGGCCTGAATCCTGGCCCATGTAAGGTTTCTAGTCGTATTCAGGCCGTGGAGGCCCAGTAGGTGGCATTTTTTTTTGGTTTTTTCTTTTCTATTTCTACATTTTTTTGGTTTTTTATTTTTTTGTTTCTACTTAAAACTAAATAATTACAGTTTTTTTAGTGATTTCTTTTTGCTTTTAGGTCACAAAAATTATAAACTTTCTGTTAGTGCCATTAGTTTTAAATTTTAAATAGTTTAAATTTGAATTTTTAAAAATTTGTGTGAATCACTAGTTTATGAATAACTTTACTATAAAATTAGAATTTTTTTCTATTTATTTTTTATTTCTACTTACAACTAAATACTTACAGTTTTTTAGTGATTTCTTTTTGCTTTTAGGTCACAAAAATTATAAACTTTCTGTTAGTGCCATTAGTTTTAAATTTTAAATAGTTTAAATTTGAATTTTTAAAAATTTGTGTGAATCACTAGTTTATGAATAAATTTACTATAAAATTAGAATTTTTTTCTTCTTTGCTATTTATTTTTTATTTATACTTACAATTTTGTTTGCTATTAATTCATTCTTTGAGCTAAATGACTCTGAAATTGGAAAGCATTTCAAAATGAACTCTGAAAAGGTTGAAAGTTGGCATGGTATCATCATTTCACCCACATAGCATGTTCCAAAAAGTAGAGAGGGTTACGACAAAAACTTGATGCACTTCGTGTACAAAATGGACAATCACTTTCGAAGTATCAAAGTTTCGAACCATAAGACATGAAAGCATTTCAAATGAACTCTGAAAAAGTTGAAAGTTGGGATGGTATCATAATTTCACCCACATAGCATTTGCTTATTGCGGGAGAAAGTCTTCACTTTTTCTTTGCTTGTGTCATTTGCTTATTGCGCCGTAACCATGGATAATCTTCATTGTTTATCAGGATGCTTGGGTCAGCCTTGACATTGAAGGGAGGAATTTCATGAAACTTTTCATAATCTTCAGACATGTCTGTCTTGCCGTCCACTCCCAGGATGTCCCTTTTTCCTGAAAGAACTATGTGGCGCTTTGGCTCATCGTATGATGTATTCGCTTCCTTATCTTTTCTTTTTCTCGGTTTGGTAGACATGTCCTTCACATAGATAACCTGTGCCACATCATTGGCTAGGACGAACGGTTCGTCAGTGTACCCAAGATTTTTCAGATCCACTGTTGTCATTCCGTACTGTGGGTCTACCTGTACCCCGCCGCCTAACAGATTGACCCATTTGCACTTAAATAAAGGGACCTTAAAATCAGGTCCGTAGTCAAGTTCCCATATGTCCACTATGTAACCATAATATGTGTCCTTTCCGCTCTCGGTTGCTGCATCAAAGCGGACACCGCTGTTTTGGTTGGTGCTCTTTTGATCTTGGGCGATCGTGTAAAATGTATTCCCATTTATCTTGTATCCTTTGTAAGTCAATACAATCAAAGATGGTCCCCTGGACAACAAGTATAACTCATCACAAACAGTGTTGTCACCTCTGAGACGTGTTTCCAACCAACTGCTGAAAGTCGTGATGTGTTCACATGTAATCCAGTCGTCGCACTGCTCCGGGTGTTTGGAGCGCAGACTGTTCTTGTGTTCATCGACATACGGGGTCACCAAGGTAGAGTTTTGTAGAACTGTGTAGTGTGCTTGAGACCAAGAATATCCGTCCCTGCATATTATTGAGTCTCTTCCAAGAGTGCCTTTTCCAGTCAGTGTCCCCTCATACCGCGATTTAGGGAGACCTATCTTGTTAAGGCCAGGAATGAAGTCAACACAAAACCCGATAACATCCTCTGTTTGATGGCCCATGGAGATGCTTCCTTCTGGCCTAGCGCGGTTACGGACATATTTCTTTAGGACTCCCATGAACCTCTCAAAGGGGAACATATTGTGTAGAAATACGGGCCCCAGGATGACAATCTCGTCGACTAGATGAACTAGGACGTGCGTCATGATATTGAAGAAGGATGGTGGGAACACCAGCTCGAAACTGACAAGACATTGCGCCACATCACTCCTTAGCCTTGGTACGATTTCTGTATCAATCACCTTCTGAGAGATTGCATTGAGGAATGCACATAGCTTCACAATGGCTAATCGGACGTTTTCCGGTAGAAGCCCCCGCAATGCAACCGGAAGCAGTTGCGTCATAATCACGTGGCAGTCATGAGACTTTAGGTTCTGAAACTTTTTCTCTGGCATATTTATTATTCCCTTTATATTCGACGAGAAGCCAGTCGTGACCTTCATACTGAGTAGGCATTCAAAGAAGATTTCTTTCTCTTCTTTCGTAAGAGCGTAGCTGGCAGGACCTTTATGCTGCTTCGGAGGCATGCCGTCTCTTTCGTGCAAACGTTGCAGGTCCTCTCGTGCCTCAAGTGTATCTTTTGTCTTCCCATACACGCCCAAGAAGCCTAGCAGGTTCACGCAAAGGTTCTTCGTCACGTGCATCACGTTGATTGAGGAGCGGACCTCTAGGTCTTTCCAGTAGGGTAGGTCCCAAAATATAGATTTCTTCTTCCACATGGGTGCGTGTCCCTCAGCGTCATTCGGAACAGCTAGTCCACCGGGACCCTTTCCAAAGATTACGTAGTGTAAATCATTGACCATAGCAAGCACGTGATCACCGGTGCGCATGGCGGGCTTCTTCCGGTGATCTGCCTCGCCTTTGAAATGCTTGCCTTTCTTTCGACATTGATGGTTGGTCGGAAGAAATCGACGATGGCCCAGGTACACATTTTTCCTGCATTTGTCCAGGTATATACTTTCAGTGTCATCTAAACAGTGTGTGCATGCATGGTATCCTTTGTTTGTCTGTCCTGAAAGGTTACTGAGAGCGGGTCAATCGTTGATGGTCACGAACAGCAACGCCTTAAGGTTAAATTCCTCCTGTCTGTGCTCATCCCACGTACGTACACCATTTCCATTCCACAGCTGTAAAAGTTCTTCAACTAATGGCCTTAGGTACACATCAATTTCGTTGCCGGGTTGCTTAGGGCCTTGGATGAGAACTGGCATCATAATGAACTTCCGCTTCATGCACATCCAAGGAGGAAGGTTATACATACATAGAGTCACGGGCCAGGTGCTGTGATTGCTGCTCTGCTCCCTGAAAGAATTAATGCCATCCGCGCTTAAAGCAAACCATACATTCCTTGGGTCCTTTGCAAACTCATCCCAGTACTTTCTCTTGATTTTTCTCCACTGCGACCCGTCAGCGGGTGCTCTCAACTTCCCATCTTTCTTTCGGTTCTCACTGTGCCATCGCATCAACTTGGCATGCTCTTCGTTTCTGAACAGACGTTTCAACCGTGGTATTATAGGAGCATACCACATCACCTTTGCAGGAACCCTCTTCCTGAGGGGCTCGCCGTCAACATCACCAGGGTCATCTCGTTTGATCTTATACCGCAACGCACCGCATACCGGGCATTCGTTCAGATCCTTGTAGGCACCGCGGTAGAGGATGCAGTCATTAGGGCATGCATGTATCTTCTCCACCTCCAATCCTAGAGGGCATACGACCTTCTTTGCTGCGTATGTACTGTCGGGTAATTCGTTATCGTTTGGAAGCTTCTTCTTCAATATTTTCAGTAGCTTCTCAAATCCTTTGTCAGCCACAGCATTCTCTACCTTCCACTGCAGCAATTCCAGTACGGTACCGAGCTTTGTGTTGCCATCTTCGCAATTGGGGTATAACCCTTTTTTGTGATCCTCTAACATGCGATCGAACTTCAGCTTCTCCTTTTGACTAATGCATTGCGTCCTTGCATCGACAATGACCCGGCGGAGATCATCATCATCGGGCACATCGTCTGGTTCCTCTTTATCTTCAACAGCTTCACCCGTGGCAGCATCATTGGGCACATCGTCTGGTTCCTCTTGATCTTCACCAGCTCCCCCCGTTGCAGCATCACCGTATTCAGGGGGCACATAGTTGTCATCGTACTCTTCTTCTTCGCCATCTTCCATCATAACCCTTATTTCTCCGTGCCTCGTCCAAACATTATAGTGTGGCATGAAACCCTTGTAAAGCAGGTGGGAGTGAAGGATTTTCCGGTTAGAGTAAGACCTCGTATTCCCACATTCAGTGCATGGACAACACATAAAACCATTCTGCTTGTTTGCCTCAGCCGCATCGAGAAACTCATGCACGCCCTTAATGTACTCGCGGGTGTGTCTGTCACCGTACATCCATTGCCGGTTCATCTGCGTGCATTATATATAATTAAGTGTCCAAATTAATAGAAGTTCATCATCACATTAAAACCAAAGTGCATACATAGTTCTCATCTAACAACATATAGCTCTCCAGAGCATCTAATTAATTAAACCATACATTGAAACTATGTAAAACATTTCAATGCGAAAACAAATGCGATCATAATCGCAACCAAGGTAACAATTGATCCAACGGCATAATGATACCAAGCCTCGGTATGAATGGCATATTTTCTAATCTTTCTAATCTTCAAGCGCATTGCATCCATCTTGATCTTGTGATCATCGACGACATCCGCAACATGCAACTCCAATATCATCTTCTCCTCCTCAATTTTTTTTATTTTTTCCTTCAACAAATTGTTTTCTTCTTCAACTAAATTTAACCTCTCGACAATAGGGTCGGTTGGCATTTCCGATTCACATACATCCTAGATAAATAAAATCTATGTCACGTTGGTCGGCATAATTTTCATAAACAATAAATGAACCACTAGTTATGAAGATAATATACATACCAAATCTGAATCATAGACAGGACGAGGGCCGACGGGGGCGGATACCAAAACCATCGCACTATATAAGATGCAATAATAAATGTAAGAAAATGATACAAGTATCTATCTAAACAGACAAGTAAGAATATTTTTCCTTTCAGAAAGAAGATAAGAACAAGAGGCTCACCACGGTGGTGTCAGTGATGAGATCAGCGCGGGTGATCGACGGCGGTGAAGACGGGGACGGGGCATGACGGACCGCTAAATCTAGACAAATCTCGAGGAAAATGAAGCTTGGAGGTCGAGCTTCGAGAGGAGAAAGTTTAAGTAGTGTGGCTCGGGCATTCCATCGAACACCTCATGTGCATAGGAGGTGAGCTAGAGCACCACAAACCCCTCCCCTCGCCGGCCAGAGAAAAACAGAGCACTGGAGTGCTCTGCTCGCGGGCGAGGGTATATATAGGCACCTCATTGATCCCGGTTTGTGGCAAGAACCGGGACTAAAGGGGAGCCTTTGGTCCCGGTTCAGGCCACCAACCGGGACCAATGGTGGTGGGCCAGGAGCGAGGCCCATTGGTCCCGGTTCGTCCCACCAACCGGGACCAAAAGGTCCAGACAAACCGGGACCAATGGCCCACGTGGTACGGCCGGCCCCCTGGGCTCACGAACCGGGACCAATGCCCACATTAGTCCCGGTTCTACACTGAACCGGGACTAATGGGCTGAGCCGGCCTGGACCATAGCCCTGTTTTCTACTAGTGTACCTTTATGAGAACCAGTAAGTTTTATGACTAACTCATCTACATGACCATACATGCTACTACTAAAAAAATAAAAAAGCTAATAGATCAAGTGTGAGGTGAACTGGTAACTTTCTATGAGTTTGTTCATTTGTTGAGTTCCTCTGCTGGATTGCATTCCATGTACCTCCATTTTAATCCCGACATATTATTTTCTGTTCTTTGTAGCTGATCAGCACTAATAGTGTATCTGGGACCGAATAAAGGTTGATGTAACATTAGGCACTCTCCAGATTCTCATTAACTATTCCACGCGACCACACAAAATTCAACATCCATCGCGGACAATCTATACATTTTCAGTGAGGGCCAACTAAATAGATAAACACATAGTGTGCAAGTATTAGGTGTACGGCAACAGACTAAATATTTCAGTCAGTGTCGGTGATGACTAATAGAAAAGGAATTGAAATATCAGGGAAGGGAAAGGGATTCTAGTTGTATATAATTTTCACATGCAACATCCCCTATGTGAAACTTACCTAGGGACTCATAGTTGAATATAATTTTCACAAGTAGCATCTCCTATCCAAAACTTACATTCGGTGACAAAGCTATATAAACTATCTGATGGTCAAAAAAGAAGCTTTTGACAACCTGCATACCAACTTTTCCTACTACAATGTGACAAAGCTCAGGAGTTCCAGTTTTTCAGTGTTATCCTGACTCTCCGGCGATTATATGTACACCAGCTCTTTCACCCATTGTTATGTAATACTCCCTTCGTAAAGAAATATAAGAGCGTTTAGATCACTACTTTAGTGATCTAAACACTCTTATATTTCTTTACAGAGGGAGTACATTTAAGTTCAAAAGACACCGAGTATAAGATTGTACACTAAGGAAACAAAGGTAAGAACATGCACAAAATATATCTAACCAGGCCAGGGTACGTACTCAAATAGCATCCTACCAGTAAGCAGAGGTGTATACTTTCATGTATCAGGCGGTTTTAGCATCAAAAAAATTTGTGAAGAACAATGAATGTATGTGTGCTGATAATTAACCTGTAAAATCATGTGCTACATCGTTATATGTGACTTCTTTTGTGAACTCCAGTTTAAAATGGTCTGTTGATTATCCAACATTAGTATATACTCCCTCTATCCCAAAATAAGTGTCTCAACTCTAGTTCAACTTTGTACTAACAAGACACTTATTTTGGGACAAATGAAATATGTGAAATCAGAAGTGCTCTAAAAGTACTGTGTGTCACTTGCAATCTTGTGAAGATGTGGCCTGGAAATATCAGAAGATCTCTCTCAGCCTACAATGCTCAACTTATTGCAACTTGGAAATGACATGATGGCAACCGGAAAATTAGGAACAGAATAATCGTTGCCAATCCAAGATTGTACAAAATCCATTCTTGGAACTGAATGAACAGTTCTTGGGCCTGCAGAAATCAAACAAAACCAATTAGATATTTAAAATCCAATGTGAACTGGTAAGCCGCCAATCCGCCACCAACGTCCTTGAGCCACCATGGTAATTTAAGATGGCCGCCATGTGGTAAATACAAATCAAAAATGTCCTTCAACTCATGAATTGCGAACAAATAAAGGGACTGCCCGACTTGGTATAATTTATTGCGTTTAAACACCAGTGGGGTTGGCAGAAGAAAAGGCATACCGTAATCAGCCAACAGGGTATTTTCAAAATACATATAAAATACCGATGGTTTTGCTCGCTGATCTACCACCATATGGTGCTCTGGTTACGAACCATATACCAACAGGGTATTTGCAATGTGGTATTATCAAAATATATATAGAAATTAAATACTACCAGCAGCTAAGTAACCAAGGCACGACTCATGCTTGGCGCATGGTATCCGTCTAAGAAAGCGGTCCAGCGTTTGGTATTTCTTTGGGAAATATGTAGGTTCAAGCAGAATTTACATACGGTTCACTTAGAGAGCATCAAGATTAAGTACAAAAGCAAAATATATATTGTGTATGTAGTTCAGGACAAAGCATAAAGATTCACAATATTACCAAAAAGTATAGCATATACCATAACTTAATCCAATGCATGCGGGCTACATGCTTTTAAACAAACAACTTGCTCCTGAAACATAACAGTGAGATGATCTTCAATATAACAGTCCAGTTCGACTGAAGCACAAAAACATCACCATATGACACAAAAAATGGCACGTGGAACCCTAGCTCGCGGACTATGTGCACTTGGAGACAACTGGTCTTCATTAATTTAAAAATGCAAGGTTGGACAAAATAGTATAATTAAGATGTAACTTGCCTACCCGTAAAAAAAAATGTAACTTGCTGATATAGGAACTGTTGGGAATAAGCCGTGAAAGAGCCCGGGACGCGGTGCACGTGCGTGCGCGGCGGTGAACGCGGCGGGCTCGGCCGTGGCAGCCTGGGTCACGTGTGTGCGTGACCAGGTGTGCGTGCGTGTGTGTCCTCGCGTTCGAGCGCGTGGGCCGTTGTGTGTAGGCGACAGAAACGGAGTGGCGACCACGTCGGGGCGCTTGACCCGGCCTGCGGCGTCTGCGTGCGTGCGCGGCGGATACGCGGGCCTGTGAGCGTGGACGTGGGGGTGTGCGCAGTGGGAGCATGGTGCGGCGCGTCCGTGGGTGTTGGGGATAAAAGGCCAGTTCCCTCCACCGTTGTATATCGCTAGATTGAGTCTGAGCTCGACGAAAAAAAACAAGGACGCCGTTCGTGCGGCGGGTGGAGTTCGTGCTCCGGCAAAACCACTTGTGTCCTTGCGTCCTTGTTCTTCCTTCTTTTTTCTTCTTTGATGTATCAGAGAGTGAGCAAGAGGGAGGTGCTGCTGAGCGAGAGGAAGAGAAAGGCCGCGGCAACAACAATTGGTGTACAGAGCTTCGGTTCGGGCGATCACCGGTGACCATGGCGTTGGTTCCTCACGGCGGTGGCGCGGGCGGATCGGCGTCGATGGCGATGCCGATGCTCACGGTGGACAACTACACCGTCTGGGCGATCAAGGCGCAGGCCATCCTCGACGTGCACACCGTGTGGGAGGCGGTGGCGCCGGGCGATGCGGCGGTGAACGCGAGGAAGGACAAGACGGCGCGCGCGTTGCTGCTCGGAGCGTTGCCGGAGGACGTGCTGCTCTCGGTGGCGACAAAGCCCACTGCCAGGGAGGTATGGGACTCCCTGAAGGTGAGGTTCGTCGGCGCCGATCGGGTCCGCGCGGCAAGGCTGGCAACGCTGCGTGGGGAGTTCGACCGCCTGAAGATGGCAGACGGCGAGGCGCTGGACGCGTACGCCAGGAGGCTGGCCGGGATGACGGCGAGGTACGCGAACCTCGGGGAGACGCTGGGCAACGCGGCGCTCATGAAGAAGCTGCTGGACACCGTCTCGGATTGGCTGTTCCCCGTCGTCGCCGGCATCGAGCAATTCTGCGATGTGACGACCATGGCGTTAGATGAGGCGCTCGGGCGGCTGCGCGCGTTCGACGGGCGGGTTCGGCGCCGTGGACAAGATGGCGGCGAGCACGGGGGTGAGCAGCTGCTCATGACGACGGCGCACTGGGCAGCACGGGAGCGTCGACACGGCGGTGCTCGGGACGACGACGACGACGACGGCAAAAGCGTGGCATCGAGCAGCGGCGGGAACCGGCGTGGACGCTGCTACAAGTGCAGCGTGCGCGGCCACTTCAAGAGGGACTGCCCCAAGCTGCGGAGGGAGCCGGCGGTGGAGCGCGCGCTGCTGGCAGACGTCGCCGGCGTCGAGGACGACGGCCTCCTCTAGTTCACGGCTTAGGGGGAGTGTGTTGGGAATAAGCCGTGAAAGAGCCTGGGACGCGGTGCATGTGCGTGCGCGGCCGTGAATGCGTCAGGCTCGGCCGTGGCAGCCTGGGTCGCATGTGTGCGTGACCAGGTGTGCGTGCGTGTGTGTCCTCGCGTTCAAGCGCGTGGGCCGTTGTGTGTAGGCGACAGAAACGGAGTGGCGACCACATCGGGGCGCTTGACCCGGCCTGCCGCGTCTGCGTGCGTGCGCGGCGGATACGCGGGCCTGGGAGCATGGACGTGGGGGTGTGCGCAGTGGGAGCGTGGTGCAGCGCGTCCGTGCGTGCTGGGGATAAAAGGCCAGCTCCCTCCACCGTTGTATATCGCTAGATCGAGTCTGAGCTTGAGGAAAAAAAATAAGGACGCCGTTCGTGCGGCGGGCGGAGTTCGTGCTCCGGCAAAACCACTTGTGTCCTTGTGTTCTTGTTCTTCCTTCTTTTTTCTTCTTTGCTGTATCAAAGAATGAGCGAGAGGGAGGTGCTGCTGAGCGAGAGGAAGAGGAAGGCCGCGGCAACAACAGGAACATGGATCTCCAGAGTTCAGTAAGGCAATAGGTTTCTCATATTTATGATTGGGTAGGCACGTAAAAGGAAGTGAAGGTGCATTATCAGTGATATTGAAGGACCGTGTGTATATATGTGAAGCGATTAACTTCATCGGCATGATGTTGAGGGTCTCACCTCTGTTTTAGTTTCTTCTTGAAGTGGTTGTCCAAAGGTGAAGTGAGCACCTTCCAGCAATATGTAGCCTATAGCACTTGCACGCCATACGAAAGCTCATGCCCAATATGTGGCCTCTAGCACCTGTCAGCAACATTGCATTAGCTCGTTTAGATCAGAGAATCTAGTATAACTACTAATCTTTCGTAGGTAAATCAAAGAAGAAAAACTTGGTTTTGAGGCTTGGCAAGTTTTAGTTTCTTGGTTTTGCTTAATTAGCGAGTCACCAATTTAAAAGAAGATATGCATAGTGTAAGTCAGTTGGTTGGAAGACAATTCATTATAACAATGGAGGCATCTGGACAAATTTAATTGGTAGGTACAAGGTAACAATGGCTCTGGACATCCTTCTGTTATGAGTTGAGGCATATGGGGAATAAGAAAAATAGGAAACTGAAGTATGAAATCTATGGTTTATTTATCACATTACAAGTAAAGGTGTAGACAAGTTTGGTGAGGTTAAGCATGAATATCAACAAAAGAAAAAGCAAGCAAGAAAAGATAACACCTACATATTGGCTCAACTTGTCCTCAATAATTAGTAGGATTTGCTCAACTTGTTCTAATTGATTAGTAGGAGCAATAATTCAGTATCTACCTCCCTCTCCTCTCGTGATGACAGCATGGGAGGAGGGATCCATACCACCCTCCTCCTCCTTGAGCAGGACAAGGCCGACGCCCTCATGCCGTCACCTCCGCGCCCATGGTGACCTGCTGAAAAATAAAGGAAGAGAAGGTGAGGTGAGGTCCTCCTCTCCCGGCAGAGGATCAAGATGTAGAACACCAACCACAAGAAGGGGATGCAGATCAGATTCATACCTCCCATGTCGACGTGTTGGAGTGCTGCAGCTCGTGCCCTACCTGCGACGCGTACGGTCGCCATGGCTGCAAGCTAGGGTTCCGGGCACGAGGAGGGAGGTATGGACAGACGGCAGCTCGGTCGCGATGGCAGCGGTTCAGTGGAGGTTGGAGGGGGCGAAAGAGGAGATGAGAGCGGGGCGGGGAAGGAGGAGGCGGCGGTGGCAGAGAACGATAGTCGCGGTCGGTGCGTGTCTCGGCTGCGGCGCGCTGGAGTTGAGGGAGAGCAGAGGGTCGCCGGCGGCAGGGCTGGAGTGGCGGCGTAGGAGGTCGTTGGCGATGGGTCTGGGGTCGGAGGAGTGTGGGGAATCGGGCGAGCTCGGCGGCGGGAGATGCACTGGGAGGGGCGCGACGGGATGGAGGCTAGCGTTCACCCAATCGGGCCACCCACAGAGCTACCCATGGGCAAACACATGGAATGACGAAAATGCCCTCGACGGCCATCCAAATCTACAGGCGGTGGCACGCCCTTCCCATAGACAAGGGCAAGCATCGGCAGCGCCACCCTCCGCAGTCACGGACGGCTGGAGCCCACCTTGGCCGGGTCCCGCGTGTCACTGATACACGAAGGCAGCCAGAGTGTGAAAACGAGGCACTATTCATTGCTAGTCACATCAAACTCGATCCAACGGTCAGGATCATTTCGTCTAAAGATCCAACGGCTGGAATACGTTGGACACTCAATCCGACGGTCGACATTGCAAGTGCCGTGGAAGGCTCCATACATGCTCACAATGTAACAATGGGATTCTGGTAGTTTGAACGGTCTTCCATGGAGGCCCCCATCATAAAGGTCGATGCCTCCCGGAAATCCAATTTGGCTCCCTGGAGCACGTGCTCCTATGAGCGGAAAATAATTTTTAAAATATTAAAAAAAACCAACACAATTTTTATGTATTCATAGTCACATACAAATGCTATCTACAATGGTTTAGGCAAAAAGGTTAATATTTTGGTTGTGCAAAAAAGACAAATTAAACGCCAAATGTCTCCCAAAAAATATCACCTCAAAATTGTTTTTTTACCGACGAAACACTACGGCTCCGTTTCACATAAAAATTGTGAACTTGCGACACTAACACGAACATCCACAAAAAACTTCAGATTTTTTTAAAACAATTTACCACCTTTTTTAGGTACTTTTCAACCGGGTGCAAATGCTTCCGGGAGCCAAAACGTCATCCCGATGCCTCCTACTTATTGTGTTCAGTATTTTTCTCAAGCTACCATATACCCATAAATTTGTTTCTTCCTAGCTCTCTGACTTGTGCGTATCTGCAAACTAATTTTTCTTTAGAAAAAAAATTGTGTATGCAAAACCCTTAGCAAACTTGAAGATAATATAGCAAAGTGCTCTACGATCTTGCTAGGTTTGTCGGCGTCTAATCTAGGAGTATGACTTGGCTGACCGAACCCGATATGTTCTAGGACATCTGGTTCATGCTTCCCATGAATAATGTAGAGCCAACATCATCTTTCTATAAGAACATCTCTAGCAGACCCTGTATAATGTTGATCCGTAATATGCGTTTATAGTCCGCTGAAGAACGGATTTGCGGGTTGACGGGGCTGCAGCCGAGCAGACCATGTGAATATGCTTTTTTACGGGTCGGCTAGACGGGGTCTGCTCGGACGCAGCCCGTGTCGACCCGCAAACCGAAAAACCCCGATAAGCAAATTTGATAACGATTTCGACAATTGAGTTCAAATTCAACCAATAAAACATAGTTCGCACGCAAATAAAAGCATACGACATACGCAAAAGGACTTCATGCAAAAGACACGACCACGTCCATCATCATCTTGGTCACTTTTCAGCCGTCGTCATGATCTTCACTCCGCTCCACCTCCATCAATGCCATTGCCGCCCCCGAATCCATCTCCGGCACTTGTTCCAACTCCGGCACCGAAAATATCGCCGGGCGCACCGAATGCATCAGCGGCACTGGTTCCAAATCCCGATGAGAAAACATCGCTGGCTCTGAAGCACGCACTGGCCGACAAGCATCAAGAGACACCGCACTCCAAGCCTTGATTAAGATTTGGTCTTTCAACATCGTGTAGTTCTTCGATCTCGCGCTTTTTTTGCTTGCGCTTGATCATACACTCCCTCATCTACCTCCTTCACTTCATCTTCACCACCATGATCATCCACGCCACCCTCCATTTCATTGTAATTGAAATCAGTGAACAAGGCTTGATCAATTCGACGGCGTTGGTGTCCAACAAATTGATGAACTCGGCAGTGGCATATTGTTCGAACCACCACTATAGTGAGTGGCAACAAGTCACAAGCTACCACAATGGCGAAAAGCGAAACAAATAGAAGGGATCGAAGATGCATACCTTCCGACCATTTTTTCAAACACCTCGCCTGCGGTGAAAGCAGTGCCGTTGAACGGCATTGCTGGGGAACCTCTTGCTGGGGCGGAGGGAGTGGATGAAGGCGCCGGCCTTTTTGTAGGAAGCATCTTGTGCTTCATGCCCGAAACTTTGCCCGCCTTCTCCGCCGGCGGCCAGGCAGATCGCGCAGCGGCGGCGGCGCCCGACGCGCGTGCCTTCCCGGCGGGGCCAGCCGGATTCCCGCCTTGCACGTCCACGTTGCCCTGCCGCTTGCGGGCAGGCGCGGTGGTGCCTTGAGCGACGGCTGGGCGACATGACCGACGACAAGATCCGCCGGAGCAGATTGCGTGTGCGTGACCTCCATGGTGAAGGGGACGGCTCGAAGGCTTCCATGGCGGCGAAGAACGGTCGGGGAAGATGGACCGGAGTGGACGGTGGCGGGGCAATGGCGACGGAGAGAGGGGGGAGTGGGAACAGCCGCGCGGAAATTTCCCTCACGCCAAATCTCGCTGCGGATAGGGGGCGAGCTCGGGTCGGCCTCCCACTCCGTGAATTTAAAGGTTGACGGCGATCTTTTGCTGTGCCCCGCAAATTTTTTTACAGGTCGGACGCGTTTGCGGGGTCTGATCGGACAGCATTTTCCACATCGACCCGTATTTTGAGGGTTATTTTGCGGATTGCGGCTTTATATCGAGTTTGCTAGAGATGCTCTAAACATCGTCTCTGCATGGCCCATGTACGAGGCAATGGCAGGAAGAATATGAAGCGATACACAACCCAAGGCCAAGTAGTCGACAATGAAGAAAATGAGGTCCCAAAAATCGACAAACCATGTCTAACCAACTGGGCGCGGCCACCACACGCAGATGCAGCTAAAAATATTTTTTTAACATAGTACATACGCAAATGCTTATATAAACGTCGCATACACCCATCTTGTGAATATACACATGCACACCTAGACTCCTCATAGTCGACAGAAACGTCTCCTTACGCTGAAGATAAATGCGAGCATCAGGATTTAAACCTTGGTGGATTAAGAATATGACTGTCCACCTAATCATCTCAACCACAAATTGGTTCGTGTAGCTAAAAAAATTCAATCGTTAATAATGATACACCTCTCATTACCATCATAGGCAAAGAAGACCCGTTGTTGTCGTCATTTATGCTCGTCCCGCGGAGGCTCATGCAACTCGTTTCAGCCATCATAACCACATATAGTTGGCCCACCAAGAGTAGTTTCTTTCTTGTCCCCGTGGCTACCTGCCTTCAAAGATGTGGTCCTTCGTGTTTTTCTCTTTAACCCATTAAAAAGTATAGTAAAATGGAATTTTCTTGTTGTATTGTCCGTTACATCATCTGTATGAAATGAATTAAGTTCACATATATTTAATAATACAGGAAACGAAATAAGAATCATACGCCGTTAAAGATGTATATATTTCTTTGCAGGGAAATATTATAATTATTTATACTCTTTTTAGCAATATGCACGCGCTATCAACAAAAACTCTCGCAGCTTGAAAACCAGCAACCTCTAGGTTCCACTGGTTTTGAAAGATTGCCGCATGACGCCAATGTGATATTTATTTATTACGCAAAAAATGTGATATTTAATTATATCATCTCCCGTCTTGCTCTCCAACGGCCAATAAAATGGTACATGCAGAGCTTTTAGGGCGGCTGTATAAATGGTACACGTAAGCTTTTGAGCAGCCTCTGTTGCACCATCGAAGTTGCTATTTCCGAAGTTCTTGCAAGGTAACCCTGTATATTGTGTAACACACTAGTAGCTAGCCCATATTATAGTCATATTTACTAACTAGAAGCACCTTTTGATTCACCACATTAATTTGAGGTGGAAATTAAATTTAAACCGTTGGATCTAAAAGTAAATATATATAGATAGTTCAGTTTTACCATGGATATCACATACTATCGTAATATTCCTAGCAATTCACATCTCCTATCTGAAAAAATTGCGCAAAATGAGCCTTGGTCTTGCATCAAGGGAACTAGTAGCACCTATCGAGATAGCACGTTAATTTTGAAGTAAGAATTAGATCTAATTCGTGGAATCTGAAAATAAATCTACATACATGGTTCAGACTAATGATGCAAATTATATAACCTTGTAAGAGCCCTAACAATTCACAGCTCATATCTAATTCGTGTTCTCTTGAAATTATTTGTACAACCCATGGTTTGCTGTGAAAAAGTTCTGCTCGATGAGCATTGGTTGTGCATCAACGGAAGTGCCGAAGAGACTCACTACGGTTGCAATATGGATTACAAGACATATGTCATTAAACTAGTGACTGGGGCGCCACCCTATGATGCTGCTTGAAAGAAAGTTGTGTGCAAGTTTTCATTTAAGAAAAACATATGGTCCTCGCCTCTATCTAAAAAAAACATCTCGGAAAAAAAATCCTCACCTCCATGTAAAAAAAGAAATGAAAAGAAAATACCACCGTAGCCTACCGCGAGAGCCACTTTGTATAACCCTCCATTTTTAAAAAAGTGGATTTTGACCACCATCCAATAAACATTTAAAAAAATCTTCGCCTCTATCTAAAAAATATTCCAAAAGCTTTCTCACCGCGCCCAACCAGTCTGCACCACGTGGCATAGCTGGTTGGCCGCCAATCTTAATATATACAGTTCTTCAGCATGGAAATATCTATAGGTGTTTATACTCTTTTCAACAATATACATGGGCGTTTGACAAAAACTCTTGCAGCTTGAAAACCAGCAGCCTCCAAGTTCCACTCATCTTGAAATATTGATGCATGATGCCAATGTGAGACTAATATCGTCCCTTATCTTGCTCTCAAACGGCCAAACAAAATGACCCGTGCAAAGCTTTTACAGTGGCTAAATAAGTGGTCCATGGTAAGCTTTTGTGTAGGCTCCATTGCACCTAAGAAGTTGTAGTTTCTCAAAGTTCCTTCAAGGCAGTCCTATATTTTTTTTGTAACACAATAGTAACTAGACCATCTTATACTTATATTTACTACTTCCTCCATCACAGTTTAGAAGGCACAGTTAAGTTTGCGTGCCTTTCCACAATAGACAAGGTTTAGGGCGCATTGCATTTATTTCTAGTAGCTATTTAGTACTCCGATATACTATTTTTATATGCATGCATAGTGTGAATGCTATTTTTTAGCCAATCTCACTACCAATAGATAACCACCTAGGTCCGAGAGAATTTTCAAACGCGCCTTCTAAATCGTGACGGAGGGAGTACTTCCTCCACCCAACATTATTTCGTTGGAGGGAATGATTGTGCGTTTGTTATTCCAAAGACCACTGGAGGAAATCGCGCATGGTTTTCTTCTTTGACTTAATCTCTATTATAAGAACATGCCTGTGCATCATGTGGTTTTCTCTTTGATTTACCATGCATATTGCATGGCATCTGGGCATGAGTTCTTCCAACAACCTTAATTATCAGCATTAAATTGTGTGGAAACTGAAACATCAGCTAGTAATTAACATGCACCATTAGCGGCTCTAACTGAAAGTGATATATCAACATGAGCTTGCCTTGATCATAGAGTTTTGGCCCTCAGACCGAATAATCCCAAAAGCGAGGAGTAAGTGAAACACCTTTTGAGGCGCCATGTTAATCTATATCTATATCTATACCAATATAAAAATACCCAAATGGGCAGATTCAAACCATCTTGACCGTCAAATCATGTTATCTAGCAGTTCAAATTGCTCAAATATTGAGCACTAAACACGTTTAACGCTCTAATTACCCACCACTGCCATTGGTTATAAACACGTTTTGACTCAACGCCATCTCTTTAAATCTGTCATGTAATTAATATCCTACCATTCTCGCGAAAAAGTAATTGATATCTTACCAAATACCAACGTGCAACAGATATATCTTACCTAATATAACGTGCAATTAATATCCTATCTAATATAAACGTGCATTGCACGTACATTATTACTAGTTTTAGAGAAAAATAGATTTGATATGTGGAATCTGAAAATAAATTCACATATACTATTCGTATTTGCAATGAAGATCATATATTGAGGCCCTTCCCAGTGCTCCACCGTGGGCAGGTGCTAAGCATGCCACATAAGCAAAAAAATGACATGGCACAACATTTAAGGAGGGGAGAGAGTACTTTGGTGACCCCAGAAAGAACCAATGCCAAGCGCGAGAATCTAGGCAAACCACTTAAATGAAACAATTTGGCCAATGCATGAAAGACTTTAGGTGCTAACTCATTAAATAAAGTGTGCTTAGCAACAACAAGTTAAGCACCTATACATTGATGAGTTGAGTGGCTAAGGTATTTAATGCACTTAGCACCTCATCTAAGCACCTTTGCATTGGAAGAGGTCTGATGCAAGAGTCCTGGTAGTTGACAACTCATAACTTATGTTGTCGTGGCAACTTTGAGGCCACCAACTAGATATTTGTGCTAGTTGTAGCACATTCTCATAACTTAGTGTTAATGAATGTGCATAAGTGATGGATTGTCGATGGTAGGTGCATCTAGAACCAAAACACACACCATGCGAATATAAGAAAATTGATTAAAAAAGGGAAATGATAACTTTCCGACTAACATAGTTGTAACCTCATCAATAATTGGATGCTAACTTTTAACAGAGGAAACATTTGTTGAAAGATATACATATATGGTAACTAGTTTTGAATATTGTAGTACACTATACTAACTCTCCTAAGCAATTAGGTCACCGATTACTATCTCAAAGTTGGCCAAGCTAGAGGAGTGGATTGCTGGTAGTAAGCCTGTTCGATGGTACCTGCAATCGTAGCTAGCTACTCACTCGATTCAATATATTTGAAGTCTAGGTTTGTCCTGAGTCAAACTTATTTAAATTTGATCAACTTCATACAATTTTTTTAACGTCTACAACATCAAATATATAGTATGACAATATATGTTATGATGAATCTAATGTAACTGATTCAGTGTTATAAATGTTCGTATATTTTTCTTCAAACTTGGTTAAACTTAAAAGAAGCTTGACTTAGGACAAACCTATAATTTCAAATATTTTGGAACGAAGGGGGCACATGACTGGAACGGTGTTGGAGAGTACCGGGTTTATTGACGTTCAAAGTTAGATCATAGAAAAATGATGCCGCCATGACAGTGAGCACCACCATTCTCCTTAACGCATACTTGCCACCATCCAACCACCCATGTGGATATAAGGATGTAGATAGTACTTGATTACCCAAGATGCCAATCCTATGCTATTCATGCAAGACAGTCATCTGGTCTACGATCCTTTTCTATTATGATAATTGATCATTTGAAGATGACACTCCTAGACATTCGCACCTGTCGACAAACAACATACAAAATGGGACCATTAATCATTGCACCAGCCCCCCAATTTTGTCAAGTGGCGAGAAGATTAATAGGTTTTACCATACCCCCATAATAATCTGATCATTTACATTGGGACGTCAGGTAGAGCAGCCACACTGATGGTGCACTCCCATGTTTGGCCCCGAAGAAAAATTCCACATAAAAGATGGAAGCATGAAACAGATTGGCAAGCATTTTACCACTTATTTATTTGGAGCCCCGGGAAATCAGCATGTCTTTTTTTCCGAAAAGGCATGTCTTTTGGGGGTGCTCAATCTGGTTCATGCTACCGGTATAATGGGTTTGTTAGTTTCCCTCTGTGGCATTGGGTTCAGAGTTGTTCAGTTCGGTTGTGTTATTCTATATTCTTGGTTCATAGTTCTATTCATGTCAATTGTTCATAGTCCAAAGTTCTTATGTTCTTCTGTTGATATTCGATTTCCCGGTCACAGATCTCCTTAGATCCTACCGTTTGTGTTGTTGGAACATGATTGGATTGGGTAATGATGTACCAGAATTAATTTCAGCAAAAAATTGGTGGTGTGCTCCTTTCAAGAAACAAAGCATCAAAACTAGTAAATTCCGGATGACTTTTTGAAATGATTTCATCCAGGATTTGAAAATTCAGGAATTCCCACCGCTTGTTCATGATTTTACTTGTTCCAATATGCAAAATTATCCAATTCTCACTTAGATTTACCGTGTATTCATCAATGTAAAATATGATTTTACTGCAAGTTTAAGAGAATAGGGAGAATTTGCCACATGGTCATGGTTTCTGTGTTATCTCGTACATAGGAGGAATAAAAAAAATTATACAATGAATGTGACGCCCCGAGACCGATGTGCCAGTTGTCGTCCAGTTATTCGCCGTCGTTGCCATGCCATTTGCTTGCGTGTTGCATCTTATCATGTCATCATGTGCATTGCATCATCATGTTTTCAAAACTTGCATTCGTCTCGGTCTCCTCGTTTCGTCCGTTGTTCGTTCTGAGCCCAGACACACTTGCACGCGCCCGCGGCATATCCGAAATAGTATTTTATAAGTGGCCGGAAAATGTTCTCGGAATGGGATGAGTTGGCGTGCGGTCTTATTATAGTGTAGGTAGACCGCCTGCCAAGTTTCATCGCGTTCGGAGTTCGTTTGATAGCCTAACCGTTAAACTATAGTGGCATTATAGCCGGTATTTTCGTCGGACGTTTTCGGTCTCCGGAAACAGTCGCCGGGTCTCTCTCTTCTCTTCTCTCAGCTCGAGACCGTCTACACAGCCCACTACTCACCGTCAGGCCCTACCTAACCTCTCTCGTCAGCCCGCGACCCTCCTCGCGCGCGCCCGAAAGCTGTCCCGGACCCGACTCGGGCTGTCGCTACCGTTGCGTCCGGATCATCCCCAAACATTTATAAAACATCTCCTTTTTCCTTTCTGGACTCCCTAACTATTTTTTTTCTCAACCGTCCGATCCCAATCCGATGATCAAAATCCCCCTTCTATTACCTACATGCTATATATAGCCCCCTAACCCTAAATTTTAGGCCTCATGTCCCATCCATCCCATCATGCGCCGCCATCCTCCTTGGATCCCGCAGCGCCTCCCCTGGTCTCCTCCTCGTTATCCCTTTCGACCCAATCCCCCACGCCACCACCCCACTCCAGATCGAGAGGAGCTCGAT
This sequence comes from Triticum urartu, assembly GCF_056163025.1. Classification (NCBI taxonomy): domain Eukaryota; kingdom Viridiplantae; phylum Streptophyta; class Magnoliopsida; order Poales; family Poaceae; genus Triticum; species Triticum urartu. The sequence continues at coordinate 520,722,801 of NC_141877.1, forward strand.
CTCGACCTCTCTCCCGACCAGTGCCTCCCCTCGCGTCCGGCTCTTGTTGAAGCTCGTCGTCGCCGGCCACCCAAACAACTACAGGAGCCCCGCTGCCGGCTGGCCGAACCAGCAGATGAGCGCTTTGCCCCGCCTTCTTCCTTTTCCTTCCGCCTCGTGCTCCTCTCTTTCTCACGATCACCCCCTCCCTTTCTCTGTTTTCGCTCACAGGAGACCACCATGGCCGCTTCATCAAGCTCCGTCGTCGTCGTTTCGTGCCGGGCATGGATGGATCGATGCTCCGCGCGCCCGGATCTGCCACCGCCGCATCAGGCGCTCAAGCCCCGTCGTGCCGCACCTCTGCTTCGTCCAAGAAGAGACGAGACATCAGCGCCCCGCTTCTTCCTAGGTCGCTGGGAGACCATGGCCTCCACCCGCGCTCCTCTGCACTCATGAACCGTGCTCGGCCTCCTTCTGCCGCGCCAAGACCGCTTCCCCGTCGAGCCCTTCTGCTTCGTCATCGCACACGAGGAGCATGACCCCAGCGCCAAGTCCCGCTCGCCGGAGCTCGTCGACTCCGTCGTTCCTGCGCGGAACCCTCCTCGCCAAGTCCCTCACCGCGCCACCTCCCTGCTTCGCTCCTGCACGAGCAGAGGACGAGGCGCCCGCTCGCCTGCGCTTCGCGTTGACCGCAGCCGTCGCCCTGCTTCACGAACGAGGCCGCCCCTCGTTGACTTGGTCCAGATCCAGCGAGCCGAGCCCAGCAACCGGCCTGCCCAGTTCCTTCGCCTCGCGCGGGCCTCCTTGCCTCTCCAAGGCCCAGCCTGCCGGCCTCTCTCCTCTCCACCGAACGGGCCAAGCCCATGGGTGAGCCTCACTGCTGCGCCCCCTCCCACTGATGGGCCAACCAGATCCGGCCCGAGATGTATTTTTTTCCGCAGAACGTTTTAGCTGATTTCCTGAGTACTACCCGTTTTGCAGAAAAGTCCCTAGACAACATGCATATAACAACTCACAATCTAAGCATCGCATGTAAAAACTTTATATATGAAAGTTGCTTAGAATTTTTTCTAGTTTCACAATATCCAATTTTCACCCATGTTTAAAATGTTTAAACTGCTGTTTGTGTAACTTTGTCCATATGCCATGCTAAAATGGTTTAATTCATAACTAAATAACCGTAGCTCCGTTTTTAACAAACTTTATATGTAAATGGGGTAGAATTTTGCCTAGTTTATCATGGTGACATTGTTTTGCATGCCTAACAACTCTAAAATATGGTTTAGGGCAGAACAGGACCTAACCTAATATATGCACATGAGGAGTTTCCGGATTTGTTGTTTGTTGTTCCCGGCCTCATTTAAACTTGACTAGATAGGTAGTTTACTTTGCTTCACCCTTGCCATGTTAAGAACATTTAATATTGTTGGGTACATAAACGAGATCGAACTAAAAAACTTGTTGTGGTGTTCCGTCACTATGCAACTCGTTGCATATTGAGCTCCACTTAATTTGTAGGGTTGTTTGTTGCGCTTTGCCATGCCATGCTTCTTTAAACCGGACATGCATCATACTTGATTGTGCATCATGCCATGTTTATGTGGTGGATGTTTTACTATGTTGTTTGCTTCTTTCCGGTATTTGCTTCTTCGGGTTGGTTCTGGTAACGTCGTGTTTGTGAGGACTCGTTCGCCTACGCCCGTTTGTCTTCCTCATGGACTCGTTCTTCTTCCTTGCGGGATTTCAGGCAAGATGACCATACCCTCGAAATCACCTCTATCTTTACTTGCTTAGTTGCTCGCTCTTTTGCTATGCCTATGCTGCGATACCTACCACTTGCTTATCATGCCACCCATATTTTTGAACCAAGCCTCTAACCCACCTTTTCCTAGCAAACCGTTGTTTGGCTATGTTACCGCTTTGTTCAGCCCCTCTTATAGCGTTGTTAGTTGCAGGTGAAGATTGAAGTTTGTTCCTTGTTGGAACATGGAGATGTTGTTCCTTGTTGGAACATGTTTACTTGTTGGGATATCACAATATATCTTATTTAATTAATGCATCTACATACTTGGTAAAGGGTGGAAGGCTCGGCCTTATGCCTGGTGTTTTGTTCCACTCTTGCCGCCCTAGTTTCCGTCATATCGGTGTTATGTTCCCGGATTTTGCGTTCCTTACGCGGTTGGGTAATAATGGGAACCCCTTGACAGTTCGCCTTGAGTAAAACTCCTCCAGTAATGCCCAACATTGGTTTTACCATTTGCCACCTAGCCTTTTCTTTTCCTTGGGTTCTGCAGACTCAAGGGTCATCTTTATTTTAACCCCCCCGGGCCAGTGCTCCTTTGAGTGTTGGTCCAACCTGTCAGCTGCCGGTGGCCACCAGGGGCAATTCTGGGTTGGCCTACCCGTACCTAAGACAATCTGAGTGTGCCCTGAGAAAGAGATATGTGCAGCTCCTATCGGGATTTGTCGGCACATTCGGGCGGTGTTGCTGGTTTAGTTTTACCTTGTCGAAATGCCTTGTAACCGGGATTCCGAGTCTGATCGGGTCTTCCCGCTAGAAGGAATATCCTTCGTTGACCGTGAGAGCTTGTCATGGGCTAAGTTAGGACACCCCTGCAGGGATTTTAACTTTCGAAAGCCGTGCCCACGGTTATGGGCAGATGGGAATTTGTTAATGTCCGGTTGTAGAAAACCTGAAGTTGACCTTAATTAAAACACATCAACCGCGTGTGTAACCGTGATGGTCTCTTTCCGGCGGAGTCCGGGAAGTGAACACGGTGTTGGAGTAATGCTTGACGTAGGTTGTTCTAGGATCACTTCTTGATCATAGTTTCTCGATCGTGCTTTGCCTTCTCTTCTCGCTCTCATTTGCGTATGTTAGCCACCATATATGCTAGTCGCTTGCTGCAGCTCCACCTCATACCTTTACCTTACCCATAAGCTTAAATAGTCTTGATCGCGAGGGTGTGAGATTGCTGAGTCCCTGTGACTCACAGATACTTTCAAAACCAGTTTGCAGGTGCCGTTGAGTCCGTGCAGATGACGCAACCAAGCTCAGGAGGAGCTCGATGAAGATCTTGTCCTTTGTGTTGTTTCGTTCTAGTTGATCAGTAGTGGAGCCCAGTTGGGGTCGATCGGGGACCTTGTCGCTTTTGGGGTTCTTCTTTTATTTTGGTTCCGTAGTCGGACCTTGATTGTATTTGATTTTTGTAATGCTGTATTCATGTATTGTGTGAAGTGGCAATTGTAAGCCAACTATGTATTTTTCCCCTATTGTATTACATGGGTTGTTTGTGAAGATTACCTCACTTGCGACATTGCTTTCAATGCGGTTATGCCTCTAAGTCGTGCTTCGACACGTGGGAGATATAGCCGCATTGAGGGCGTTACAAGTTGGTAATCAGAGCCTTCCCCGACCTTAGGAGCCCCCACTGCTTGATTGGATTGGCAGCCGTTGTTGAGTCTAGAAAAATGTTTTGAGTCATTTAGGAATCATATATCGGAGAGTTTAGGAATTCTTTTTACTCCCCAGTCCCTTCATCGCTCTGGTAAGGCATCCTGACGTAGAGTTTTGACTCTTCTCTTCTCAAATTTTCACAAAAAAAAATTTAGGATCACGCGGGTATCTTGGAATTGTTCCGATGGTTTTGTGACGAGAACATTGTTCTTGGTGCCTCCTGTCATTTAGGGGTTGTGGCAGTGTCCCGGGGAGTTGAGCTCCAAGGTGTTGTCATCACAATTTTATCGTTGCAGTTCTGGAATACCTAAGTTTAGTTTCGCCGACATCGAAAATCTCTTTTATGCAGTTGTTGGTGAGATAACCTCGACGCCACCCAGTACTGGGGCGGGAGTTCGGGAGTATTGCCATAACTCGTATAACGGATGCTTTTCGAAGGTTGAGGTAGACGATTTCCGAAGGTTTCTTGGTTATGTGTTGAAGGATGGATACAACTGGATGTAGGATTTGCTAGATTTGGGTGAGATATTATGCTTCCCCTGTATCCCCAACACTGTTGGGGAACGTTGCAGAAAACAAAATTTTCCTACTCGTTTCACCAAGATCATCTAGGAGTTCATCTAGCAACGAGTCATTGGATGCATCTACATACCTTTGTAGATCGCGCACGGAAGCGTTCAAAAGAACGGTGATGATGTAGTCGAACACGACGTGATCCAAATCACCGATGACCAAGCGCCGAACCGACGGCACCTCCGCGTTCAACACACGTACGGGATGGGAGACGTCTCCTCCTTATTGATCCAGCAAAGGGGAAGGAGAGGTTGATGAAGATCCAGCAGCACGACGGCGTGGTGGTGGATGCAGGGCGTCACAGTAGCAGGGCTTCGCCTATACTACGCGAGAGAGACGTAACGGGGAGAGAGGGAGGCGCCAGGGGCTGTGGTATGAAGTCCCTCCTCTCCCCCACTATATATAGGAGGGCCAAGGGGGGGTGGTGCGCAGCCTAGGAGATCTGATCTCCTAGGTGCGGCGGCCAGGGGGAGGATTCCCTCCCCCCCAAGGCACCCAGAGGTGCCTTCCACCACTTGGACTCCTCCCCCTTGGAAACCCTAGGCGCATGGGCCTAGTGGGGCTGGTGCCCTTGGCCCATGAAGGCCAAGGCGCACCCCCTACAGCCCATGTGGCCCCCCCGGACAGGTGGCCCCACCCGATGGGCCCCCGGGACCCCTCCGGTGGTCCCGGTACAATACCGATAACCCCGAAACTTGTCCCGATGGCTGAAACAGCATTTCCTATATATAATTATTTACCTCCGGACCATTCCGGAACTCCTCGTGGCGTCCGGGATCTCATCCGGGACTCCGAACAACATTCAGGTTTCTGCATATACATATCTTCACAACCCTAGCGTCACCGAACCTTAAGTGTGTAGACCCTACGGGTTCGGGAGACAAGCAGACATGACCGAGACGACTCTCCGGTCAATAACCAACAGCGGGATCTGGATACCCATGTTGGTTCCCACATGCTCCACGATGATCTCATCGGATGAACCACGATGTCGAGGATTCAATCAACCCCGTATGCAATTCCCTTTGTCAATCGATATGTTACTTGCCCGAGATTCGATCGTCGGTATCCCAATACCTCGTTCAATCTCGTTACCGGCAAGTCACTTTACTCGTACCGTAATGCATGATCCCGTGACCAAACACTTGGTCACTTTGAGCACATTATGATTATGCATTACCGAGTGGGCCCAGTGATACCTCTCCGTCATACGGAGTGACAAATCCCAGTCTTGATCCATGTCAACCCAACAGACACTTTCGGAGATACCCGTAGTCTACCTTTATAATCACCCAGTTACGTTGTGACGTTTGGCATACCCAAAGCACTCCTAAGGTATCCGGGAGTTACACGATCTCATGGTCTAAGGAAAAGATACTTTGACATTGGAGAACTCTAGCAAACGAACTATACGATCTTGTGCTATGTTTAGGATTGGGCCTAGTCCATCACATCATTCTCCTAATGATGTGATCTCGTTATCAATGACATCCAATGTCCATAGTCAGGAAACCATGACTATCTGTTGATCAACGAGCTAGTCAACTAGAGGCTTACTAGGGACATGTCGGTGTCTGTTATTCACACATGTATTACGATTTCCGGATAATACAATTATAGCATGAATAAAGACAATTATCATGAACAAGGAAATATAATAATAATGCTTTTATTATTGCCTCTAGGGCATATTTCCAACAGTCTCGCACTTGCACTAGAGTCAATAATCTAGTTACATTGTGATGAATCGAACACCCATGGAATTCTGGTGTTGATCATGTTTTGCTCTAGGGAGAGGTTTAGTCAACGGATCTACTACATTCAGGTCCGTATGTACTTTACAAATCTCTATGTCTCCATTTTGAACATTTTCACGAATGGAGTTGAAGCGACGCTTGATGTGCCTTGTCTTCTTGTGAAACCTGGGCTCCTTGGCAAGAGCAATAGCTCCAGTGTTGTCACAAAAGAGTTTGATTGGCCCCGACGCATTGGGTATGACTCCTAGGTCGGTGATGAACTCCTTCACCCATATTGCTTCATGTGCTGCCTCCGAGGCTGCCATGTACTCCGCTTCACATGTAGATCCCGCCACGACGCTCTGCTTGCAGCTGCACCAGCTCACTGCTCCACCATTCAACATATACAAGTATCCGGTTTGTGACTTAGAGTCATCCAGATCTGTGTCGAAGCTAGCGTCGACGTAACCCTTTACGACGAGCTCTTCGTCACCTCCATAAACGAGAAACATTTCCTTAGTCCTTTTCAGGTACTTCAGGATATTCTTGACCGCTGTCCAGTGTTCCTTGCCGGGATTACTTTGGTACCTTCCTACCAAACTTACGGCAAGGTTTACATCAGGTCTGGTACACAGCATGGCATACATAATAGAACCTATGGCTGAGGCATAGGGGATGACACTCATCTCTTCTATTTCTTCTGCCGTGGTCGGACATTGAGCTGAGCTCAATTTCACACCTTGTAATACAGGTAAGAACCCCTTCTTAGAATGATCCATATTGAACTTCTTCAATATCTTATCAAGGTATGTGCTTTGTGAAAGACCTATGAGGCGTCTTGATCTATCTCTATAGATTTTGATGCCTAATATATAAGCAGCTTCTCCAAGGTCCTTCATTGAAAAACTTTTATTCAAGTAGGCCTTAATGCTGTCCAAGAGTTCTATATCATTTCCCATCAAAAGTATGTCATCTACATATAATATGAGAAATGCTACAGAGCTCCCACTCACTTTCTTGTAAACGCAGGCTTCTCCATAAGTCTGCGTAAACCCAAACGCTTTGATCATCTCATCAAAGCGAATGTTCCAACTCCGAGATGCTTGCACCAGCCCATAAATCGAGCGTTGGAGCTTGCATACCTTGTCAGCATTCTTAGGATCGACAAAACCTTCCGGCTGCATCATATACAATTCTTCCTTAAGGAAACCATTAAGGAATGCCGTTTTGACGTCCATTTGCCATATCTCATAATCGTAGAATGCGGCAGTTGCTAACATGATTCGGACGGACTTTAGCTTCGCTACTGGTGAGAAAGTCTCATCGTAGTCAACCCCTTGAACTTGTCGATAACCCTTAGCGACAAGCCGAGCTTTATAGATGGTCACATTACCATCCGCGTCTGTCTTCTTCTTAAAGATCCATTTATTCTCTATGGCTCGCCGTTCAACGGGCAAGTCAGTCAAAGTCCATACTTCGTTTTCATACATGGATCCTATCTCGGATTTCATGGCTTCTAGCCATTTGTCGGAATCCGGGCCCGCCATCGCTTCTTCATAGTTCGAAGGTTCACCGTTGTCTAACAACATGATTTCCAAGACAGGGTTGCCGTACCACTCTGGTGCGGAACGTGTCCTTGTGGACCTTCGAATTTCAGTAGGAGCTTGATCAAAAGTATCTTGATCATTATCATTAACTTCCTCTCTAGTCGGTGCAGGCACCTCAGGAACATTTTCTTGAGTTGAGCCATTTTCCGGTTCAAGAGGTAATACTTCATCAAGCTCTACTTTCCTCCCACTTACTTCTCTCGAGAGAAACTCTTTCTCTAGAAAGGACCCATTCTTGGCAACAAAGATCTTGCCTTCGGATCTGAGGTAGAAGGTGTACCCAATAGTTTCTTTTGGGTATCCTATGAAGACGCATTTTTCCGACTTGGGTTCGAGCTTTTCAGGTTGAAGTTTCTTGACATAAGCATCGCATCCCCAAACTTTTAGAAACGACAGCTTAGGTTCCTTCCCAAACCATAATTCATACGGTGTCGTCTCAACGGATTTCGACGGAGCCCTATCTAAAGTGAATGCGGCATTCTCTAAAGCATAGCCCCAAAAAGATAGCGGTAAATCGGTAAGAGACATCATAGACCGCACCATATCCAATAGAGTGCGATTACGACGTTCGGACACACCATTACTCTGAGGTGTTCCAGGCGGCGTGAGTTGTGAAACTATTCCACATTTTCTTAAGTGTGTGCCAAATTCGTGACTCAAGTATTCTCCTCCACGATCTGATCGCAAAAACTTGATTTTTCTGTCACGTTGATTCTCAACCTCACTTTGAAATTCCTTGAACTTTTCAAAGGTTTCAGACTTGTGTTTCATTAAGTAGATATACCCATATCTACTCAAGTCATCTGTGAGGGTGAGAACATAACGATAGCCACCACGAGCCTCAACACTCATTGGACTGCACACATCAGTATGTATGATTTCCAATAGGTTGGTTGCTCGCTCCATTGTTCCTGAGAATGGAGTCTTGGTCATCTTACCCATGAGGCATGGTTCGCACGTGTCAAATGATTCGTAATCAAGAGACTCTAAAAGTCCATCTGCATGGAGCTTCTTCATGCGTTTGACACCTATGTGACCAAGGCGGCAGTGCCACAAGTATGTGGGACTATCATTATCAACCTTACATCTTTTGGTATTCACACTATGAATATGTGTAGCATTACGCTCGAGATTCATTATGAATAAACCATTCACCATAGGAGCATGACCATAAAACATATCTCTCATATAAATAGAACAACCATTATTCTCGGATTTAAATGAGTAGCCATCTCGTATTAAACGAGATCCTGATACAATGTTCATGCTCAAACTTGGCACTAAATAACAATTATTGAGGTTCAAAACTAACCCCATAGGTAAATGTAGAGGTAGCGTGCCGACGGCGATCACATCGACCTTGGAACCATTCCCGACGCGCATCGTCACCTCGTCCTTCGCCAGTCTCCGTTTATTCCGCAGCTCCTCCTTTGAGTTACAAATGTGAGCAACTGCACCGGTATCAAATACCCAGGAGCTACTACGAGTACTGGTAAGGTACACATCAATTACATGTATATCACATATACCTTTCGTTTTGCCGGCCTTCTTGTCCGCTAAGTATTTGGGGCAGTTCCGCTTCCAGTGACCACTTCCCTTGCAATAAAAACACTAAGTCTCGGGCTTGGGTCCATTCTTTGGCTTCTTCCCAGCAGCTTGCTTGCCGGGCGCGGCAACTTCCTTGCCGTCCTTCTTGAAGTTCTTTTTACCCTTGCCTTTCTTGAACTTAGTGGTTTTATTGACCATCAACACTTGATGCTCCTTCTTGACTTCTACCTCCGCTGATTTCAGCATTGAGAACAACTCAGGAATGGTCTTTTGCATCCCCTGCATGTTGAAGTTCATCACAAAGCTCTTGTAGCTTGGTGGAAGCGACTGGAGGATTCTGTCAATGACCGCATCATTCGGGAGATTAACTCCCAGCTGAGACAAGCGGTCATGCAACCCAGACATAGTGAGTATGTGCTCACTGACAGAACTATTTTCCTCCATCTTACAGCTGAAGAACTTATCGGAGACTTCATATCTCTCGATCCGGGCATGAGCTTGAAAAACCATTTTCAGCTCTTCGAACATCTCGTATGCTCCATGTCTCTCAAAACGCTTTTGGAGCCCCAGCTCTAAGCTGTAAAGCATGCCGCACTGAACGAGGGAGTAGTCGTCAACACGTGTCTGCCAAGCGTTCATAACGTCTTGGTTCTGTGGGACGGGTGGATCACCTAGCGGTGCTTGTAGGACATAATCTTTCTTGGCAGCTATGAGGATGATCCTCAGGTTCCGGACCCAGTCCGTATAGTTGCTGCCATCGTCTTTCAGCTTGGTTTTCTCTAGGAACGCGTTGAAGTTGAGGACTACGTGGGCCATTTGATCTACAAGACATAGTGTAAAATATTTTAGACTAAGTTCATGATAATTAAGTTCATCTAATCAAATTATTAATGAACTCCCACTTAGATTAGACATCCCTCTAGTCATCTAAGTATTACATGATCCGAGTTAACTAGGCCGTGTCCGATCATCACGTGAGACGGACTAGTCAACGTCGGTGAACATCTTCATGTTGATCGTATCTTATATACGACTCATGCTCGACCTTTCGGTCTTCTGTGTTCCGAGGCCATGTCTGTACATGCTAGGCTCGTCAAGTTAACCCTAAGTGTTTTGCATGTGTTCCGAGGCCATGTCTGTACATGCTAGGCTCGTCAACACCCGTTGTATGTGAACGTAAGGATCCATCACACCCGATCATCACGGCGTGCTTAGAAACGACGAACTTTAGGAACGGTGCACAGTTAGGGGAGAACACTTCTTGAAATTGTTATGAGGGATCATCTTATTTACTACCGTCGTTCTAAGTAAACAAGATGCAAAAACATGATAAACATCACATGCAATCAAATAATAAACGTGACAGGATATGGCCAATATCACACAGCTCCTTTGATCTCCATCTTGGGGCTCCATGATCATCTTGTCACCAGCTTGACACCATGATCTCCATCATCATGATCTCCATCATCGTGTCTCCATGAAGTTGCTCGCCAACTATTACTTCTACTACTATGGCTAACGCGTTTAGCAATAAAGTAAAGTAATTTACATGGCGTTTCTCAATGACACGCAGGTCATATAAAAGAATAAAGACAACTCCTATGGCTCCTGCCGGTTGTCATACTCAACGACATGCAAGTCGTGATTCCTATTACAATAGCATGAACATCTCATACATCACATATAGATCATTCATCATTCATCACAACTTTGGCCATATCATATCACAAACCACTTGCTGCAAAAACAAGTTAGACGTCCTCTAATTGTTGTTGCAAGTTTTACGTGGCTGAATTAGGGTTCTAGCAAGAACGTCTTCTTACCTACGTTAAAGCCACAACGTGATTTGTCAACTTCTATTTACCCTTCATAAGGACCCTGTTCATCGAATCCGCTCCAACTAAAGTGGGAGAGACAGACACCCGCCAGCCACCTTATGCAACTAGTGCATGTTAGTCGGTGGAACCGGTCTCACGTAAGCGTACGTGTAAGGTTGGTCCGGGCCGCTTCATCCCACAATACCGCTGAAGCAAGAAAAGACTAGTAACGGCAATAAAGTTGACAAATCTACGCCCACAACTCATTGTGTTCTACTCGCGCAAGAAGAACTACGCATAGACCTAGCTCATGATGCCACTGTTGGGGAACGTTGCAGAAAACAAAATTTTCCTACTCGTTTCACCAAGATCATCTAGGAGTTCATCTAGCAACGAGTCATTGGATGCATCTACATACCTTTGTAGATCGCGCACGGAAGCGTTCAAAAGAACGGTGATGATGTAGTCGAACACGACGTGATCCAAATCACCGATGACCAAGCGCCGAACCGACGGCACCTCCGCGTTCAACACACGTACGGGACGGGAGACGTCTCCTCCTTCTTGATCCAGCAAGGGGGAAGGAGAGGTTGATGAAGATCCAGCAGCACGACGGCGTGGTGGTGGATGCAGGGCGTCACAGTAGCAGGGCTTCGCCTATACTACGCGAGAGAGACGTAACGGGGAGAGAGGGAGGCGCCAGGGGCTGTGGTATGAAGTCCCTCCTCTCCCCCACTATATATAGGAGGGCCAAGGGGGGGTGGTGCGCAGCCTAGGAGATCTGATCTCCTAGGTGCGGCGGCCAGGGGGAGGATTCCCTCCCCCCCAAGGCACCCAGAGGTGCCTTCCACCACTTGGACTCCTCCCCCTTGGAAACCCTAGGCGCATGGGCCTAGTGGGGCTGGTGCCCTTGGCCCATGAAGGCCAAGGCGCACCCCCTACAGCCCATGTGGCCCCCTCGGACAGGTGGCCCCACCCGGTGGGCCCCCGGGACCCCTCCGGTGGTCCCGGTACAATACCGATAACCCCGAAACTTGTCCCGATGGCCGAAACAGCATTTCCTATATATAATTCTTTACCTCCGGACCATTCCGGAACTCCTCGTGACGTCCGGGATCTCATCCGGGACTCCGAACAACATTCGGGTTTCTGCATATACATATCTTCACAACCCTAGCGTCACCGAACCTTAAGTGTGTAGACCCTACGGGTTCGGGAGACAAGCAGACATGACCGAGACGACTCTCCGGTCAATAACCAACAGCGGGATCTGGATACCCATGTTGGTTCCCACATGCTCCACGATGATCTCATCGGATGAACCACGATGTCGAGGATTCAATCAACCCCGTATGCAATTCCCTTTGTCAATCGATATGTTACTTGCCCGAGATTCGATCGTCGGTATCCCAATACCTCGTTCAATCTCGTTATCGGCAAGTCACTTTACTCGTACCGTAATGCATGATCCCGTGACCAAACACTTGGTCACTTTGAGCTCATTATGATGATGCATTACCGAGTGGGCCCAGTGATACCTCTCCGTCATACGGAGTGACAAATCCCAGTCTTGATCCATGTCAACCCAACAGACACTTTCGGAGATACCCGTAGTCTACCTTTATAATCACCCAGTTACGTTGTGACGTTTGGCATACCCAAAGCACTCCTACGGTATCCGATCTATACGAACTATACGATCTTGTGCTATGTTTAGGATTGGGTCTAGTCCATCACATCATTCTCCTAATGATGTGATCTCGTTATCAATGACATCCAATGTCCATAGTCAGGAAACCATGACTATCTGTTGATCAACGAGCTAGTCAACTAGAGGCTTACTAGGGACATGTCGGTGTCTGTTATTCACACATGTATTACGATTTCCGGATAATACAATTATAGCATGAATAAAGACAATTATCATGAACAAGGAAATATAATAATAATGCTTTTATTATTGCCTCTAGGGCATATTTCCAACAAACACCTGATTGCATAACCGGAAAATTTCGGGAGTTTCATAAGTGGGAATTCAAGTAGCTCTTAGGATATCTTTCCGACAGATGTATGATATGAAATTGGGGTTCGATGTCTAGTGGTCCGCCTATCCACGGTTGGTTTTACAGTGGTCTCGTTGTGTCTTAAAGAGTCCTTGGCTATGCCGACTCGGGGACGCTTCGTATGTCATGTGCACTGCCTTGTACATGATGGTGTTGTATGATCGAGCCCGTGTAGGCCCCACCACGAAAACTTCAGACGAAATCTCTATCATATGTTTGTTCCGGCTTATTTTGTAAGCCAATCCTTTGTTTTTTTGTTTTGATTGTGGTATTCGAGTTGCTTCGAAGTCAAATGTTGATTCCGTACCTTTCCTAAACGGTGTTCTCAAATTCCTATGTGAATACTTATCCTTCTCGATCATTGAGTTTGTCTTTTCAATTTCTTTTCAACCGGTGTGCTTCTCTTCAAGCGGATCTATCCATTTTCAACATCCGCAAGATTCAACCTAAGCTCTCAACGTTGTTTGTTTCATCCATCCCAAGTTGTCTTTGTTTTCCCACCCTCCCACCATTGTTTCTTCAAGAACTCAGATTTCTGAATCAAGTATCCATTTTATTCATGTGAAGTCTCTCCATTCTTTTCCGTCAATATTCTTATCGGGTGATTCTCATGAAGATCCTAACGGAACCTCAAGTTCATCATTATTCATTCTCTTTCTTCTCCGGTGGTACCAATTCAAGCTTTGTGGATCATATCCTTTTCCTCGTTTCAAATACCTTCTCTTGCCGGTGCACCTCATATTCAGTCATTTCTCGCTATTCAATTGTTCCGAAGTGCTGGAGATATCTCGAAGATTCGTGCTTCCACTCTACATTCGTTCAAGCTCTTTCGAGGATGTTATCTCATTCAAGTCATTTAATTCAACCAGTGCATTCTCCTTTTCAAGTAATCTTTTCAACGGTGTTTCTTTTGAGTGGGCCCTAACCCACAGGTCTTTTTCCAGGATCTTACCTGACTCTTCTTATTCTCCCGGAGTTAGTCTCAAATTCATTTCAAAGTTTGACGTAAGAATGAATTATCATCAGTCATATGTTTTTCTCCAAGATCTTTCAAATTCTTTTCATCTTTGGCTCAACCTCTCCTCTTTTAATCATTCCGGAGTGTCTCAACGATTCATGGTGGTGTTTCTCGTCGTCATTCTCAGATGTTGAAGACCGAAGAAGAGTTTCTCTTTAATCTTGCTCCATTCTCTTCAAGATTCATGGTGCTAGCTTGTTGCCATCCTCTCATAATTGTTTTGACTGTGAGAATTCTTTCCACCCATCCGGAGCATTTCATGAGTTGTTTTCCATTTCTTTCCTCCGAAGGCCATCTTTTCAAATATTATTCATTCTCAGCTTTCAGTTATCATTCTCCAATCTTACCAGTGCATCGTTCAAGTGATCTCTAATCAGTTCGTGATCTCTTCGTTCTCATGTATCTAGATTGTCTCAAGTATGTTCGTTCATTTGCTCATTCTTAACGGTGATTCATCCTTGTACTTCATTCGTTGTTCAATTCTTACGGTGGTTCGTTCAAGATTTCTCTTCCTTGTTTATCATATCAATTCATTCATTGTTTCAATTCTATCGGTGGTTCGTTGAAGACCTTTCCAAGTTTATGTTATATCTCTCTTGATCTTTTACGAGAATAAGTGATATGTCAAATCCGTTGATTGTCATCAATTTAATTGGTGAAGGATAAGCATAATGTAATTCTTATTCTTGATTCACCTATATGGTTAATTCCTTATTCCGGAGTGTCATCAAATTCTCAGTTTCAATTGTTTAATCTTTTCTTTTCCGGAGTTCCAAGCTATCTCAATTTGTTTCATCGTGAAGATCCATCTAATCATTGCAAGTCTTCACCTTGTATTTTCAACTTCTCTTTCTTTCGTTTGATCATTCTTTTTGTTTACCGGAGTTCTTCATGAAGGTTCTACATGATGGTTCATCAAGGATTTATATTCCTTCTCCAAGTGTTCATTGAGATTTTTTTCTAAGAGCTTAAGATTCTTCATCTTGTAATCCGGAGTGCAATTCTTCCTTCCGTATCAATAGAGGTGGTATTATGTCATTCTTGATAATTTGAGTTCATGTTCCATGATACACATGTTGTTAAGAATGAGATATTTTTAAATCCATCAATCTCGTCATTGGAGTCATCTGGGGTTATATTTCACCTAAAGCTTTCCCTAAGGATTGTTGCTATTAATGGTGATAATATATGATCATAGTGCTTCATCTATCCTCCCGGTGAATAAGTTTCTCGTCTCCTCGTTCATATCAATCCAATTCTTTTCCCGTGAGTGGCAGGTTGTCACCTCATATTTTGAGTTGTATTCTATAAGACCATATCAAGCCTATTCTTT
The DNA here is from genome assembly GCF_056163025.1 of Triticum urartu. Taxonomy (NCBI): domain Eukaryota; kingdom Viridiplantae; phylum Streptophyta; class Magnoliopsida; order Poales; family Poaceae; genus Triticum; species Triticum urartu. The sequence continues at coordinate 520,737,935 of NC_141877.1, forward strand.
TCGTTGTTGGTATTCCAACAACTCTGTTCGACCCTTCTCCTAAAGATGCCTCTTTAAGCTCTCTTGTGGCATAAGATGGCATTTTCTTCTCCATTCTTTTATTTCAATTATCTATATTCTATTCTTTCGTTCCGGAGGCATTGTTGTGTTGTTCTTTTCACCCATCTTCTTGTTTCGTCAGGATCGTGTTCTTTTCTCGGTTTATCCATTTAACCGGAGTGTTGTGCCCTCTGCTCAAGTTCTTTTCATCTTATCAAGTCTTGCATAATTTTTTTTCAACCGGAGTGCTGCTCGAAGTTGTTCTTCCTTATTCCTTTTTTCCTAACGGAGTGTTTTGAACTTCGTTCATCTCCGTTGCTTTCTTTCTGTCTTTTGCTCAACCTCGCAAGGTTCGTTGGTTTCACTCGTTTGTCAAAGAAGCAACTTAGCTTACCTCATCTCTTTCTCTTCCGTTTTTCCCTCCGGTGCCATTCTAGATCTCGGGACGAGATCCTCTCGTAGTGGTGGAGTGTTGTGACGCCCCGAGACCGATGTGCCAGTTGTCGTCCAGTTATTCGCCGTCGTTGCCATGTCATTTGCTTGCGTGTTGCATCTTATCATGTCATCATGTGCATTGCATCATCATGTTTTCAAAACTTGCATTCGTCTCGGTCTCCTCGTTTCGTCCGTTGTCCGTTCTGAGCCCAGACACACTTGCACACGCTCGCGGCATGTCCGAAATAGTATTTTATAAGTGGCCGGAAAATGTTCTCGGAATGGGATGAGAGTTGGCGTGCGGTCTTATTATAGTGTAGGTAGACCGCCTGCCAAGTTTCATCGCGTTCGGAGTTCGTTTGATAGCCTAACCGTTAAACTATAGCGGCATTATAGCCGGTATTTTCGTCGGACGTTTTCGGTCTCCGGAAACAGTCGCCGGGTCTCTCTCTCTTCTCTTCTCTCAGCTCGAGACCGTCTACACAGCCCACTACTCACCTTCAGGCCCTACCTAACCTCTCTCGTCAGCCCGCGACCCTCCTCGCGCGCGCCCGAAAGCTGTCCCGGACCCGACTCGGGCTATCGCTACCGTTGCGTCCGGATCATCCCCAAACATCTATAAAACATCTCCTTTTTCCTTTCTGGACTCCCTAACTATTTTTTTTCTCGACCGTCCGATCCCAATCCGATGATCAAAATCCCCCTTCTATTACCTACATGCTATATATAGCCCCCTAACCCTAAATTTTAGGCCTCATGTCCCATCCATCCCATCATGCGCCGCCATCCTCCTTGGATCCCGCAGCGCCTCCCCTGGTCTCCTCCTCGTTATCCCTTTCGACCCAATCCCCCACGCCACCACCCCACTCCAGATCGAGAGGAGCTCGATCTCGACCTCTCTCCCGACCAGTGCCTCCCCTCGCGTCCGGCTCTTGTTGAAGCTCGTCGTCGCCGGCCACCCAAACAACTACAGGAGCCCCGCTGCCGGCTGGCCGAACCAGCAGATGAGCGCTTTGCCCCGCCTTCTTCCTTTTCCTTCCGCCTCGTGCTCCTCTCTTTCTCACGATCACCCCCTCCCTTTCTCTGTTTTCGCTCACAGGAGACCACCATGGCCGCTTCATCAAGCTCCGTCGTCGTCGTTTCGTGCCGGGCATGGATGGATCGATGCTCCGCGCGCCCGGATCTGCCACCGCCGCATCAGGCGCTCAAGCCCCGTCGTGCCGCACCTCTGCTTCGTCCAAGAAGAGACGAGACATCAGCGCCCCGCTTCTTCCTAGGTCGCTGGGAGACCATGGCCTCCACCCGCGCTCCTCTGCACTCATGAACCGTGCTCGGCCTCCTTCTGCCGCGCCAAGACCGCTTCCCCGTCGAGCCCTTCTGCTTCGTCATCGCACACGAGGAGCATGACCCCAGCGCCAAGTCCCGCTCGCCGGAGCTCGTCGACTCCGTCGTTCCCGCGCGGAACCCTCCTCGCCAAGTCCCTCACCGCGCCACCTCCCTGCTTCGCTCCTGCACGAGCAGAGGACGAGGCGCCCGCTCGCCTGCGCTTCGCGTTGACCGCAGCCGTCGCCCTGCTTCACGAACGAGGCCGCCCCTCGTTGACTTGGTCCAGATCCAGCGAGCCGAGCCCAGCAGCCGGCCTGCCCAGTTCCTTCGCCTCGCGCGGGCCTCCTTGCCTCTCCAAGGCCCAGCCTGCCGGCCTCTCTCCTCTCCACCGAACGGGCCAAGCCCATGGGTGAGCCTCACTGTTGCGCCCCCTCCCACTGATGGGCCAACCAGATCCGGCCCGAGATGTATTTTTTTTCGCAGAACGTTTTAGCTGATTTCCTGAGTACTACCCGTTTTGCAGAAAAGTCCCTAGACAACATGCATATAACAACTCACAATCTAAGCACATGTAAAAACTTTATATATGAAAGTTGCTTAGAATTTTGTCTAGTTTCACAATATCCAATTTTCACCCATGTTTAAAATGTTTAAAGTGCTGTTTGTGTAACTTTGTCCATATGCCATGCTAAAATGGTTTAATTCATAACTAAATAACCGTAGCTCCGTTTTTAACAAACTTTATATGTAAATGGGGTAGAATTTTGCCTAGTTTATCATGGTGACATTGTTTTGCATGCCTGACAACTCTAAAATATGGTTTAGGGCAGAACAGGACCTAACCTAATATATGCACATGAGGAGTTTCCGGATTTGTTGTTTGTTGTTCCCGGCCTCATTTAAACTTGACTAGATAGGTAGTTTACTTTGCTTCACCCTTGCCATGTTAAGAACATTTAATATTGTTGGGTACATAAACGAGATCGAACTAAAAAACTTGTTGTGGTGTTCCGTCACTATGCAACTCATTGCATATTGAGCTCCACTTAATTTGTAGGGTTGTTTGTTGCGCTTTGCCATGCCATGCTTCTTTAAACCGGACATGCATCATACTTGATTGTGCATCATGCCATGTTTATGCGGTGGATGTTTTACTATGTTGTTTGCTTCTTTCCGGTAACGTCGTGTTTGTGAGGACTCGTTCGCCTACGCCCGTTTGTCTTCCTCATGGACTCGTTCTTCTTCCTTGCGGGATTTCAGGCAAGATGACCATACCCTCGAAATCACTTCTATCTTTACTTGCTTAGTTGCTCGCTCTTTTTCTATGCCTATGCTGCGATACCTACCACTTGCTTATCATGCCACCCATATTGTTGAACCAAGCCTCTAACCCACCTTGTCCTAGCAAACCGTTGTTTGGCTATGTTACCGCTTTGTTCAGCCCCTCTTATAGCGTTGTTAGTTGCAGGTGAAGATTGAAGTTTGTTCCTTGTTGGAACATGGAGATGTTGTTCCTTGTTGGAACATGTTTACTTGTTGGGATATCACAATATATCTTATTTAATTAATGCATCTATATACTTGGTAAAGGGTGGAAGGCTCGGCCTTATGCCTGGTGTTTTGTTCCACTCTTGCCGCCCTAGTTTCCGTCATATCGGTGTTATGTTCCCGGATTTTGCGTTCCTTACGCGGTTGGGTAATAATGGGAACCCCTTGACAGTTCGCCTTGAGTAAAACTCCTCCAGCAATGCCCAACATTGGTTTTACCATTTGCCACCTAGCCTTTTCTTTCCCTTGGGTTCTGCAGACTCAAGGGTCATCTTTATTTTAACCCCCCCGGGCCAGTGCTCCTCTGAGTGTTGGTCCAACCTGTCAGCTGCCGGTGGCCACCAGGGGCAATTCTGGGCTGGCCTACCCGTACCTAAGACAATCTGAGTGTGCCCTGAGAAAGAGATATGTGCAGCTCCTATCGGGATTTGTCAGCACATTCGGGCGGTGTTGCTGGTTTAGTTTTACCTTGTCGAAATGTCTTGTAACCGGGATTCCGAGTCTAATCGGGTCTTCCCGCTAGAAGGGATATCCTTCGTTGACCGTGAGAGCTTGTCATGGGCTAAGTTGGGACACCCCTGCAGGGATTTAAACTTTCAAAAGCCGTGCCCGCGGTTATGGGCAGATGGGAATTTGTTAATGTCCGGTCGTAGAAAACCTGAAGTTGACCTTAATTAAAACACATCAACCGCGTGTGTAACCGTGATGGTCTCTTTCCGGCGGAGTCCGGGAAGTGAACACGGTGTTGGAGTAATGCTTGACGTAGGTTGTTCTAGGATCACTTCTTGATCATAGTTTCTCGATCGTGCTTTGCCTTCTCTTCTCGCTCTCATTTGCGTATGTTAGCCACCATATATGCTAGTCGCTTGCTGCAGCTACACCTCATACCTTTACCTTACCCATAAGCTTAAATAGTCTTGATCGCGAGGGTGTGAGATTGCTGAGTCCCTGTGACTCACAGATACTTTCAAAACCAGTTTGCAGGTGCCGTTGAGTCCGTGCAGATGACGCAACCAAGCTCAGGAGGAGCTCGATGAAGATCTTGTCCTTTGTGTTGTTTCGTTCTAGTTGATCAGTAGTGGAGCTCAGTTGGGGTCAATCGGGGACCTTGTCGCTTTTGGGGTTCTTCTTTTATTTTGGTTCCATAGTCGGACCTTGATTGTATTTGATTGTTGTAATGCTGTATTCATGTATTGTGTGAAGTGGCGATTGTAAGCCAACTATGTATTTTTCCCCTATTGTATTACATGGGTTGTTTGCGAAGATTACCTCACTTGCGACATTGCTTTCAATGCGGTTATGCCTCTAAGTCGTGCTTCGACACGTGGGAGATATAGCCGCATCGAGGGCGTTACAATGAATAAACCCAATCAAGTTCTAACCATAATGTCCTGATTACATGCTATATTATCAGACACAAGGGAACGAACCGTAGCTTAGATGATTAGGTTCTTTGTAGTGGAACCAGCCCACCAGGGTTGAAGTCCAGACTTGACGCTAGTGCTCACATTTTTCTGGATTTATTTCAGGCTTTTCGACGATGTTCGTTCAATGAGAGGAGATGTTTCTGTCGACTACGAGGCACCTGTGTTGACTTCGTTAATCTCAAGCTATTGTGTCAGCTCAGTATGTCGGAAGGCTCATAGTGTAGGGTGTGCATGTGTGTTCATAGGGATGAGTTCATGTGAGCACATGCAATTGTACCGTGTTTAAAAATATTATCAGACGCAAAATATGGTAAAGAAAAATCACTGAGTTTCATATAGATATTCGGTTGCCTAACACTCCCTCACAGTCACAACGGGGATTCTCGGACAGTGAAACTATAGAGGAAGTCACAATGGTGATGAGCTGATGGCAGCCCTTTGATGAACATGTCGGCAAACTGGTGAGAATATGGTACATGGAATACGCGAATGTGGCCCAGTGAGACACGGTCCTGCACAAAGTAAAGGTCAATTTCGATATGCTTCTTGTGTTGGTGTGAGACCTAGACTTCACGAAAAATGACGAACCTAGATTCTAGTGGAGAATGCAATGGCATGTGTTTTTTTAGGGAAAGGCCATCAGGCTAGCTTTATTAACTTAAACAAATGCTTACATCGTCCGCAAGTAAAACCGAAATAAAACTAGGGGGGGAGTCCAACCACAGAGCTGGTTGATCCTCTCTACCACTTTGAGCTAGCCTATGAGCAACCATATTGCATTCTCTAATACAGTATTGAAAATGACCTTTCCGAACTGTAAACACAAAGAACGACAATCCGCAAGAATGGGTCCTGCCACCATATCTTGTCCAGAATTGTTTGCCATCGCCTCCACCAAAGTGACATTGTCCATCCGAGCTACAAGGATATGTGCACCAACGGATTGAGCAAGCTTAAGCCCCTCCAATAGCGCAGCTGCTTCAGCTGTTACAACATCCGCCACATGGTCAAGTTTTGTTGTGGATGCCGCAATGAAATAGCCCAGATGATCTCTGATGACAGCACCACATGAGCCAGTATGATCATCCAGAAAACAAGCATCCGTATTCAAAACCAGTTGGCCGTTTAGTGGTCTCAGCCATGTGTTAATTTTTGGCAAGGACACCTTCGGAGCTGCTGCTCGGGCAAAATTGAGTGCCATAGCCAGTATGGATTGACTTGACCTCTCCAGGTTCTGCACCTCCTCTCCTTTTTCTATTTGCCTTCGTTGCCACCATATATGCCAGCTAGTAACTGCGATCAATTCTGGAACTTCAACCACATCTGTGTAGTTTGCCGTGGTCGATTCATCACATAACAAGGTCGCCAGAATCTCCACTCCCGAAACTCCTGGTGGTCCGGCCTCTGTTACTCTTTCTTGTAGTGCAAGTTTAGACCAGATTCCTCTAGCCCGAACGCAACCGAAAAGTGCGTGTGCCACATCCTCACGATGCAACTTGCAGACCGGGCATTGCGCCGATGTAGATATGTGCCGATCAGCTAGCACACCAAAACAAGGAATGGCATGTTTGCTTCAAACAGAGGCTGCACGTGTGTGTTTTTAGATGTCCTCGTGTCCAGCCATATGTAAATTGGTACACCACCTTTTTGTTTTTAGATGACTTGCTCTGCTAGCCACTGCGCCGATGTCTTGCACTAGATATGCCCTAGGCGCGTTGTGTACTTGAGGCGAATGAAACCGGGTTTTCCATTGGTTTTCATTGGGTTTTTCCCTATTTTTTCTTTTTTTTTGACAGGCTTTTCTTCTTTTTTTGTTTGGTTATATTTTTTTCTTCTCCTTTTTTTGTTTTCCTTTTTTTTCTCCATTTTTTGTTTTGTTTTCACTCAACATTTTCATATATGTCCAAAACATTTTTCTCATGCATGTGTAACATTTTTCCAATACCATTTTTATATCTTTAACATATTGTCAACATTTTTATATACATATTTTTCAACATTCTTCAAATGCTTGATTAACTATTTTCAAATACAATATTAATAATTTTTTTGAATACATGATCAAAATTTATCTATACACACTTTTAAACATTTTCAAATTCTTGATTAACATTTTCAAATACAAGATCAACATGTTTTTAACACATGACCAACATTTTTTCTATACTCATTTAACATTTTTCAAATGCTTGATTAACATTTTTCTGTTTTTTTAAATGCTTGATTCACATTATATATATATGATCAAAAAATTCATAATTTTTTAAATACATGTTCAACATTTTTTCTATACATGTTTAACATTTTTCACATGCTTGATTAACATTTCTTCCAATACTTTTCGACATTTGTTTCAAATACTTGTTCATCATTTTTTTAATATGTGGTCAACGTTTTTTATACACATTTAATATTTTCCAAATGCTTTATTAACAGTTTTGTGATACTTTTTCAACATTTTTTCCAAATGCTTGATTAACATTTTTATATACTTTATAAAAAAATTATCATTTTTTAATACATGGTCAACTTTTCTGTAGACGTTTAACATTTTTCAAATGCCTGATTAATGTTTTTCAAAACATTATGTAAAGTATATTTTTGTAATATATATCTTTAGAATATTTGGAATCGTAAAAAAAGGTAAAAAAATCAAAAAGTAAAACAACAGAAACAAAAACGAGGCACTGGAGTTCCGTTTAATGCGCCGGCCCATACGCTCGGTCGACTGCGAGGCGGAAGTTTGTCTCGCTTAACGCGAGACATAGTCGCGCCCCAGAAATCAGGCCTGTTGTACCGAAACGGAGGAGGGCGTCTCTCTGCTCCGTCGCCGATCTCGCCTCCGCCGCGAATCCCCCGAAACCGCGAGCAGATTCGCGCCGGACTCGCGACGATTTTTGATGAGATAAGCCCCCGGCCACCTCGGGGTTCGCGATGCTGCGGAAGGCGGCCGTCGGGTTCCTCGCCTGCCTCGTGCTCTACCTCGCCTTCTCCTCCTACCTCCGTAGCCAGGTACGGCTCGCGCACTTCCCCATTCCGGGAGCTTCCAATGGTTGGTTGGTCTGGTCCGGTTGTGCCTTAGAAACAGGCCTGAATCTGGTGCGGCCGTTCCGTGCTTGGTAGTTCAGTCTCGTAGGGAGTGTCGATAAGGCGGAATCGGACTGGATCTTCCTGCTCCATTCTCAATGTGCATGTCTGTACCTAGTCCATTCATTGCCTTGTTGGTAGCGGCTTCGTGATGCGGACATTTTTCCTTTTCATGACTACCGCGACTGCCTTGTTGCTAGCAGTGACTAGCCAGGTGATGAACTGATGATTCAGGATTACAGAACATTTACCATTTTTTTCCTTTTCATGTTGGACAGAGGGCTGCATATGTTCAGTTACCAGCAGTTACTCACAGGGTATACCTGGACGTGGAAATTGATGGCCAAAATATAGGTATATCCTTCTTTCATAACATCATTTTTCTTCTGATGTCGCGCTGTACTTTGCATTGTAACAGCACATATTCTTAACAACCATTTTCTGGCTGCCCTAATTCTTGTCTGGCCTGTTGTTACAGGTAGAATTGTCATTGGTCTTTATGGGGAAGTTGTGCCAAAGACAGTTGGTATTTTCACACCCTCTGTCTCTCTTTCTACTCATGCTTATATTTTCCTATTGAAGCATATAACTCTTTGGGGGTAACGACCTAGTCAAAGATTGCATGGTTATCCTGTTGTGAAATAAAATCTTTCGTACAAAAAAGTTATTTATGCTGAGGTCTTGTGCTCCTTGTTAGATACTATAAAATGGCGAAAACTGGAAATTGATTGGATGGTCATTGTTCTCAGTAGTTTAGTGGAGGAAGACTGATGTGTAGATGCATGCCTACACCCCAACCTTGTCTGCTTGTTTGCAACTTTCCATTCATTTTGTTAAGATGTCTGTGGTTGTTAATAATGAAAAAGAGGCGTCAACAGATGAACTATCCTAAATATCTTCCACCTTTCAAATATCTTGCCAAAGGAACAGTTTAGTAATATATAGGAATACTATCTTTCACTTATGAAGTTTATTTTCGGTACTGATATTTTTTATTCCTGCATTTTGCAGAAAATTTTAGAGCCCTTTGTACAGGTATTGTTCTTCCTTGAATTGTTTGCATGCTGTCTTACTTGATTTCCTTGAGGTGATTTTTCATATTGTACTTTGTTCATTATTGCAGGTGAAAAGGGTGATGGGCCCAAGGGTAAACCTCTTCACTATAAAGGAACACCATTTCATCGAATCATCCCAGGTTTCATGATTCAGGGTGGTGACATAGTTAGAGGTGATGGGAAAGCAAGCGAATCTATATATGGAGGCACCTTCCCAGATGAGAATTTCAGTGTGAAACATACACATCCAGGTCAGATGTGCAACCAGGGATTCCTTTTTTTCGGTTCAGTTTTAACTTTTCCTTTAGTTATATACCAACTTAGTAACACACTTATGTTCTACTAGTTAATTGCCCATGTGTTGCCGCGGGGCCATATATTTTCACTGGTTCAACACTAATCATGTTAGACATATGCTTTAAGGATTCTCGTGCACATCAAACAACATTGTCAGCTTTTACCGTTAAATCCCCATTCTTTTTCCTGCATCGACTATGCCGACCTCCCCATTGCAAGCTTGTGATTAATAGTCGATGGCACATCCGTCTCACAATCCCCCAATTCTCCCACACCCACGCTTCGAATTTCAAACTTATAACCATGCAGTTGTGTTAAAATAAGTCAGATCATGAATCAGTTAGTACAATATTTACAAGAAAGAAAACAAATGATTTGCATAATAACTACGTGTGAGGGTTAAAGGAGTTTGACTTCTTTTTGCATGCTGCACTGTTAGCGCCACACACTTTTATGTTGTTCATTCTCGCCAAGGTCCCGTACTTGAATTCATCACAGTAGCATGCGTTCTAACTATTGTTCTGTTCGTACTTGAATTCATCAGACTGTTACAAACCTTAACAATTCTCTCCAGGCCATTGATGCATATAAGCACATAAGTGCTAACTATTGTTTTGTCAATGAAGGTGTTACAATAGCATGTGTGGCACTCATGTCTTAGTCATACTGCCGAGACGGTAATACAGAGAAATAGGTGCAACAATCCAATACAGGGAAATCAGTAACAATCGAATACAATGGAAACAACACAACAAAGATGAAGCTATTAAGAAATACACGTATAAACATGAAAGTATCATCACAAAAGTCACCATGCAGGTACAATTCACTGAAAAAAGGAACTAAAAGATCTGTTTGTACTGAAAATAGGTGCCTCACCATACTGTACATGTGAAATTCAAACATGCACATATCCAATAATCAGTTCTGAATAGATTGTTTCTAACCTTAATAATGTAATTGCTCCAGCTTGTATATCATTCTTTTGATATTAGCTATGCAAGGTTGAGAGAGTTTCTCAAATGTAGGCCCGTATGCCTGGGAATTGTGACCCCAACATAGTTTTGAAACAAAGGCAGGATAATGTACAAAATAAACCATGTCATGTCTAACTCAACAAATCAACAATAAATGATGGCCACAATATGCGATGTCTTTTCTCCAGCTCCAAGGTCTCCACCATCCTCCCATTGTTCACTTCACCTAAATCCAAATTAATTTAGTATTTTCACACACACGAATTATATCTTAATGAATCGGGTAAATGGAGGAAGAACTTGGAAAATGGAGAATAGAATGATATGTAATCGGTTCTTTATGAAAAATACAACAATGTTGCCTTATATAATCAACTAATTCGTGTACCAACTGCTGTAGCAACTCTAAGAAAAAATAACAACGATAAGGACAAGTGCTCTCCAAGCTAAAGTGCAGCAAAACAAGATCTAAAGTACAAATGATGTTTTTTCTGCGCTCTAATGAAAACACAGATAAAGATGCAACCTAGGACCTAAGCAAGCATGAACGGATCAGAGAGGTACGAGGCGGAGAAAGATTGGCCAGGCTTACACAAAACTAACCCACCCAGGGAGTTGGGTAGAACAAGGTTGGCAGGAATGAACGGATGGGTAGGGAAAGTATCGGGTCCTCCCAGCCTTGAATCCAGATGTGAATAGTGTCAGTGTTGCTTTTTTTTACACTATTCATGCTAGATTTCACATTTTTGTTTCTCAATTTGCGTTTCGATTTTGGACCTGAAATTTTTAGGGGTTTTAGTCACATTCATTGTGAACATTCACATTTTTTCCGGAATTTTTTGAAACATTTAAAAATGTTTTTTTTTTACATTGGAGCACCGGGAGTACCCCAAGGTTGGGAGCACCCGATACTTTCCCCGGATGGGTAGCCTGGGCGTTGTCCTCCTCTGGGACTATGAGCTAATGCGAAGCTCACTTATTTATCTTGGTGCTTCCGGATCTGTCCTCCCTCCTATTCTCCATACTGAATTCCCTTCTCCTTTTCTCTGCACCATTGAGACCGACTTTTCTGTGAAGTTTAATTAACAGGAGAGTCCAGTACAATGAAAAATCAATATCTTTGGAGAAATTGTAATACGAGCAGAATAGCTGATATTAGTAGCTTTTGCAAAATCTCACAAGCAACTTCAATTCAAGGGACCAATTTTTGACGTGCATATGCGCATATACATGGGAATGCTAATAATTTCTTTGAAAGAAGTTATAATAAGTTGATAATTTTTAAGAGCATGAATTCAATCTCCCGTCATCAGGATGTTGCCTCGCACAATGTGAGCAAGAAGATTATATCTTTTGAAATAACTAATCCATAACATATGCAGTAATTTTATAACAAAATCACATGAAAATTGCATCTACCAACTGAATGAGGCTTATACCACACGTACAAGGCAGTATACATACTCTGGCATTTATCGAGCAGCTAGTATTCATACAGTGACCAGCATCGTTGAAGCAAGGCAATCTGTACGTGGATGGGCGAGGATCTTGAGAGCCGGCTGCCGTTAGGGGTGGAAGGCCGCCAAATCGATTAACTTCCATGATGTGCTGCCATCGTCTAAGCAACTATGGAAACGGTGACCATGGCCGTAGCTAGCGAAGGCGGGCTCATACACGGGTAGGGGGGAGGGTACAGCAAGGAGGAGGGGGCGTGGTGGTGATGGTGGGCGATGGGACTGCTAGGATAGATGAGGAGGCAGGAGATGCGCCGTGGATGGCGTGGGAGGAGATGTAGAAGGAGGTGGAGGAGATGGTTTGGAGAAGGGATGGCGGGCCGTGGTGGTGGTGGAGGGATGTGAGGGTTGGGAGGCTGCAGGGGAGAGGAGGCATGTGAGGCGTCGGGAGTGGACGACGCCGGCGGTGGCCACCGCCAGAGCGGAGCTCCATGGCTGGCTGGAGGTGGAGTGATGGGGCTGCACGAGAGTGAAGGAGGGGTTTTGTGCAAAAGCATGGAGCGGAGTGGCGGGTGTCTCTCTGTAAAAGTGCCACAGCTGGCTTGGCATATGTTGGATGTAGATCTGACGGTCGAAATCGATAGATGTCAGACACAACATCACGACCAACTGATTCCTTTTTAGGAGTAGAGATGAAGACAACTACCATCTATTTTGTGACCGCCACTGGCAAAGTTCCTACATAGGCTATCTTTATTATTTCGTCTGTCCTCCGTAAGTGCTGGCGTATTGCATGAGGCTCTGAACTATTTGTTTGAGATTGTCTCAGAGACTCAGATAAATATTATCTACAGAGCTCCCTCACACTTTTAGCATTAAAGCAAACGTACCAGAGAAAAAGGAAATGCTGTCTCCTTAGCTGAGGCAACTGTCTTCTCAGCCTCAAGCCGACCAAGCAGATTGAACTGGGGCCTTGGTGCATCACTGAAGCTGGTAAACACTACATCTGGCGACGAAGCAAGTTCCAATGAGACAGTAGTGTAAAACCTTGATCCTTGAGGGCCACATGTAATGTCCACGAGCACCTTTGGGTGTACTAATGCACTAGTACGCCTGCAAAATCCCGTTTGCTCCTAATTTTTCAGCCCTCATATGGCAAGATTGACCACTACATTACACAATTGAAAGTACGGAAAATACACCTAGTGGGGTTTCTCAGTGTTAAACTTAAAAGGTACATTCTGGCATAGATGAGTACTGAAAATAGAGCTGGAAGTGGGTGTGTGTATGATTGTGTGCATCACTACACTAAGTTACGTGGTGTTTGTTCTTCAATATTCTTTCGGCATGTTCTGCCTTGTTTTAAATACCTCGTAATGTGAATACCCTGTTTCTGAAATTGGAGTTACCTTGTGATCTTGCAGGTGTTGTTGCTATGGCAAATTCCGGAACTGATTCCAACGGATCCCAGTTCTACATAACCACAATCAAGACAGGCTGGTAAGCTTGATTACACCATATGTCTGCACTCAACTTAACATTGACCAATCTACGACTTCTGAAATGGCAAGCGCTGCAGGTTGGATGGGGAGCATGTGGTCTTTGGCAGGGTGATTCAGGGAATGGATTATGTCTACGCCATTGAAGGGGGCGCAGGCACTTACAACGGCAAGCCGAGGAAGAAGGTGCTGATCACTGACTCTGGTGAGATACCCAAGGAGAAATGGGGCGAGGAAGCAGACTGAGTCATAGCCTAGTGCTAGAAAGGGGTTGATGCCTTTCCACCCACCCAGGTTCAAGGCATAGTGATTGCAATTTGGGTTCGTTGCACCAATTATACCGTAGGGGCCTCCCTTATAGTCTTCCTGTCAAAATGAAAATGGGGCGACTGAAATTCAGTAGGCTGCTTGGCCTACTCTGTTGCCTACGGATTGTGACACCGCGCGCTTTCGTGACCGGTTTTCTTCGCACACCAGCTGTGCTTCGGGCAGAGTTCTGAATATTGTACATTGTAGCCAGCGTATCGCATGCCAAAACCTACTTGTATCTTTTTTTGCGGGGTAAAACCTACTTGTATCTGATTAGTAGTGATATCCATATTACGCTAGGGATTTTTTTTGCGGTTGCTAGGGAATTTTGTTGCTGGATCTACCTACCCCTAGCCTATGCAGTAAAATGCCAAACGGATGACCAGAGTCCATTGAGGAACCAGATTCGACCACATGACCCTTCTTTGGCTCTGAAATGATTGTCTTGTCTTCAGACAGGTTTATCTAGGGCACATCTAAGTGATTCAATCAAGCTAGAAAGAAAAAGAAAAAAAATAAAAGAAAATGCTTGCATGAATCTTAGCGTAAAATTAATGACATAGGACTTTTTTTTTTAAAATAGATGTGCAATACTTATAGCATATTTAGATGTGCTTTAGCAGAACTGTTGTTTTTAACTGAAGTTGAGTCCAGAACTATCGATTGAAGCAGAGTGAAGGCTTCTTGTTTGAAAATAGACGAAACAGTATGACATATTTTTTTTGAACTTAAACAGTATCACATATTGACAGGTCTAAGTGCAAGAAAAGGAATATGGCGCACATCTCGAGTAAAATATCTGTGGTAAAATAGACGAAAGATTACGGCATCCCAATCAGGTGTGCAAACTAAGCATGTCTTAGATTAAACAAAGATTACATACGTACTATGGTTTTTAGATTTTCATCGCAGCGAAACTAGCCCAAAGTCTTAGATTTGATATCAATGCCCACGTATTATCATATTACCTGATTTATTTTAGGCTTTGACATTATTCGCTCAGCTGTATGAGATGTCCGTGGACTATGAGGTGTCTGGTAATGACTTTTATGTCCGGCATCGGCAGCCACTCCAACGATGACGACCGGGATGCATTCGTACGCGGCTGGCGACGAGGACAAGCTGGCCCTCCGCATCACGTTTCAATGGTCGCGAGGGGACAAGGGCGGCAGTTCTGGCTCTACTGCGACACCTCATGTTACCGGTGTATGTCCTCGGCGCTATACTACTAGCATTTGGCTTTCGCGCCAGTAACCACGTTTGTGGAACGCCACTACTAAGGCCTTTTCCCACTAGTGTCCGGCAGGGCAGCGAAGGGTTTTAGTGGCCGCTCTACCAATGCCGAGGACACGCACGCCTGAATCGAAGGCGCGCTGCCCACCGCGAGAGGCGTCTGGCAATGGAGTCAGCCGCCACCACATCGGAGGCTGTCGCACGGTGGGATGCCGAATGAGGAGGAGCGGCTTCTAGCGTGGGTTTGCCGCCATTCACTTATGACGACAAAGATGGACGTCCGCTGGCTGTGGAGAAAGAACACAAGCCGGCTTTGGAGGAAGAACGCAAAAGTGCTCCAGCTGGGCCTAGAGCTGTGCCCACCGGCTCTGGAGGAAGAACACAAAGGTGCTCCAGCAGGGCCTGGATTTGTGCCCGCGTGGCGAGTCGCCAAGCTCAACCAAAAGCACACAATGAGAGTCGTCAAGCCAAAGCAGGACCCCACATGACCGCATCGTTCGGAGGATGAAAGGCTTCGTCGTCCTTTTCTGGACGCCTACCCAGATGAAAGGGCTAGCGTGAAAGTGGTGAAGCTCGGCGCTCTCTTCGTCTTGACTTTCATTATTACTAATCTAGTTAGAATTTGTCCGTCAGCGCTCTCTTCGTCTTTAACTTTCATTATTACTAATCTAGTTAGAATTTGTCCGTCAGCTAAACTGTGGTGATCTTTTGGTGATCATTTATGTAAATTATGTTTTGGTGATCGTTTATGTGAATTATGCCCGTTGATGTCTTTATATTTTAGTTTTACTAATCTAGTTAGAATTTGTGCTTGTGGACATCTTTTGGTGATCATTTATGTGAATTATGCCCGTTGATTCGGTGTATATTTTCATTATTACTGATCTAGTTAGAATTTGTCTTTGTGGACATCTTTGATGATCGTTTATGTGAATTATGCCCGTTTGATGATCGTTTATGTGAATTATATCCATTTCATGTCTGTTTGATGATCATGATCTATGTAGCATTTGTATGTCCATTTGATGATCTATATAGTATGTCCGTTTGATGAATATGCTCCGTTTGATGATCTATATAGTATGTACGTTTGATGAACATGTTGAGTTGTATCATTATCATGTATATGTGTATGAGTTATCCACGGGTGTAATGGCAGGACCTAGTCCTGACGGTGTAGCTGGCTAGCTTCACGACACCTCCTCTCCACGATCTTGCATGTAGGGATCGGAGGTTGCCTTCTCTGTATATGTATCTTCTTTCTGTGAGTAATACAGTGCGCACAGGGTTACACCATTCTTCTTGGTAATCAGAGCTGGTTCTTCCTTCCCTACCCATGTAGACTAGCCCTACCTCCCCTCCACCGACCGATGCCGACAACACCGGCGGCATCGCAACCTTCTTGGCTGCCGACCTCGCTGCTGCGGAAGCGGCGGCCGCTGCTTCTCCCCCGGCTCCGCGCGCAGCGCCCACCCCTGACCTTCCTTCGTCCGGCAACCTGCCCCTCACCACCAGTCCCCTTACCACCATCCTCTCGCCGTCGCAGTGACCTTTGCTCCGGCTGAACCCCTCCCATCCAGTATCTCCCACATAGTCGATTTCAAACTCTCTCTCGACGGCGCTAACTTCATCCGCTGGAGAAACTACTTCAATGATCAATCTCATCTTCGTCCGCTTCCACGCCGACAACCACATCCGCGACGGTGCCGCTGCACCCCTCTCAAACCCGCGCTGGCGTGATGACGACAACACAATCGTCCTATGGTTTTTTGCCACCATCGCCGGCGATCTTCTCGACGTCGTCGCACCGGCGGGCTCCACCGCCTACACCATCTGGCGGCACCTCCACGAGTACTTCCTAGAGAACGAGGCAGAGCTTGTGATGCACCTTGGCCAGGAGTTCCGGGCGGCCATGCGCGGGGACCAGTCGATCAATGACTATTTCCACCGCCTCCAAGGCCTCGCTGCGGCCCTCGCTGATGTTCGGGAACAGGTCACCGACCGTACCCTTACTTTGCAGATGTCGGACGGTCTCGGCAAGAAATTCGAGCTCCAAGCGGCGATCATCCAGTCCACCGTCCCGCTGCCCACCTTCGCCCAAGCTCGGTCCCATCTGGTGCTAGCCGAGCTCGCCCTCGACAAGCGGGCGCGCGCCGAGGGCGCGCAGATCCTTGCTGTCCACTCCGGCAACAATCGTGGTGGTGACCGCAACGGCGGCCGCGGTGGCCATCGCGGCTATCGTTCTGCTCAAGGCGGGGGTGACCGCGGCCCTCCTGGCGGTGGTGGAGTTGGCCGCGGTGCTGACCGCGCTGCTCGTGGCAGAAACCGTGGTGGTGGCCGCGGGGGCGTGGCCGTGGCCGTGGTCGCGGTGACGCTCCCGCGGTGGCTGGGCCACCCAGCAACCCTGGCTGGGGTATTTCGCGCCCATGGGCATGCCCTTCCCCCCACCGCGTGCTCCTTGGATCCCGCCGAACTCGGCCGGCGTCCTCGGCCCCCGCCCTGGCGCGCCCACGCACGCCTACCCCGTGATGCAGCCTTCTGCTCCGCCCGTGCCCTACTCCACGCCATACTCATGGGACGCCTCGGCGATGTTCCACTCTGCGCCAAGCTACGGGGCGGCCTTCCCTGCTCAAGCCGAGTGGATTATGGACACGGGCGCGTCATCCGATGTCACTGGGAACCCAGGTATCCTTGACGAGTCTCATCCTTTATTAGCGCATAATACTCATCATATTATTGTTGGCAATGGGGCTCGTCTTCTGGTGGCTGCCGTTGGTAACACTCGCCTCCCTCCTCGACCCTTCTATCTTACTCATATATTACTTTCACCTAATATTATTCAAAATCTCATTTTCGTCCGCAAATTCACTCGCGATAATTTATGTTCCGTGGAGTTTGACCCCCTCGGCTTTTCTGTGAAGGACCTTCAAACCAAGGCGGTCCTTCTGAGGTGCAATAGCTCCGGCGACCTCTACCGCTTCTTCGGCAACCACGGCGACACCCCTCTCGTGGCCTTCACTACCACCTCATCGGATCTTTGGCATAAGCGGCTCGGCAATTCGGACTCCTCTACATTAGTTTTATTTTCCCTTTGATGTTCCACCAAGATGTAATAAAGCTTCCTTGTCGCCACTTTGTACCGCTTGCCAATTGGGCAAGCACACATGACTTCCGTTTCCTACCTCTACCTCTTATACCACCGTGCCATTTCAACTCTTGCATTGCGATTTGTGGACCTCACCGATCATTAGTTTTTCGGGCTACAAGTACTATCTTATTATTTTGGATGATTACACACATTATTCTTGGGTCTTCCCACTCTGTGCCAAATCCGACACATGCGCCACGTTACAACGTTTCTTTTCTTTTGTCCTCACTCAATTTCATGTTTTATTGCAATGCTTGCAGTGTGACAATGGCAGTGAGTTCCTCACCACCCAACTCCGAGAGTTCTTCTCCACTAATGGTATTTCCTTTCGCCTTACGTGCCCACATACCTTCCCACAAAACGGCAAAGCGGAGTGCCATATCCGTACAACCAATGACGTGGTCCGCACCTTGCTCTTCCAAGCACATCACCCTCAGCCATTCTAGGTTGAAGCTCTCCACACTGCCAACAGCCATCTCAACATTCGCCCTTCCCATGCCATCCACCACTTTACCCCACACTTTCTTCTTTACGGTGAAAACCCTACATACGATCACCTTCGCGTGTTTGGGTGCCTTTGTTTCCCTAACCTCTCTGCCACCGCCCCGCACAAACTCTCGCCACGCTCCACTAGATGAATCTTCATTGGCTACCCACGCGAGCAGAAAGGCTACAGGTGCTTCGATCTCTCCACCCGTAAAGTTATCACACCTCTCGTCATGTAGTTTTTGATGAATCCTGTTTTCCCTACGCACCACCCGCAGTCGCCACAGAAGATCCCAACCACCCTGTCCCATGCCCCCTCCTCGGATTTTCCGCGCTGTATCCCACCTACCCCACCCCGCCCACTCCGCTCGCGCCACGCAACCACCTGGACTCGCAGTCCTCCGCGCCCGTTGCCTCCCCCATGCATGCATGCCCGCTCGCCGCCGCCTTACAGGTCCCGCCAGCCATGCACGTGATGTCTGCTAGGACTACGTCAGTATTTTCCCAAAGAGGAAGGGGTGATGCATCACAATAGCGGTAGGTATTTCCCTCAGTAATGAAACCAAGGTTATCGAACCAGTAGGAGAACCAAGCAACACAACATAAACAACACCTGCACACAAATAACAACTACTTGCAACCCGATGTGTTAAAGGGGTTGTCAATCCCTTTCGGGTAACGGCGCCTCAAGTTGGCAAACAGACGTGAGATAAATTATACTAGATTGATAGATCGAACACCAAATAAAATAAATAAATAAAATGCAGCAAGATATTTTTGTATTTTTGGTTTAATAGATATGAAAATAAAAGCAAAAGAAAAATAGATCGCAAAGGCAAATATATGATAAAGAGACCCGGGGGCCGTAGGTTTCACTAATGGCTTCTCTTGAGAAAAATATCAAACAGTTGGTAAACAAATTACTGTTGGGCAATTGATAGAACTTCAAATAATCATGACGATATCCAGGCAATGATCATTATATAGGCATCACGTCCAAGATTAGTAGACCGACTCCTGCCTGCATCTACTACTATTACTCCACACATCGACCGCTATCCAGCATGCATCTAGTGTATTAAGTTCATGGAGAAACGGAGTAATGCAATAAGAACGATGACATGATGTAGACAAGATCTATCTATGTAGAGATAGATCCCATTGTTTTATCCTTAGTAGCAACGATACATATGTGTCAGTTCCCCTTTTGTCACTGGGATCAAGCACCGTAAGATTGAACCCACTACAAAGCACCTCTTCCCATTGCAAGACAAATAGATCAAGTTGGCCAAACAAAACCCAAATATTGGAGAAGAAATACGAGCCTATAAGCAATCATGCATATAAGAGATCAAATAAACTCAAATAACTTTCATGGATATAAAAAGATAGATCTGATCATAAACTCAAAGTTCATCTGATCCCAACAAACACACCGCAAAAAGAGTTACATCATATGGGTCTCTAAGAGACCATTGTATTGAGAATTCAGTGAGAGAGAGGAAGCCATCTAGCTACTAACTACGGACCCGAAGGTCTACAAAGAACTAATCACGCATTGTCGTGGTTCTAAGACTAACAGTAGAATAGGGGGGTAGGAATGTAGAGGCAAGATCCTAGCTATGGAGAAGTTGTACACGCGAGTTTTACGAGTTCAGGCCCTTCTCAGAGGAAGTAACAGCCCTACGTCTCGGAGCCCGGAGGCGGTCGACTGGATATATGCGTGTGAATTACAGAAAGTGTGAACCCTTGTCCCAGAGGAGGGGTGGCTTATATAGAGTGTGCCAGGACCCCAGCTCCCTTCCGTTACACAGGGTTCAATGTTCATAAAGGAGGAGCGTTACTGGTAACGTCCGAAGTAAAGTGCTATAAATGTCCATAACGCTATGGTTTAAACCCCGACCGTTGCGGAGTGAAGGGCTTCTTATCTTCTGGTGGTCGAGTGTCTTCTAGGTGGTCGAGTGAACACATCTTCATGGTCGAGTGGATGATGGTTTCTCTTGGACTGCTTCTGATTCTTTGTAGAGATGTCCTTGGGGAGGGTATGATGGACAAATCCATGACCCTACCCTAGGTACATACCTTCATCATTAGCCCCGAATGGATCAGGGTTTGAGTGAGGAAGGAGTTGGGAACACTTTCGACTCATTCTTTGTGCTATGAGTATATCTTGTTCTGAAACAATGAATTGAGGAGACGACGTCGACTCCTTTTTCAGTCGCCTTGGTCCATTCTTGGTTTTTGTCGAGTGAATTTTCACGATAGAATTCCGAATGATAATGTAGAGGGCATTTGTCTTCAGTCTGACAAGTTGCTCTGCTCTCCGCGGATTTTGCGGGATTCGAATTTCAGGAAGCGCGCCAGACGGATGAGACCGTGGTAATCGGGACGGATTAGGCAAGTCTCCTCGATCTCCGCGCCACCTTTTTCGCCACGTACTGTGTGCGCGACTGTTGCGGGATTTGTTTAGATTGTCTGGGTCCACTAGTCAGTCACTCGGGGAACGACCTTATAAAAGGCACCGGACCAGGCCTCTGCCCCGTGCGCTCCCATTCTCTTTTCTTCTTCCTCCGACCTCTCCGCCACGCTCGCTTCTGCTCTCATCGCCGGACCCTCGCTCGAGCTCGATCCGTCGCCATGGGGAAAGAGAAGGCGGTGGCGCTGGAGCGCGCGAAGAAGGTGACTGCGAAGGCGAAGGGAAAGTGGACCAGCCAGGGCGGATCCTCATCGAGATCTGGCCTGCCGCCGGGCTGGATCCAGGGCGACTGGATCCGCTCGACGATCAGCCAGGACGACCTCAATGACCTGGTGGAGGGGGACTGATCCCCCACAAGTCGGCACGGCTCCCGGGGAACGAGACCGAGCCGCAGCCAAGGGAGGGCGAGTGCGTTCTCCTCGCCACCCACGTAGATCGCGGATTCTCACTGCCTCCCCATCCTTTCTTCCGGGGCTTTTTGAACTTCTTTGGGGCTCAGCTCCACCATTTCACTCCAAACACCATAGTCTATCTGGCTGCTTTCGTTTCAATGTGTGAAAATTTCTTGGGCTGTCAACCGCACTGGGGTCTTTTCAAACACATCTTCACCTGCCGCTCCCAGTCGGTCAAAAAGGCCAATCCGAGTGATGAGAGGACGCAAGTGATCCAGATGTGCGGGGGCCTGGGGGATCCAGATGAGGAGCAAGAGCACCTTCCCAGCAATGATCCTTCCCGACTCGGTCCGGGGCTGGCAGTCGACTTGGTTTTATTGCAAGGACCAGCCGACCCCGGGTCAGTCGACTGGACTTCCTCCCTTTTCTTTGGCTCGAGTGGAGAAGCCCGCCCCCTGAAGGTGGTTCCAGAAGAGAAGGCGCAGGTCAAGGTGCTGGTTGAGCGGGTCGTCCAACTCGTCCGCGACGGGGTGACTGGGATGGACCTGCTGGAGGTCTTTCTCGGTCGACGCATCCAACCGCTTCAGGCACGTGATCATCCGATGTGGATGTACTCTGGGCTCGAGGATTCCACTCGGATCCACCCGGAGGACGTCAGCGAGGACACCTTGGAGAAGTGGCTGATGGGGATCACCAGCAACAAAGACAACCCTCGGGGGTCTAGGAGGGTGATTCCATTCGACCACTCGCGTCAGCCGGAGCAGGTATGATTTTGTTCTATCAAGTATCTTTCCGATTCACTGTGTGACATCTTGTTGATGGTCGACTGAATTTATTTTGATCGTTTTCTTTTCAGGCCCTCATTTACATGTACTCAATGCCCAACGGAGTGCAGGAGCAAGACGTCGAGGAAGGAGCGAGCGGGGGAAAGAGCGGCGAAGGGTACTCGGATGCCGAGGAGGACGAGGAGAGCGACAAATCGACTGATGACGAAGAGGTCGACTCGCCTCCTCACAGGGAGAGGAGATCGAAACACGCTCATGACCCGGCGAGCGCTCCGGGCCTGGTGTCCGCGCCGATTGGGCAGTCTTCGAAGCGTCCCAGGACGTCTTCCCCAACGCCGATTGAGAAGGCTCCGAAGCAGCCCAAAGTTGTGCCGCCTCCAGCGCCGAAAGCACCGAAAGCCACCTCCTTCAAACTGCCAAAGGCTTTGCCCAGGATCAAAGTGACCGTCCCTACTATCTTTGGGTAATCATCTGACTTGTTCTTTTCTTCGACTCGAATAACAGAGCGTAACCGACTGGATGCGAGTCTTTGTAGTGCTGCTACGTCAGGAACCTCTTCCCTCCAGTACCGAGACGAGGAGATGGAAGACGCGGTTACCTCTAACCCAGGTAGAAACTCTTATGATCTTGTTCTTGATTCCTTGGTCGATTGCATTCTAGTGGTTCACTTGGGGTGGAATGATCTGTCTTGCAGCTCCACCCAACGTCATCGATCTTCCAGATGACGATGAAGATGTGGCTCTTAAGCCCAGGAAGAGCAAGAAGGTAGCAGCTGCAAGATGTCTCGGCAAGGGCCAACAACAACACCACCCGTCCGTCAACCTGAAGACGAGGGCAGTGCCTCTGTAACCTTCGCTGCACCCTTGTCGAGTGAGCACCCCGCACCATCGACTGCATCGGTGATTCCCTTAGTCGTCCAACTCCACGCCACAGAGCTCCAAGCTGCCACACCTGGGTCATCTGCTCTCTTTTTCACCAGCTACCCCGTCCTGGACAACCAGTCGGAAGCGGCTGCGGAAGCCATCTGACAGGCTGACGTGATGATGGAGCGGGTGAAGACGGTGCATGAGAATAGCCATGCTGCCTACGACGCCAGCGCTACTCTTCGGGCCAATGTCCAGGTAAGTAGACTTTCCGACTACTCTTGTTCTATGAGGATATGCTACCCGAAAAAATTTCTTCTACATAATCTCCTGTTGTTTGCGTCGAATCAGAGCACCCACTGGGTGTTTTGTTGTCTTTGGTAGTTGCGTTCTTCCACTCAGTCTGGGCGAGTGGGATCGGAACCGGTGGGGGCACGCTAAGTGCACCCACTGGGTGTAGTCCCCGAGACCGCGGTCGACTGCTGGCAGTCGACTGGGGTCTGAGTTCTACCTTCCTTTCCTTTTCTTTTCTTCCACTCGACTTAGGCGGACCAGTCGAGTAGGATCTGAACCGATGGGGGCACGCTAAGTGCACCTACTGGGTGTAGTCCCCGAGACCGCAGTCGACTGTGGTCTGAACTTTTTTTTACTTGGTCCGGGCGGACCGGTCGAGTTGGGTCTTAATCAGCGGGGGCACGCCAAGTGCACCCGCTTGGTGTAGCCCCCGAGACCTCAGTCGACTGTGTGCAATCGGCTGGGGTCTAAGCGAACTTCTTTAGGTTTTATTCACTCGGAAGTAAACAACCTTTGGTCTTATCGACTGACCCGTCTTTTGCCCTCTGCAGAAGTCTTGTGCTCTTATTTCCAAGTTTGCTGAACTTGAGGAGAAGCAGAGGCAACTCACGACTTGGAATTGGTCTAGCAGAATCTGAAGAAAGCTCAAGACGAAGCTGCTGGTATGGAAGGTAACTGGCTGTCGACTGACTTTCAATATATTTCTTTGATCCCTTGTTTGATTCTATTGCTTCTTTTGCAGAGAAAATGAAGTTGGCTCTGGAGAAGAAGGACTCGGACCTCGCCGCCGCACAAAAGCAACCAAAGATAAAACTGCTCTCGTAGACCAGAAGCTTGCTTCAGTCGGGACGCTGGAAGGGGAGGTGAACAAACTGAAATCTTGCCTCGATGAAGCTAACCGTGAAGTGACTAGTCTGAAGAAGGACAAGGTTGCCCTGAATGAAAAGCTAGAGTCCGCGATCCGCAAGAGGAATGACACGGAAGCTTATCTGAGGACTCTTGCCAAGAAGCTCTATCTCACGCTGGAAGGTATTTCTTTTAAACCGACTGTGTTGATGCTTGCGATCGGATCCTGCTCGGTCGACTCACTAATTTTTGGCTGCAGAATTCTGCCAAGACTTCGACGAGGAAACTGGAAAGGTCGAGACAGGTCTGGACCCTATCGCTTCTCCAGTTTGCGACGAAACTGCAATGAATGTGCTCCGACTGGAGTCCCGTATCGCCAGCGCCACAAGCTACCTCGTGCGCCTGAAGGAGGTAGTCTCCCGAATCGACTCATCGCTTTGGCCGAGGGCGACGCTTCAAAATGACCTGGAATCCCTGATGGCTCGACTGAACGAGATCCCCGACCGAGTGCAAGAATGGAAGAAGTCCTCCGCCCGGTGTGGTGCT
This sequence comes from Triticum urartu, assembly GCF_056163025.1. NCBI lineage: Eukaryota > Viridiplantae > Streptophyta > Magnoliopsida > Poales > Poaceae > Triticum > Triticum urartu. Next base: position 520,762,457 of record NC_141877.1, read on the forward strand.
GACGTGGCGCTGTCCTTGGTGCGAGTCCATTGCAAGGAGGCTCGTGAAGACAAGCTGGCTGCGATCAAAGTCGTTAACACCAAAAAGCATGACTTTCAGTCCTTCATGGAGACTTCCATTGCTGCCGCTACTCGGATCACTGATGGGATCGACCTGGACTCATTCGTGGAGCCTACCAGCCCTCCTCTTGCCCAGTGAACAAACTTATGAGACTTGAATCTGCTTTAAATTTGCCTCGGAATGCCGAGTGATTGCTGTAACCGTTAAACTCCTTTGGGCTTGATGCCCGAATACTTTTGATTTGCTGCTTGGAACTTTAGGATTTATCCAAATTTGGTTTATCTCCGAATGTGCTTGCGTTTTTCCTTCGAATGGACTTTGTTCACTTCTCGGAATAGGCTTTGCGCTAGAGATGCAGCTTTGAAGTGGTGGCTCCAGTCGACCTGCGCTTCGTCATCCTTGCGGATAGGGATGGAGCGCACGTTGTACTTGTGTCGTAGCTCCGAAGGAGAAGGTTGCAGTCGACCCGCACCTCGTCGTCCTTGCGGATAGGGATGGAGCATACGTTGTACTTGTGCCGTAGCTCCGAAGGAGAAGGTTGCAGTCGACCTGCACCTCGTCGTCCTTGCGGATAGGGATGGAGCGTATGTTGTACTTGTGTCGTAGCTCTGAAGGAGAAGGTTGTAGTCGACCTGCACCTCGTTGTCCTTGTGGATAGGGATGGAGCGTACGTTGTACTTGTGTCGTAGCTCCGAAGGAGAAGGTTGCAGTCGACCTGCACCTCGTCGTCCTTGTGGATAGGGATATGTTTCGAACTTAGGCAAGTACTGGACTGCTGCTAAGCCCCCGAGTGGGAGGATTGCTCTCCACTCGGTAGGATTTTTCAAACTTAGGCGAGTACTGGACTGCAGCTAAGCCTCCAAGTGAGAGAGCTTAGGCGAGTGCTGGACTGCAGCTAAGCCCCCGAGTGGGAGGATTGCTCTCCACTCGGTAGGATTTTTCAAACTTAGGCGAGTACGGGACTGCAGCTAAGCCTCCGAGTGAGAGAGCTTAGGCGAGTGCTGGACTACAGCTAAGCCCCCGAGTGGGAGGATTGCTCTCCACTCGGTGGGATTTTTCAAACTTAGGCTAGTACGGGACTGCAGCTAAGCCTCCGAGTGAGAGAGCTTAGGTGAGTGCTGGACTGCAGCTAAGCCCCTGAGCGGGAGGATTGCTCTCCACTCGGTAGGATTTTTCAAACTTAGGCAAGTACCAGACTGCAGCTAAGTCTCTGAGTGAGAGAACTTAGGCGAGTACTGGACTGTAGTTAAGCCCCCGAGTGGGAGGATTGCTCTCCACTCTGTAGGATTTTTCAAACTTAGGCGAGTACCAGACTGTAGCTAAGTCTCCGAGTGAGAGAACTTAGGCGAGTACTGGACTGCAGCTAAGCCCCCGAGTGGGAGGATTGCTCTCCACTCGGTAGGATTTTTCAAACTTAGGCGAGTACCAGACTGCAGCTAAGTCTCCGAGTGAGAGAACTTAGGCGAGTACTGGACTGCAGCTAAGCCCCCGAGTGGGAGGATTGCTCTCCACTTGATAGGATTTTTTCAAACTTAGGCTAGTACTGGACCGTAGCTAAGCCTCCGAGTGAGAGAGCTTAGGCGAGTGCTGGACTGCAGCTAAGCCCCCGAGTGGGAGGATTGCTCTCCACTCGGTAGGATTTTTCAAACTTAGGCGAGTACCAGACTGCAACTAAGTCTCCGAGTGAGAGAACTTAGGCGAGTACTGGACTGCAGCTAAGCCCCCGAGTGGGAGGATTGCTCTCCACTCGGTAGGATTTTTTCAAACTTAGGCTAGTACTGGACTGCAGCTAAGCCTCCGAGTGAGAGAGCTTAGGCGAGTGCTGGACTGCAGCTAAGCCCCCGAGTGGGAGGATTGCTCTCCACTCAGTAGGATTTTTCAAACTTAGACGAGTACCGGACTGCAGCTAAGCCTATGAGTGAGAGAGCTTAGGCGATTGCTGGACTGCAACTAAGCCACTGATGGGAGGATTGCTCTTCACTCGGTAGGATTTTTCAAACTTAGGCGAGTACCGGACTGCAGCTAAGCCTCTGAGTGAGAGAGCTTAGGCGAGTGCTGGACTGCAGCTAAGCCCCCGAGTGGGAGGATTGATCTCCACTCGGTAGGATTTTTCAAACTTAGGCGAGTACCAGACTGCAGCTAAGTCTCCGAGTGAGAGAACTTAGGCGAGTACCGGACTGCAGCTAAGCCCCCGAGTGGGAGAATTGCTCTCCACTCGGTAGGATTTTCATTCGAACTTAGGCGAAACAGATTCGCGACTAAGCCCACCCACTGGGGGTTTTCAGAAGTAAATAAAAACAACAACAATCGTATGAGAGGACCGTAAGCTCTTGTCTTTGATAAACAAATTACAAAGGTGTTTCTTATTACATTTTATTCGAACGAGTGCTTAAGTATAAAAGGGGCGGAGCAGCTCCGCGTTCCAAGCCCGTGGCTCGTCTTTCTGATGCTCAACTCTGTAAAGATGGTATGCTCCGTTGTGGAGAAAGTTGGTGATGATGAAGGCGCCTTCCCAAGCCGGGGCGAGCTTGTGTGGTTTCTGTTGATCCACTCGAAGAACCAGGTCTCCTTCTTGAAAGGCTCGACCCCTCACATTTCTGGCGTGGAATCGACGCAAGTTTTGCTGATAAATGGTCGACCGGATCAAGGCCATCTCTCTTTCCTCCTCTAAGAGATCGACTGAATCTTGCCGGGCCTGCTCTGCTTCCTCTTCGGAGAAGAGCTCGACTCGTGGTGCGTTGTGGAGCAGGTCACTTGGCAGAACAGCTTCGGCTCCATAGACTAAGAAGAAAGGAGTTTGCCCGGTCGACCGATTAGGAGTTGTCCTTAAACCCCACAGAACTGACGGAAGTTCATCAACCCAAGAGCCTGCTGCGTGTTTGAGATCACGCATCAGTCGGGGTTTCAGTCCTTTGAGAATTAGGCCATTGGCTCTTTCTGCTTGTCCGTTCGACTACGGGTGAGCGACTGAAGCATAGTTGACTCGTGTGCCTTGAGAAGCGCAAAAAGCTGTAAACTCATCAGAATCGAAGTCCGACCCGTTGTCCGTGATGATGTTGTGTGGAACTCCATATCTGAATGTCAATTCTCTGATAAAACTGACAGTGGTGCTGGCCTCAAGGTTCTTGATAGGTTTAGCTTCGATCCATTTGGTAAACTTGTCGACTGCAATGAGCACATGAGTGAAGCCGCTCCTGCCAGTTCTGAGTGGTCCAACCATATCCAGTCCCCAAACAGCAAAGGGCCAGATGAGGGGGATGGTCTTCAGGGCTGACGTTGGCTTGTGAGACATGTCGGAGTAAAACTGGCAGCCTTCACATCTGTCGACTATATCTTTCGCCATATCATTTGCTCGTGGCCAATAGAATCCAGCTCGGTATGCTTTAGCCACGATTGCTCGAGAGGACGCATGGTGACCACAGGTCCCCGAGTGAATGTCATTGAGGATCATTCGACCTTCTTCTGGTGTTATGCATTTTTGACCGACTCCAGTCACGCTTTCCCTGAACAGTTGCCCTCTTATTACAGTAAAGGCCTTGGATCGATGGACGATCTGTCGAGCCTCTTCCTCATCCTCTGGGAGTTCTTTCCTGAGGATGTATGCAATGTAGGGCACTGTCCAGTCGGGGGTAATGGCCAGAACCTCCATGATCAGATCGACCATGGCTGGGACCTCGACTTCAGTCGGGTCTGTGGCGCTCTTAGGCTGCGGGGGTTCTTCAGTAAAAGGATCTTCTTGAACTGTCGGCATGTGAATATGCTCCAAAAACACATTGCTGGGAATGGCTTCTCTCTTGCAACCTATCTTTGCCAAGTCATCAGCTGCTTGATTTTTCAGTCGGGGTATGTAATGGAGCTCTAACCCCTCAAACTTCTTTTCCAGCTTCCTCACCGCGTTGCAGTAACCAATCATGGCTGGGCTTCTGACGTCCCACTCCTTCATCACTTGGTTGACTACCAAATCCGAGTCGCCGTAGACCATGAGGCGACGGACGCCGAGTGAGATGGCCATGCGCAATCCATACATGAGTGCTTCATATTCTGCTTCATTGTTGGAGGAATCAAAGTGAATCTGGAGGATATATCTGAGCCTGTCTCCTCGGGGGGATACCAGTACTACCCCAGCACTAGAACCATTCAACATTTTGGATCCGTCAAAGAACATGGTCCAGTGCTCCGAGTGAACTTGAGTTGGCAGTTGCTGTTCGATCCACTCGGTGAGGAAATCTGCTATTGCTTGGGACTCGATAGCTTTCTTTGCCTCAAACTTAATATCCAAGGGAAGGAGTTCAATCACCCATTTTGCCACTCGACCAGTTGCATCTCTGTTGTGCAGAATCTCTGACAATGGAGTGTCGCTGACGACTATAACAGAGTGATCAGAGAAATAGTGTGCAACCTTCTTCGTGGTCATGTAAATCCCATAGACGAGCTTCTGATAGTTCGGGTATCTCTGCTTTGACGGAGTCAGGACTTCAGAAATATAATAAACTGGGCGCTGAACTTTATAAGCTTTTCCTTCTTCTTCCTGCTTGACCGTAAGTACTGTACTGATGACTTGTCCAGTGGCTGCTATATAAAGCAGTAAAGGTTCATTGCTGATTGGAGCAGCAAGCACCGACTGGGTGGAAAGCAGGGCTTTTAGCTCTGCAAATGCCGCATTAGCTTCTGGGGTCCACTCGAACTTATCTGATTTCTTCATCAGTCGGTAAAGAGGAAACACCTTTTCACCGAGGCGAGAAATGAATCGACTTTGGGCGGCCAAGCAACCAGTAAGCTTCTGGATATCATGCACACGCACAGGGCATTTCATTCGGAGTATAGCACCCACTTTCTCTGGGTTAGCATCGATCCCTCGTTCGGAAATGAGGAAACTGAGTAATTTTCCGCCCGGAACTCCAAACGTGCACTTTGACGGATTGAGCTTGATATCATACCTTCTGAGGCTGGCAAAGGTTTCAGCAAGGTCAGTTAGTAGGTCGGAACCTTTACATGACTTGACCACAATGTCATCCATGTATGCTTCCACATTCCGACTGATCTGAGTGAGCAGGCACTTCTGAATCATCCGCATGAATGTGGCTCCAGCGTTCTTCAAACCGAATGGCATTGTGACATAACAGAACCACCCAAACGGGGTGATAAAAGTTGTCTTTATCTCGTCGGGTCCGTACAGACGGATCTGGTGGTACCCGGAATAGGCGTCCAAAAAGGACAAATGCTCGCACCCTGCAGTCGAGTCGACTATCTGGTCGATGCGAGGGAGAGGAAAGTGATCTTTCGGACAGGCCCGATTGATATGCTTGAAATCAATGCACATGCGAAGTGATTCATCCTTCTTTGGGACCATGACAACATTGGCTAACCACTCGGAGTGGTAAATCTCTCGGATAAACTCAGCTGCCAAAAGCCGAGCCACCTCTTCACCGATTGCCTTTCTCTTCTATACGGCGGACCATCGAAGATGTTCTTTGAATGGTTTCACTTTTGGGTCAACTCGCAAACGATGCTCAGCCAGTCCCCTGGGAACACCCGTCATGTCAGAAGGCTTCCATGCAAAGATGTCCCAGTTCTCACGAAGGAACTGGATGAGCGCTTCTTCCTATTTGGAGTCGAGTATGGTTGAAATGTGAGTCGGAGCAGCATTGGGGTCTGTTGGGTGAATGTGAATCGACTTCGTTTCACCGGACGACTGGAATGCTGAATATGTGGCTGGCTTCTTGGCTCGCAACAAATCACTTGGATCTGCATTTTTCTGGTATTCTTGCAATTCTACCACAGCCATCTGAGCATCGGCGATCTTTGAGCCCTTCTGGAAGCACTCTTCTGCCTTCTTCCGATTACCAGAGATAGTAATCACCCCTTTGGGACCAGGCATCTTCAATTTGAGATACACGTAACATGGTCGAGTCATAAAACATGCATAAGCTGGCCTACCCAGAATGGCATGATAAGCACTCTAGAAATCCACAACTTCAAATGTCAACTTCTCTTTGCGGTAATTCTTGGAATCACCGAAAACCACGTCGAGAGCAATCTGGCCGAGTGATGCAGCCTTCTTACCTGGAATGACCCCATGGAAACTCATATTGCTCTCGCTGAGTCGGGACATCGGAATGCCCATTCCCTTCAACGTTTCTGCATACAGTATGTTCAGGCCACTACCACCGTCCATCAGGACTTTTGTTAGTTGAGTGCTTTCAACCACCGGGTCGACCACCAGTGCTTGCCTCCCAGGGGTGGCTATGTGCGCTGGATGATCAGACTGGTCGAATGTAATGCCAGTCTGTGACCACTTCAAATAACTGGGTGTCACTGGAGCGACCATGCTCACTTCTCTATTGATGACTTTCAATCGACTTTTGCTCTCAACGTCAGCAAAAATCATCAGAGTGGAATTCATGTGGGGATAACCATCATCATCCTGTTCTTCATCCTTAGCCTTGTCTACTTCCTTCTCCTTTTCCTTGGGTTGTTTCTCTCGGAATTGTTGGATTAGGAGCCGACACTGCCGAGTGGTGTGCTTCGAGTAAATGAAATTACCCTCTTCATCTTTTTTGGTGTGGATGTGGCACGGCAGATCCGACACGTCATTTCCATCTTGGTCTTTTACTTTCTTGGGGTTCCACGGCCCTTTGGGCTTCCCCTTGAACTTTCCTTGAACCACAACCAAGGCTTCACCAAGAGTAGCTGGCTCGGCCTTGCGTTTCTGCTTCCGACTAGAGTTTCCTCCTTCGGCTTCGTGGGCGACTGCTTTGTGCTTGCCACTCCGGAGTCGTTCTTCTTCTTCACCATTGGCATACTTGGTGGCAATCTCCATCATCCGAGCCAGAGTCATATTTCCTGTCCGGCCGAGTTTCATATTCAACTCCCGATACCTGACACCTTCCTTAAAGGCACAAATTGCCTGATGATCTGACACATCCTCTACCGTGTGGTGTAGGGTGATCCATCTCTGGATATAATCCCTCAAAGTTTCATTCGGTTTCTGAACACAACACTGTAATTCTGTCAAACCTGCTGGCCGTTTGCAAGTGCCCTCGAATGTTATGACAAACACTCGGGCGAGATCTTCCCAAGTATAAATACTTCTAGGTGTCAACTAATTCAGCCATGCTCTAGCCGAGCCCTCCAACATCAGAGGAAGGTGTTTCATGGCCACTTCATCATTGCCGCCACCAATCTGGACAGCCACTCGGTAGTCTTCAAGCCAAGTGTCCGGCTTGGACTCACCAGTGAACTTACTGACTCCAGTCGCCAACCTGAAGTTGGGGGGAATCACTACAGCTCTGATAGCTCTGCTGAAGCACTCTGGTCCTGAGACATGCGCTCTGTTACTGGTTTGCGGATCCCTGTCATGGCCCTCTCGGTGAGCTCTGTTTCTGTCGACCAAGCCCTGAACGAAAATAGATCTCGCATCAAAGCCTGGCTCCCTGGGGTCGACTGGAATACCTCGCCCAACACTGTGAGGGCGTCTGTCTTCATGTTGCCGAGGCATGTACGACCCACTCCTTGGGGGAGGCGTGGGCACTTGACGACGACCATCGCGATCGACTCGGTGATCATACTGCTCTCGGTTTCTGTACTGATCTCGTCGATCTCCACGTCCCTCATGCCTCAGGGGCGATCATGGGCTATGGGCTGACTGAACTGTGTCTGCAACCACGGATCTGCTATGGATCCTATTCCGCGACTGAGATACAACCGTATTATGTTCTCCCGCCGCCCGGAGCAAGGCCCGGATCTGCACTAGACCTCGGCCAGCTTCTGACTAGGAGGGTTGGATCGACTCCGCTATCTGGGCAGCAGCTGCTAGATTCTGGATCGGGGTTCGGTATACCTGAGTCGGAGGAGGAAAAAGTTGGCGTCGACTAGATTCGGGAGCGCGCCGCCGAGCGCGATCGTCGAGTGCGCGCTGGAGGTTCTCCAGTCGAGTGCGCTCAGCCAAGTTGGCCAAACGCGCCTGCTCCAAGGCTGGGCCTCAGGGGTTTCTCCAACTATAGGAGTATGCAGTGCATCCATGTTCCGGCGGCGAAGTTCCTCCCTCTGCTGCGAAGAGAGGGGTTCGGGGTGGTACTCTTCATGAACGCGCGACGGATCGCCGTTCCCGTCGGCTCCGTCTTCACGGGTGAAGCCAGGAGGGCTGCGTGGTCCATTGACCATCAGAACTTCAGCCGCTGGGCCGCTGCTGTCACACTCGGATGCGGTCTCTATGGAGCCAGTCGACAGATCGAACAGGCCATAGAGAGTTTCGTCGGGCTCGATCGCCGCAACTTGAGGGGTGGCTGAATGGTGGGCCACTGCATGCCTCACCCACCACTGAAGCCTCGACCGACCGGAGCGTTTGCTCCGGCGGGCCGCAGGGAGGGGGAAAGCTGCTAGAGTCGACTGATACTGGGTCGACGGCTGCCGCAGGAGGACACCGCGGACGCACGCGCGAAAGTGTGTCGCCCCGTGGGCGGGGAGCGCGTCGACGTCGAGTGGAGCCTCCTGAAGCCAAGCGGAGTCGTCGGTGACAAACACGAGCGCGCCGAGACAGATCTCGCGGCCCTCAGCCAAACCTCCGCCTGAAACCATGATGAAGGGGATCGGAAAAATTGCAACTTCTCCAACAAGTCGCTAAGACACCTGCCCCACGGTGGGCGCCAACTGTCGTGGTTCTAAGACTGACAGTAGAATAGGGGGGTAGGAATGTAGAGGCAAGATCCTAGCTATGGAGAAGTTGTACACGCGATTTTTACGAGTTCAGGCCCTTCTCAGAGGAAGTAACAGCCCTACGTCTCGGAGCCCGGAGGCGGTCGACTGGATATATGTGTGTGAATTATAGAAAGTGTGAACCCTTGTCCCAGAGGAGGGGGGTGGCTTATATAGAGTGCTCCAGGACCCCAGCTCCCCTCCGTTACACATGGTTCAATGTTCATAAAGGAGGAGCGTTACTGGTAACGTCCGAAGTAAAGTGCTATAAATGTCCATAAAGCTATGGTTTAAAACCCGACCGTTGCGAAGTGAAGGGCTTCTCATCTTCTGGTGGTCGAGTGTCTTCTAGGTGGTCGAGTGAACACATCTTCATGGTCGAGTGGATGATGGTTTCTCTTCGACTGCTTCTGATTCTTTGTAGAGATGTCCTTGGGGAGGGTATGATGGACAGATCCATGACCCTACCCTAGGTACATACCTTCATCACGCATCATCGGAGAGGCACCAATGAAAGTGATGAACCCCTTCGTGATGGTGTCTAGATTGGATCTGGTGGTTCTCGCAATGAAAAAACGCGCTATTTCGGCGTTTAAACGTTGCTAAGCAAATTTGAGGGTGCCACATTAAATTTTACCCATTTTACATGCTATGGTGCTAATCACGGTATAGCATGCTGATGTCTACTACACGACTTTCTTCTTGTAGACGTTGTTGGGCCTCCAAGTGCAGAGGTTTGTAGGACAGTAGCAAATTTCCCTCAAGTGGATGACCTAAGGTTTATCAATCCGTAGGAGGCGTAGGATGAAGATGGTCTCTCTCAAGCAACCCTGCAACCAAATAACAAAGAGTCTCTTGTGTCCCCAACACACCCAATACAATGGTAAATTGTATAGGTGCACTAGTTCGGCGAAGAGATGGTGATACAAGTGGTATGTGGATGGTAGATAAAGGTTTTTGTAATCTAAAAATATAAAAACAACAAGGTAACTAATGATAAAAGTGAGCACAAACGGTATTGCAATGCTTTGAAACAAGGTCTAGGGTTCATACTTTCACTAGTGCAAGTCCTCTCAACAATAATAACATAATTGGATCATATAACTATCCCTCAACATGCAACAAAGAGTCACTCCAAAGTCACTAATAGCGGAGAACAAACTAAGAGATTATGGTAGGGTACGAAACCACCTCAAAGTTATCCTTTCTGATCGATCTATTCAAGAGTCCGTAGTAAATAACATGAAGCTATTCTTTCCGTGCAATCTATCATAGAGTTCGTACTAGAATAACACCTTAAGACACAAATCAATCAAAACCCTAATGTCACCTAGATATTCCAATGTCACCTCAAGTATCCGCGGGTATGATTATACTATATGTTGGAAATATGCCCTAGAGGCAATAATAAAATGGTTATTATTATATTTATTTGTTCATGATAATTGTCTATTGTTCATGCTATAATTGTGTTATCCGAAAATCGTAATACATGTGTGAATACATAGACCACAACACGTCCCTAGTGAGCCTCTAGTTGACTAGCTCGTTAATCAAAGGATAGTCATGGTTTCCTGACTATGGGCATTAGATGTCATTGATAACGGGATCACATCATTAGGAGAATGATGTGATGGACAAGACCCAATCCTAAGCATATCTCAAAGATCGTGTAGTTCGTTTGCTGTTGCTTTTCTAAATGTCAAGTATCATTTCCTTAGACCATGAGATTGTGCAACTCCCGGATACCGTAGGAGTGCCTTGGGTGTGCCAAACGTCACAACGTAACTGGGTGACTATAAAGGTACATTACAGGTATCTCCGAAAGTGTCTGTTGGGTTGGCACGAATCGAGACTGGGATTTGTCACTCCGTATGACTGAGAGGTATCTCTGGGCCCACTCGGTAATGCATCATCATAATGAGCTCAATGTGATCAAGTGGTTGATCACGGGATCATGCATTACGGTACGAGTAAAGTGACTTGCCGGTAACGAGACTGAACAAGGTATTGGGATACCGACGATCGAGTCTCGGGCAAGTAACGTACCGATTGACAAAGGGAATTGTATACGGATTGATTGAATCCTCGACATCGTGGTTCATCCGATGAGATCATCATGGGGCATGTGGGAGCCAACATGGGTATCCAGATCCCGCTGTTGGTTATTGACCGGAGAGTCGTCTCGGTCATGTCTGCATGTCTCACGAACCCGTAGGGTCTACACACTTAAGGTTCGGTGATGCTAGGGTTGTTAGGAAGACTTGTATGTGATTACCGAATGTTGTTCGGAGTCCCGGATGAGATCCCGGACGTCACGAGGAGTTCCGGAATGGTCCGGAGGTAAAGATTTATATATGGGAAGTTGTCATACGGTCACCGGAAAGGTTCGGGGGCATATCGGTATTGTACCGGGGCCACCGGAGGGGTTCCGGGGGTCCACCGGGAGGGGCCCTCTTCCGGAGGGCCTTATGGGCTGTATGGAGAAGGGAACTAGCCCAAGTGGGCTGGGGCGCCACACCCCCCTAGGTCCCATGCGCCTAGGGTTGGGGGGAAACCCTAAGGGGCGCCCCCTTGCTTGGGGGGCAAGTCCCCCTCCCCTTGGCCGCCGCCCCCCCTCTAGATCTCATCTAGAGGGGGCCGGCCCCCTTCCCCCTTCCCCTATAAATAGAGGGGTGAGGGGAGGGCTGCATACAACATCCAAGGTGCAGCCCCTCCCCTCCCCAACACCTCTCCTCCTCCATAAGAGCTTGGCGAAGCCCTGCCGGAGTACTGCAGCTTCACCACCACCACGCCGTCGTGCTGCTGTTGGAGCCCTCTTCCTCAATCTCTCCCTCCTCCTTGCTGGATCAAGGCACGGGAGATGTCCTCGCTCCGTACGTGTGTTGAACGCGGAGGTGCCGTCCGTTCGGCGCTAGGATCTTCGGTGATTTGGATCACGACGAGTACGACTCCATCAACCCGTTCTCTTGAACGCTTCCGCTCGTGATCTACAAGGGTATGTAGATGCACTCCTCTCTCCCTCATTGCTAGATGACTCCATAGATTAATCTTGGTGATGCATAGAAAATTTTAAAATTCTGCTACGTTCCCCAACACTATATGCATCACACAATCTCAGATTCATCTATTCAAACCAACACAAAGTACTTCAAAGAGTGCCCCAAAGTTTCTACCGGAGAGTCAAGACGAAAACGTGTGCCAACCCCTATGCATAGGTTCATGGGCGGAACCCGCAAGTTGATCACCAAAACATACATCAAGTGGATCAATAGAATACCCCATTGTCACCACGGGTATCCCACGCAAGACATACATGAAGTGTTCTCAAATCCTTAAAGACTCAATCCGATAAGATAACTTCAAAGGGAAAACTCAATCCATTACAAGAGAGTAGAGAGGGAGAAACATCATAAGATCCAACTATAATAGCAAAGCTCGCGATACATCAAGATCGTACCACCTCAAGAACATGAGAGAGAGAGAGAGATCAAACACATTACTAGTACATACCATCAGCCCTGAGGGAGAACTACTCCCTCCTCGTCATGGAGAGCGCTGGGATGATGAAGATGGCCACTGGAGAGGGATTCCCCCTCCGGCAGGGTACCGGAATGGGTCTAGATTGGTTTTCGGTGGCTACGGAGGCTTTTGGCGGCGGAACTCCCGATCTATTCTGCTCCCCGAAGTTTTTAGGGTATATGGGTATATATGGGAGGAAAAAGTACGTCGATGGACCTCCGGGCTGTCCACGAGGCAGGGGGCGCGCCCAGGGGGGTGGGCGCACCCCCCACCCTCGTGGGCAGCCCGGGACTCTCCTTGTCCAACTCCGATACTCCGTGGGCTTCTTCTGGTCCAAAAATAAGTTCCATGAAGTTTTAGGTAAATTGGACTCCGTTTGATTTTCCTTTTCCGCGATACTCTAAAACAAGGAAAAAAACAGAAACTGGCACTGGGCTCTAGGTTAATAGGTTTGTCCCAAAAATCATATAAAATAGCATATAAATGCATATAAAACATCCAAGGTTGATAATATAATAGCATGTAACAATCAAAAATTATAGATACGTTTGATACGTCCATTTTGCATCATGCTTTTATATCGATATTTATTGCATTATGGGCTATTATTTCACATTATGTCACAATACTTATGGCTATTCTCTCTTATTTTACAAGGTTTACATAAGGAGGGAGAATGCCGACACCTGGAATTCTGGGCTGGAAAAGGAGCAAATATTAGAGACCTATTCTACACAACTCCAAAAGTCCTGAAACTCAACGGAACACCTTATAATAAATAGTGAAAAATCCTCACCAAAGATGAAGACCAGGGGGCCCACACCCTTCTCACGAGGGTGGGGGGCGCCCCCCTAGGGCGTGCCCCCTGCCTCATGGGCCCCCTGGTGGCTCTCTGATGACCATCTTCTCCTATATGAAGTATTTTGTCGAGAAAAAAATAAGAAGCAACCTTTCAGGATGAAACTCTGCCGCCACGAGGCGGAACCTTGGCGGATCCAATCTAGAGCTCCGGCAGAGCTGTTCTGCCGGGGAAACTTCCCTCCCGGAGGGGGAAATCATCGCCATCGTCATCACCAACGCTCCTCACATCGGGAGAGGGCAATCTCCATCAACATCTTCATTAGCACTATCTCATCTCAAAGCCCTACTTCATCTCTTGTATCCGATTCTTGTCTTCAAGTCTGGGATTGGTGCTAGTAGGTTGCTAGTATTGTTAATTACTCCTTGTAGTTGATGTTAGTTGGTTTAATTGGTGGAAGATCATATGTTCAGATCCTTTATGCATATTAATACCCCTCTGATTATGAACATGTTTATGCTTTGTGAGTAGTTACGTTTGTTCCTGAGGACAAGGGAGAAGTCTTGCTATTAGTAGTCATGTGAATTTGGTATTCGTTCAATATTTTGATGAGATGTATGTTTTCTAGCCTCTAGTGGTGTTATGTGAACGTCGACTACATAACACTTCACCATTATTTGGGCCTATAGGAAGGCATTGGAAAGTAATAAGTAGATGATGGGTTGCTAGAGTGACAGAAGCTTAAACCCTAGTTTATGCGTTGCTTCGTAAGGGGCTGATTTGGATCCATATGTTTCATGTTATGGTTAGGTTTACCTTAATACTTTTGTTGTAGTTGTGGATGCTTGCAATAGAGGTTAATCATAAGTGGGATACTTGTTCAAGTAAGAACAACACCCAAGCACCGGTCCACCCACATATCAAATTATCAAAGTATCGAACGCGAATCATATGAACGTGATGAAAACTAGCTTGACGATATTCCCATGTGTCCTCGGGAGCGCTTTTCCTTATATAAGAGTTTGTCCAGGCTCGTCCTTTGCTACAAAAAGGATTGGGACACCTTGCTGCACTTTATTTACTTTTGTTACTTGTTGCTCGTTACAAATTATCTCATTACAAAACTATCTGTTACCACTTATTTCAGTACTTGCAGAGAATATCTTGCTGAAAACCGTTTATCATTTCCTTCCGCTCCTCGTTGGGTTCGACACTCTTACTTATCAAAAGGACTATGATAGATCCCCTATACTTTTGGGTCATCAAGACTCTTTTCTGGCGCCGTTGCCGGGGAGTGAAGCGCCTTTGGTAGGTGGAATTTTGTAAGGAAAAATTTATATAGTGTGCTGAAATTTACTGTCACTTGTTACTATGGAAAGTAATCCTCTGAGGGGCTTGTTCGGGGTATCTTCACCCCGACCAGTAGAGCAAAGAGTTGCTCCTCAACTTACTGAACCTATTGAAAATGAAATTCCTTATGAGTATCCTTCGAGTATAATAGAAAAACTGCTAGCTAATCCTTTTACAGGAGATGGCACAAAGCATCCTGATGAACACCTAATATATGTGGATGAAGTTTGTGGATTATTTAAGCTTGCAGGTATTTCCGATGATGTTGCTAAGAAGAAGGTCTTCCCTTTATCTTTGAAGGGAGACGCATTGACATGGTATAGCCTATGTGATGATATGGGATCATGGAACTATAGAAGATTGAAATTGGAATTTCATCAAAAGTATTACCCTATGCATCTTGTTCATCGTGATCACAATTATATATATATAATTTTTGGCCTCACGAAGGAGAAAGCATCGCTCAAGCTTGGGGGAGGCTTAAATCAATGTTATATTCATGCCCCAATCATGAGCTTCCAAGAGAAACACTTATTCAAAAAATTTATGCTCGGCTTTCTGATAACAATCGCACCATGCTTGATACTTCTTGTGCTGGCTCTTTTATGATGAAGACTATTGAATTAAAATGGGATTTATTGGATAGAATTAAACGCAACTCTGAAGATTGGGACCTCGACAATGGTAAGGAGTCAGGTATGACACCTAAGTTTGATTGTGTTAAATCTTTTATGGATACCGATATTTTCTGTAAGTTTAGCACTAAATATGGACTTGATTCTGAGATAGTAGATTCTTTCTGTGAATATTTTGCTACTTATGTTGATCTCACTAAGGAGAAGTGGTTTAAATATCATCCTCCCATAGAAGTAAAAGTAGCTACACCTATTAAAGTTGAAGAAAAGACTGTCACTTATAATGATCCTATTGTTCCTACTTCTTATGTTGAGAAACCACCTTTCCCTGTTAGGATAAAGGATCATGCTAAAGCTTCAACTGTAGTTCGTAAAAGCAATATGAAAACATATACACCTCCTGAGCAAGTTAAAGTAGAACCCAATATTGCTATTGTTAAGGATCTCTTGTCTGATAATATTGATGGGCATGTTATTCAGTTTTGCGGTGAAACTGATAGAATTGCTAGACCTTATACTAAAGATAAACATAGACCTGTGGTAGGCGTGCCTGTTATTTCTGTTAAAATAGGAGATCATTGTTATCATGGATTATGTGATATGGGTGCTAGTGCTAGTGTTATACCGCATACTTTATACGAAGAAATTAAGCATGAAATTGCACCTGCTGAGTTAGAAGGAATTAATGTTACAATTAAACTTGCCAATAGAGATACTATATCCGTAGTGGGAATTGTTAGAGATGTTGAAGTTTTGTGTGGGAAAACTAAATATCCTGCTGATTTTCTTGTTCTTGGTTCCCCACAAGATAGCTTTTGTCCCATTATATTTGGTAGACCCTTCTTGAATACAGTTAATGCTAGGATAGACTGCGAAAAGAATGTTGATACTATTGGCTTGGATGATATGACTCATGAGTTTAATTTCTCTAAATTTAGTAAACAACACCGTGAAGAATAATTGCCTAGTAAGTATGAAATTATTGGTCTTTCTTCTATTGTCGTACCTCCTAATGATCCTTTAGAACAATATTTGCTAGACCATGAGAATGATATGTTTATGAATGAAAGAAGGGAAATAGATGAAGTATTGTTTAAACAAGATCCTATGCTAAAACACAATTTGCCTGTTGAAATCCTAGGGGATCCTCCTCCACCTAAGGGTGATCCCATGTTTGAGCTTAAACTGTTGCCTGATAATCTTAAATACGCTTATCTTGATGAAAAGAAGATATATCCTATTATTATTAGTGCTAACCTTTCATAGCATGAAGAAGAAAGATTATTAAAAACTCTGAAGAAGCACCATGCTGCTATTGGATTTACTCTTGATGATCTTAAGGGCATTAGTCCCACTCTATGACAACATAAAATAAATTTGGAAGCAGATGCCAAACCAGTTCGTGATCCTCAACGACGTTTGAATTCTAAAGTGAAAGAAGTGGTAAGAAAATAAATACTAAAGCTTCTGGAGGCAGGTATAATTTATCCCATTGCTGATAGTCAGTGGATAAGTCCTGTTCATTGTGTCCCTAAGAAGGGAGGTATTACTGTTGTTCCTAGTGATAAAGATGAATTGATTCCACAAAGAATTATCACCGGTTATAGGATGGTAATTGATTTCCACAAATTAAATAAGGCTACTAAGAAAGATCATTACCCCTTACCTTTTATCGATCAAATGCTAGAAAGACTATGCAAACATACACATTATTGCTTTCTAGATGGTTATTCTGGTTTCTCTCAAATACCTGTGTCGGCTAAAGATCAATCAAAGACTACTTTTACATGCCCTTTTGGTACTTTTGCTTATAGACGTGTGCCTTTTGGTTTATGTAATGCACCTGCTACCTTTCAAAGATGCATGATGGCTATATTCTCTGACTTTTGTGAAAAGATTTGTGAGGTTTTCATGGACGACTTTTCCATCTATGGATCTTCTTTTGATGATTGCTTGAGCAATCTTGATCGAGTTTTGCAGAGATGCGAAGAAACTAATCTTGTCTTGAATTGGGAAAAGTGCCAGTTTATGGTTAATGAAGGTATTGTCTTGGGGCATAAAGTTTTTGAAAGATGTATTGAAGTTGATAAAGCCAAGGTTGATGCTATTGAAAAGATGCCATGTCCCAAGGACATCAAAGGTATAAGAAGTTTCCTTGGTCACGCCGGATTTTATAGGAGGTTCATCAAGGACTTCTCAAAAATTTCTCGGCCTCTGACTAATTTATTACAAAAAGATATACCATTTGTCTTTGATGATGATTGTGTAGAAGCATTTGAAATACTTAAGAAAGCATTAGTCTCTGCACCTATTGTTTAGCCACCTGATTGGAATTTACCCTTTGAAATTATGTGTGATGCTAGTGATTATGTTGTAGGTGCTGTTCTAGGGCAAAGAGTTGATAAGAAATTAAATGTTATCCATTATGCTAGTAAGACTCTAGACAATGTTCAAAGAAATTATGCTACTACCGAAAAAGAACTTTTAGCAGTTGTATTTGCTTGTGATAAGTTCAGACCTTATATTGTTGATTCTAAAGTAACTATCCACACTGATCATGCTGCTATTAAATATCTTATGAAAAAGAAAGATGCTAAACCTAGACTTATTAGATGGGTTCTCTTGCTACAAGAATTTGATTTGCATATTGTTGATAGAAAAGGAGCTGAAAACCCCGTTGCAGACAACTTATCTAGGTTAGAGAATGTTCTTGATGACCCACTACCTATTGATGATAGTTTTCCTGATGAACAATTAAATGTCATAAGTACTTCTCGTAGTACCCCTTGGTATGCTGATTATGCTAAGTACATAGTTGCTAAATTTATACCACCTAGCTTCACATACCAACAAAAGAAAAAGTTCTTCTATGATTTGAGACATTACTTTTGGGATGACCCACATCTTTATAAAGGAGTAGATGGTGTTATTAGATGTTGTGTACTTGAGCATGAACAGGAACAAATCCTACGCAAGTGCCACTCTGAAACTTATGGAGGACACCACGCGGGAGATAGAACTGCACATAAGGTATTGCAATCCGGTTTTTATTGGCCTACTCTCTTCAAGGATGCCCGTAAGTTTGTCCTATCTTGTGATGAATGTCAAAGAATTGGTAATATTAGTAGACGTCAAGAAATGCCTATCAATTATTCACTTGTTATTGAACCGTTTGATGTTTGGGGCTTTGATTATATGGGACCCTGCCTCTAATGGATATACACATATTTAAGTTGCTGTTGATTACATTACTAAGTGGGTAGAAGCTATTCCAACTAGTAGTGCTGATCATAACACTTCTATTAAAATGCTTAAAGAAGTTAATTTTCTGAGGTTTGGAGTCCCTAGATATTTAATGACTGATGGTGGTTCACATTTTATTCATGGTGCTTTCCGTAAAATGCTTGCTAAATATGACATCAATCATAGAATTGCATCTCCGTATCACCCACAGTCTAGTGGTCAAGTAGAATTGAGTAATAGAGAACTTAAATTAATTTTGCAAAAGACTGTCAATAGGTCTAGAAAGAATTGGTCCAAGAAACTTGATGATGCATTATGGGCCTATAGAACTGCATATAAAAATCCTATGGGTATGTCTCCGTATAAAATGGTATATGGAAAAGCATGTAATTTACCTCTCGAACTAGAACATAAGTCATATTGGGCTATTAAAGAGCTCAACTATGATTTCAAACTTGCCGGTGAAAAGAGGTTATTTGATATTAGCTCACTTGATGAATGGAGAACCCAAGCTTATGAAAATGCCAAGTTGTTTAAAGAAAAGGTTAAAAGATGGCATGACAAAAGGATACAAAAGCGTGAGTTTAATGTAGGTGATTATGTATTGCTATACAACTCTCGTTTAAGATTTTTTTTCCAGGGATACTTCTCTCTAAATGGGAAGGCCCCTATGTTATCGAGGAGGTCTATCGTGCCGGTGCCATAAAAATCAACAACTTCGAGGGCACAAATCCGAAGGTGGTAAACGGTCAAAGAATCAAACATTATATCTCAAGTAATCCCATAAATATTGAAACCAATATTATTGAAACCGTAACCCTGGAGGAATACATAAGGGACACTTTCCAGAACGTTTCAGACTCCGAAAAGGAATATGTATGTGGAACAGTAAGAAACCGACTCCAAAACAATTTTTAAGGCAATATTTCTTCGTTTTGGAATATGTAGAAAAATAGAAAATTAAGTAGCAGTCCGGGAAGGACACGAGGGCCTCACGAGGGTGGAGGGCGGGCTCTACCCCCTGGGCGCGCCCCCTACCTCGTGAGCACCTCGTGTGCCTTCCGGACTCCGTTTTCTTGTACGATACATATTTTGGTCGATAAAAATTCATTATATAATCTCCCGGGGGTTTTGACTCCCGTATCACACAAAAATCTCCTGTCTTTGTTTCGAGCTGTTTTCTATCAGGGTTTTCAAGACCAGGCACTATGTCGTCTCCCTCCACCTCCAACCATGAGGGCAATGATGCTTGGCTAATGAAGATAGAGCTGAAGAGAGAAGAACCTATGGAGATCTATAAGGATGAAGGGATCAAGAAGGCCGTGGAGGACCAAGTTCCAACAACAGAAGACACCCTTCAACTAGATCATAATCTTCTTACCCCTACAGAAATCGAAGCTTTCAAGATGATTGAGTTGGCCCGTATACAAAATAAGTATCTCACACGTGAAATTTTTTTGTTGAAGGAGCATATCCTCGCACTCAAGGGCATTATCTGCAAGTTAGAAGACCTCCTACGCTCGATGTGCGATTATCCATCATCAACAACACCTCCACCTTCTTCACCAACCAAGGAGATATAATAACATGGGTATGGGCACTCCCCTTGGCAACCGCCAAGCTTGGGGGAGGTGCCCCGGTATCGTATCACAACTCCTATCTTTACTGTTTTCCTTAGTTCGATCTTATTAGTAGTATTTTGATCTAGTAGAATAAAGTTTTTGGCATGATCTAGTTGTGCGTTTTGCTTTATTATCCTTCTATGTAATCGAGTCCGTGAGCTATATAATAAAGATTAGTGTTGAGTCAAGGGCTTGATTGTTTTGCCATGATCCTAAGTGAATAAAATAAAAGATAAAGAAATAAAAAGAAACAAAGAGATCATATGGATCTCATGGAGAGTAATGAGCTCACATAGAAAAAGTATGATAGTCTTGGTCATCGTTGCAATTAATAGGAAGTAATAAAGAAAGAGAGGTCTTCACATATAGATATACTATCTTGGACATCTTTTATGATTGTGAGCACTCATTAAAATATGACATGCTAAAGAGTTGACATTGGACAAGAAAGACAACGTAATGGGTGATGTTTTCTTATATCTAAGATAAATTATATTGTCTTGGATCTTCCAACATGTCGAGCTTGCCTTTTCCCCTCATGCTAGCCAAATTCATTGCACCAAGTAGAGATACTACTTGTGCTTCCAAATACCCTTAAACCAGTTTTTCCATGAGAGTCCACCATATCTACCTATGGATTGAATAAGATCCTTCAAGTAAGTTGTCATCGGTGCAAAGCAATAAAAATTGCTCTCTAAGTATGTATGATTGATTGGTGTGGGAGAAATAAGCTTTATACGATCTTATGATGTGGAAGTAATAAAAGCGACGGACTGCATAATAAAGGTTCATATCACAAGGGGCAATATAAAGTGACGTTCTTTCGCATTAAGATTTTGTGCATCCAACCATAAAAGTGCATGGCAACCTCTGCTTCCCTCTGCGAAGGGCCTATCTTTTATCATTATCTTCTACCTTATGCAAGAGTCATGGTGATTTTCACCCTTCCTTTTTACACTTTATCCTTGGGAAAGCACAGTATGTTGGAAAGATCCTGGTATATATGGATAATTGGATGTGAGTTTTCATGAACTATTACTGTTGACATTACCCTTGAGGTAAAACGTTGGGAGATAATACTATAAGCCCCTATCTTTCTCCGTGTCCGATTAAAACTCCATACCCACAAGTATTGCGCGAGTGTAAGCAATTGTGAAAGATTATATGATAGTTGAGTATGTGGACTTGCTGAAAAGCTCTTATACATTGACTCTTTCCTATGTTATGATAAATTGCAATTGCTTCAATGACCGAGATTGTAGTTTGTTAGTTTTCAATAAAGTTTATGATTCATACTTGATATTGTGATTGAATTATTACTCTAGCATTGGAGATCATATGGCAAAAATTATATAAGTTGCTGTTATAAGAATGATCATGATGCCCTCATGTCCGTATTTTATTTTTATCGACACCTTCATCTCTAAACATGTGGACATATTTTTCGATTTTGGCTTTTCGCTTGAGGACAAGCGAGGTCTAAGCTTGGGGGAGTTGATACGTCCATTTTGCATCATGCTTTTATATCGATATTTATTGCATTATGGGATGTTATTTCACATTATGTCACAATACTTATGGCTATTCTCTCTTATTTTACAAGGTTTACATAAGGAGGGAGAATGCCGGCAACTGGAATTCTGGGCTGGAAAAGGAGCAAATATTAGAGACCTATTCTGCACAACTCCAAAAGTCTTGAAACTCCACGGAACACCTTATAAATAAATAATGAAAAATTCTCGCCAAAGATGAAGACCAGGGGGCCCACACCCTTCTCACGAGGGTGGGGGGCGCCCCCCCTAGGGCGCGCCCCCTGTCTCGTGGGCCCCCTGGTAGCTCTCTGATGACCATCTTCTAATATATGAAGTCTTTCTTAGAGAAAAAAAATAAGAAGCAACCTTTCGGGACGAAACTCCACCGTCATGAGGCGGAACCTTGGCGGATCCAATCTAGAGCTCCGACAGAGCTGTTCTGCCGGGGAAACTTCCCTCCCGGAGGGGGAAATCATCGCCATCGTCATCACCAACGCTCCTCTCATCGGGAGAGGGCAATCTCCATCAACATCTTCCTCAGCACCATCTCGTCTCAAAACCCTACTTCATCTCTTGTATCCGATTCTTGTCTTCAAGTCCGGGATTGGTGCTAGTAGGTTGCTAGTATTGTTAATTACTCCTTGTAGTTGATACTAGTTGGTTTAATTGGTGGAAGATCATATGTTCAGATCCTTTATGCATATTAATACCCCTCTGATTATGAACATGTTTATGCTTTGTGAGTAGTTACGTTTGTTCCTGAGGACAAGGGAGAAGTCTTGCTATTAGTAGTCATGTGAATTTGGTATTCGTTCGATATTTTGATGAGATGTATGTTGTCTAGCCTCTAGTGGTGCTATCTGAATGTTGACTACATAACACTTCACCATTATTTGGGCCTAGAGCAAGGCATTGGGAAGTAATAAGTAGATGATGGGTTGCTAGAGTGACAGAAGCTTAAACCCTAGTTTATGCGTTGCTTCATAAGGGGCTGATTTGGATCCATATGTTTCATGCTATGGTTAGGTTTACCTTAATACTTTTGTTGTAGTTGCGGATGCTTGCAATAGAGGTTAATCATAAGTGGGATGCTTGTTCAAGTAAGAACAACACCCAAGCACCGGTCCACCCATATATCAAATTACCAAAGTACTGAATGCAAATCATATGGACGTGATGAAAACTAGCTTGACAATATTCCCATGTGTCCTCGGGAGCGCTTTTCCTTATATAAGAGTTTGTCCAGGCTTGTCCTTTGCTACAAAAAGGATTGTGCCACCTTGCTGCACTTTATTTACTTTTGTGACTTGTTGCTCGTTACAAATTATCTCATTACAAAACTATCTGTTACCACTTATTTCAGTACCTGCAGAGAATACCTTACTGAAAACCGTTTATCATTTCCTTCTGCTCCTCGTTGGGTTCGACACTCATACTTATCGAAAGGACTACGATAAATCCCCTATACTTGTGGGTCATCAACGTTGGAGACGTATCACATGCTATAACGGCGCTAAACGCAAAAATGTTTCAGCGTTTTTAGCGTGGAGGGATCGAAACACAGCAGACGTTCAGCAGATAGCAGCCCACCGAGCATCGGCCTAATGCAACGCAATAGTAGGCCCATCATCCATCCATCTAATGCCCCAGCTTGCCAGGTCGTGGACACAGCAGAGCCAAACCCTAGTTTTCCACTTTCCTTTTCCCACCCAGGTCATGGCTAGGACGGCGGTGGCGGCGTCTTCAACTCCCTCAACTGTTGCGCCGTCCCCAACTCCCGCAGCTATTTCTGATGCTAGCCACGCCGCCGGCATCGGCCACCAAGTGTGTGACGAGCAGCCTCTCTTTTCTACCTCTCCGTAGATGAAGTCCACTGTCCACCGCACCTATATCGAAGCTGTCAGAGATGGCGGCGATGCGGAACGGCCTCTCCGGCGGCCGGATAGTGGCGAGCAGTGGCGCCAAGTGACACGGTAGAGGTTGTTGTAGGCTAAGACTACGAGTCGAGATTTTCACGCTGAAAGTTAAGAGTAGCAGAGCGAGTGTGACATCTTGCTAGTGGTAGTTGTCTTTCTGTTTCTCACACTATCATGGTGATATCATATCTCATGTAATCTTTGGTGGCATGGGTTCAGATTTAACCGAATCTAGTGTACAATCTGTTTCATGCATCTTACCTTCTGTCATCTAATCTATAGTTCTGTACTTCATCTAATTTGTAGGCCTTGGCGTGTCTAGCACAACATCAACAGTACAAGGACAAGCTGTTGTTGTGAATGTGAAATCAAAAGACCCAGGATGGAAATATTGCATTTGTCCGGACGAAAACAAGAAGAATTCTCTAAAGTGCATCTACTATCATAATGTGTACACCAACGGTATTACTCGAATAAAGTTCCACCTTGCAAACATTCCCACCTCTGGTGTTACTCCCTGCTTAAAAGTGCCAGCTGATGTAAAGGATGAAATCATTGAGTATTTGACAAGCAAGGATAATAAAAAGGCATCAAGGATTACAGAGCAGAAGAGAATTAGATGTGAAGTGGACTTGAGCCACTCAGAGGGGGAAAGTGTAAGTGATGAAGATGGTGCAAGCAATTCTGTTATGTTGCTTAAGTCAATGAGAGGCACAACATCTAAATCATCAGGTGGCCCTATGGACAAATTCTGCAAATTAACTCTTGAGGAGGCTATAGCTGCAAGGAAGGAAAAATCTTTGAGAAGACCCAATCAAAGATCACAGCTGGGATGAAAGAACAGATAAGGAACCGTGCTTGTGAGTACATATGTCAGTTCTTCTATGAAGCATGCATTCCCTTCAATGCAGTGACACTTCCAAGCTTTGACCTTATGCTTTAGTCAATTGGACAATACGGCGAAGACTTGCCAGGCCCTAGTCCTTATGAAATGGGTGGCCCATTCTTGCAGAAGAGGAAGAAGAGAGTGAAGTAATCCTTCAAGCCACATAGGCAAGCTTGGGAGTTCACTGGATGTGCAATCATGATAGATGCATGGACTGACATAAGAGGAAGAGGGGTAATGAATCTGGTAGTTCATAGTGCATATGGTGTGGTTTTTCTTGATTCTGTGGATTGTTTAGCTATGAAGAAAAATGGCAAGTACATCTTTGAGCTTGTTGATAGGTGCATAGAAGATATTGGGGAGAAAAATGTGATTCAAGTTGTGACTGATAATGCAAGTGCGAATCAAGCAACATCTACTTTGTTGAAAGCAAAGAGTCCCAAGATATTTTGGAATGGTTGTGCTGCCCACTCTATTGATCTGATGCTACCTAATGAGGGACTTCCTTGGGAAAGATTTGGTTAGCTCTGGTATTACAAGGTTCGCTACAGCATACTTGAACTTGAAGAGCATTCTGGACAACAAGAAACAACTCCAAAAGCTATTTAGATCAGATGAGCTTGATGAAATGGGCTATTTTTAAAAGGTTAAAGGAACTGAAGCCAGCAAAATTGTGCGCTCTGAAACTTTTTGGAGAGGAGTAGATATTGATGTCAAGTTCTTTGAGCCATTGGCTAATTTGCTGAGGAGGATGGACAGTGATGTACCAGCTATGGGATTCATCTACGACGCCTTTTTGGATGCAAAGCAAGAGATCTCAAGCAAGTTTGAAAATGAACAACAAGAATCTTGTTTTCTGCAAGTGTTGGATATTGTCGATAAAAGATGGGACAACAAATTGAATATGCCATTACATAGGGGGGTCATTCGCAAGAGACATTGCTAAAAGGCAGCGGAAAAACAAAAGCTTCGATCCAGGTGCATATTTACATTTTTCTCAATTATGAAATCTGATTTACAATGGTTTCTTAACTCTGGTTTTATACTTTTGGATGAAGCTAAATGGTGGTCCAATCATGGGTCAAGTGCACCAAATCTCAGGATATTGGTGATGCGGATTTTGAGTTTGACATGCAGCGCCTCCGCTTGTGAGAGAAATTTTAGTGTTTTCCAGCAGGTAAGGAAGAAGTGTACCAAATGTCAACTTCTCATAAAATTTGTCATGTTCCTAACTCATATAATTTGTCATGCTCTCAACTTATCTTTAATGATTTGTATTGACATCAAGATAGCCTGCACATGTTCTCCTCAATTATTTCTTTGATCATGTTCTGGTTCTGAATTGGTTTTTAACTTCTTATAGGAAGGCAAATGTTGGCTTATCCTTTTAGCTTGTGCCCCTGTGTAGTTTGATTTCTGTTGGGTTTTCCTAGTTTGCGGCATCCCTTTATACCCAGAAGTACTATATATTACTCCGCTTTTTAGTATATGCATATAACAAGTCAGGTCACCCAAACAACTATATATTTGCTTGGTCCTTCCATTTACTTGACTGTTATTAAGTTTTGTACTGGTTAGTAGTACATGCATGTATGATTGGTTTGATGTTACTTATTTGTTTGCCATCACCTACAGATTCACACAAAGAGACGCAATAGGCTACTTCATAAAAAACGAGTGACCTTGTGTTTATCAAGTTCAACTCCAAACTCAAAAAGAAAAGAGGGATGAGAAACAGGGCCCCGATTGTGGACCACACATTTGTAGATGTTGTAGAAGATGAATATAATGAGTGGATCACATGTGTTGTGCATGGTGAAGGAGTTCAAATTGTACATGAACCTGATGAAGCTGTACAGGGAGTAGTTGGTGCATTGAAAATAAAGAGAGCCTCCCACTCTCGCCCTAGGAAGAAGAAAAATCTCCTCCCTGTTTTTCATGAAGATGAGTTGGAATTAGCTGAATCTTCTTCTGAGTCAGAATATGATGACATGGATTCACCGTCTGGTTTATCCAATGATAGTGATTCTGAATAATTTCTATGTTGCTGCTATGTTGCATTGTTGCCCTGTTGGCTAGTTCATATTCAAACTTCTATGTTGTATTATTGTTGTCCTGTTGGCTATTGTTATTGCCCTTCTAGACTTTTGGACAAGTACTTATGTGTGGCCCTACGAACTGTTGTATTTCTATGTTTCTCCATCTAGTTCATTTTCAAACTGTTATGTTGTGTGGCTCTATGGATTGTTGTATTGCTATGTTTCTCCATCTAGTTCATTTTAAAACTGCTATATAGTATTACTACAAATTTTAGATGTTGAAACTCTTATTTTTGGGATATATTTGGCATTTTTTCCAAAACGCTATTTTGAATATAGCACGCTATAACTTGTATAGCATTTTAAGAAGGGCCTAGCTATTTTAGATGCACGTAATTTTTTTCGTTTGGTTCTGGACTCTACGGCGGCTGGAATTGATTTTCATTGACCCCCCTAGGGTTTTTGAAATATTGGGGTATTTATAGAGCAAAGAGGCAGTTCAGGGGGCACCCGAGGTGGGAACAACCCACCAGGGCGTGCCTGGGCCTCTTGGCACGCCCTGGTGGGTTGTGCTCCCCTCGGAGCACCCCCAGACGCAGCCTTGACCCATTGTGTGTCTTCTGATCCATAAAAATTCTTCGTGAAGTTTCGTTGCATTTGGACTCCGTTTGGTATTGATTTCCTGTGATATAAAAACATGCAAAAAACAACAACTGGCACTTGGCACTATGTCAATTAGTTAGTATCAAAAAATGATATTAAATGATTATAAAACATCCAAGATTGATAATATAACAGCATGAAACAATAACAAATTATAGATACGTTGGAGACGTATCAGCACGCTCGCCCGTTGGCCCGCTCGCTGCCCCGCCCTCTTCGCCCGCCCGCACTCCCATGGGCCCAGACCAGGCCTTGTTGCCAGCTTCGGGATCCCTCCGGATCGCATCTCCCTCGGGATCCTCCGCGGTCTCCACTTCCCCGTCCACGTCTCCCGCGCTGCCACGTCGCCACTTGTTCCCCCCGACCGAGGATCCCCCGTTCCCGCCTCGTGCAGTCCCTATCTCCCCTCGCCAAAATCCACGTCACATGATTACCCATGGGAAATAGGGTTTTGCCATGCCCAAGCGCGACTTCGACTTGTCCATCACCACTTCACGCTCCCCACCCCCTCCTCATACCGTGCCATCCTCAAAGACCCCAATTGGCATAATGTGAGAATTGACGAGTATAATGCACTAATACAGAATGACACTTGGTCTTTGGTGCCTTGTCCTGCAGGTGTTAATGTGGTGACGGGCAAGTTGATCTTTTGGCATAAGCTTCATCCCGATGGCTCCTTGGCGCGCTACAAGGCATGATGGGTGGTTCGTGGCTTCACCCAGCAGGCCGGGGTTGACTACTGGGAGACCTTTAGCCCCGTTGTTAAACCCGCTATGATTCGTGTTGTCCTCAGCCTCGCTATGGCCAACGGGTGGCCGATCTGGCAAATGGACGTTAAAAATGCTTTCCTCCTTGGTGATCTTGCCGAGATAGTCTATTGTCAACAACCCTCCGGTTTTGTGGATTTCGCTCACCCCACGCATGTTTGTCGCCTCAACAAATCCTTATATGGCCTCAAGCAGGCGCCTCGGACGTGCTTCCTTCGTTTCACCCGCTTTCTCCACACACTTGGTTTTGTCTCGTTTCGGTGCGACACCTCTCTTTTCATCCTATGTCGCGGGCCTTCATGGCGTATCTGTTGCTCTACGTTGATGACATCATTCTCACCGCTAGCACCGCCTCTCTTCTTAACTCACTTGTGTCATCCCTCACCCGTGATTTTTTCATGAGTGACCTCGGCAACATTCATCATTTCTTCGGCATCAACGTTCATCGCAATGCTTCCGGGATCTTCTTGTCTCAGGAGCAGTACACTTTGGAGGTGTTGGACCGAGCCAACATGCTTAACTGCCACCCCATTTCCATAGCCATCGATACTCGCTGCAAGTTGTCTAGTTCCGGTGGCGCGCCCTTCTCTGATCCCTCTAAGTATCGCAGCATCGTCGGAGCACTTTCGTATCTTACTCTTACACGACCGGACCTCACTTACGCCGTGCAGCATTTGCTTGTTCATGCATGCACCTCTTGACTCCCACTTTCAGTTGGTCAAGAGGGTCTTGCACTACCTACGCGGCACCACTCACTATGGCCTTCAGCTATATCGCTCCTTGCCATATGATCTTGTTTCTTATAGCGATGCTGATTGGGCCGACTGCCCGACACTCGCAAGTCTACCCCCGGCTTCTGCGTCTTTCTCGGCTCTCCACATGATCTTGTTTATTATAGCGATGCTGATTGGGCCGGCTGCCCCGACACTCGCAAGTCTACCTCCGGCTTCTGCGTCTTTCTCGGCTCCAACCTGGTCTCCTGGTCGTCCAAGAGACATCAGACAGTCTCTCGTTTCAATGCCGAGGTGGAGTATCGTGCTGTGCCCAACATTGTTGCCAAGTCCGGTTGGCTACGCCAGCTCCTTGCCGAGCTTCATCGCCCCCCACGTCGAGCGATCATTGTCGTCCAACCCGGTGCAACACCAATGGACGAAGCATGTGGAGATTGATCTTCATTTTGTTCGCAACCTTGTTCGCGACCGCGTGGCCCTCGGTGAAGCCAAAGTTCTTCACATCCCTACAACCTCATAGTTTGAGGACATCTTTACCAAGAGGCTCCCGTCGTCAGTGTTTTGTGAGTTTAAAACCAGTCTGAATGTCCTTCCTTTTTTTGCGAATAAGTCTGAATGTCCTTCCTAATGACGTTCAGACTTGGGGGAGGGGGGCACTAGTAGAAAACGGAGCTTTAAAACCGGTTTGTAAGGGCCTTTAGTGCCGGTTATGGAACCGGCACTAAAGTGTGCGCACTAAAGCCCCCCCCCTTTTAGTACCGGTTCGGCATGAACCGGCGGTAAAGTGCCACCACGTGGCGTGAGCTCACGCCCTGGTATAGGGACCTTTAGTACCGGTTTTTTTAAAAAAAAAAATTTGGAATTTTTTTTAATTTTTTTTCAATTTTTAATTTTTCTGAATTATTTGATAATTTAGTCTCTAATCACCTCTCTTAACTGCTCAAGTGTGGATCACTCATTCCAAATCACTTCCTGACCGGTCACCCATCCCTCTCACTACTCCAGCCCGAGCACGCTTAACTTTCGGGTTCTATTCTCCTTCGTTTCCAAGTCTGCACTTGTTGTTTTCGTGACAATAGTAAGATGTTAATCCTATTAACCCTCGGGAGTTTAGCTTGAGCATGAAGTCAAACATTTCACCGTTTGAGTTTGAAACTATTATTCTAAAAAAAAGTAATTATTTAGTAACGCTAATATTTCTTGAATAAGTTTGACCATAGTTTGACCACCGTTTGACCAGATTTGACCAAAATTCAAAAAAATGAAATAATTATTTAATAACACTAATATTCTTGAATAATTATGTAGTAACAATAATACTTTTTGAATAAGTAATTTGACTAGATTTAACCAAATTTTTTTAAAAAAACTGAAATTTAACCATATTTTTTTCCTTTTGGAATTTGAGGATTCTAAAAAATTCCAAACAGGACGTAGGCGATCTCCATCGGATGCGGATTTTCGTGCTAAATTTTTTGATATATTATACTTTTTTCCGACATCGTATGCAAAAGTTATAGCCGTTTTACATTTTCCTACACTTTTTGTAAAACATGTCCAAATTTAAGTTTTCAAATTTTTCTAACTAGTAGATGTAGTAATATAACTACCTCTCGAAAGATTTTATTTTTTGAAGTTTTTATCATTTTCTTTTGATTTTTTTAAAACTAAAATGGCGATACAGGCGGGGTAGAGTTTGAAAATTGCTCTATAGTGCCGGTTTGTGTCTTCGACCAAGACTATAGGTTAAGACACTGTAGTGCCGGTTGGTGACGCAAACCGGTACTATAGATTAGACCTTTAGTACCGGTTTGTATTACAAACCGTCACTAAAGGGGCTCGTGGGGCCTAGCCTGACGCCAGCCTGCCATCACCCCTTTAGTACCGGTTCGTGGCACGAATCGGTACTAAAAGTTCATTACGAACCGGCACTAATGCATAGCCATTCGAACCGGCACTATTGATCACATTAATGCCAGTTTTTTTAGAAACGGCACTAATGTACTTCACGTTTGGTCCTTTTTCTACTAGTGGGGGAGGTTTGAGTTGTATCATTATCATGTATATGTGTATGAGTTATCCACGGGTGTAACGGCAAGACCTAGTCCTGAGGGTGTAGCTGGCTAGCTTCACGGCACCTCCTCTCCACGATCATGTAGGGATCGGAGGTTGCCTTCTCTGTATATGTATCTTCCTTCTGTGAGTAACACAGTGCACAGAGGGTCACACCATTCTTCTATATATATAGTTTAGTTGAACGTTGCATGCGCCGGGGACGTATAGGGTGCCGGCCGGGTTTGTAACTCCGACTGTAGATTGTGACCTGTGAGCGTTTTCTTCTGCGTTTCTAGAAGAACATCCCACGAGGTGTTATCCAACATGGTAGCCTGCCATGGGGAGCCCTCGATCAACGTGGCCAACAAACATAGGCAAAATACCGAGACGACCGGACGATCACATTTTTTGCAAAGTTACGGTAACAAGGAACGGAACATGAACCGTACGTTTTTATTCTTATTATTATTCTCTCGCATGCATCGATCGAGATGCAGCAGCTGGCTAGTGGTGATACGGATATACATACGACATACGTACGTAGAAGGCGGCACACACACACATTCAAGTAGGTACACAGACGTATGATTCCATGGGCTAGCTAGCTGACGTACGGCGAGGGCCAGCTAGCCGTAGCACATATTATGATCAGCACTGCCTGATGCACTTGCACCGCCGGAAGGGTCCGTCGCAGTTGCCGCCGCCCCAGCCTTCCTGCAGGCAGACCTGCGCGCAGTTCTTATCGGACACGCACGGCCCTTTGAACCCCGCGCTGCGCTGCCGGCAGACCTTCGCCTCCGCCCCCGGCACCGCCGCCTCCTCTGCATCCATTCATGTTCGCCACACGTCAACATGCATGTATAATGACATAACATATGTGCGTACTATCCAACTGAATATCTGATGAAAATGTCCACGGAGCAAAATAATACACACTTACGTGCGATGAGAAGGAGAAGCAGGACCAAAGCCACCTGCGTCGCCACCTTCTTGGTCCACATGGTGAGCGGCCGGGCTGGGAGCGACCTAAACTCTCTGCTTGCGCTACGTACTGGCTTTGTTACTACCGATGGAGTTGTGTGCTGTGGGTGGCTATAACGCTCATCGGTGATAGCATTATATAACATGAGCTCGGAGCCGGTCGGGTCCGTTGTGCATGGACTCGAAGCAGCATGCATGCATCGTGGCGTGGGCGCGCGCAATGACTGGCCGCGTGGCGTGCCGCATGATGGATCGCGTTCACGTGGCGGGCTCGGTGCATGCGGCGCCCACGTATTTGCCCACGAGATGGTGGTCGCTTTTGGCTGCAGCGGTGCATGCATGCCAGATTGCCAGGGCACGGGAGAGCGCGCAGGGTAGTCGGCACGTAGGTAGGTACCCACGAGAGGACGGTGGTCGCTTTTGGCTGCAGCGGTGCGTGCATGTCAGATTGCCAGGGCACCAGAGAGCGCGCAGGGTAGTCGGCAAGTAGGTAGGTACCTACGAGACAGTGGTCGCTTTTGGCTGCAGCGGTGCATGCATACCAGATTACCAGGGCACGGGAGAGCGCGCAGGGTAGTCGGCACGTAGGTAGGTACCCACGAGAAGGTGGTCGCAGGGTAGTCGGCGTGTAGAGCCAGATTGCCCTGGCACGAGAGAGTGCGCAGGGTAGTCGGCGGGTAGAGCCAGATTGCGAGGGCACCAGAGAGCGCGCAGGGTAGTCGGCGGGTAGGTAGGGCCGCCGAGGTAGTAGATCGGCGAGCCATCTTGGGCTCGTGGCTCCTCTACAGGCGGCGTGGGCTTGAATGCAGGACAGCACGCGGCGAGCTTTGCCCTGCCGCCCGCCGGTGGGACCACGGATCAGTCGGCCGATGCGTCACAGTGGGGGTCTAGTGCAGGCAGTGGTGTAGACGATGGAAGATCGTCTCGGCCTCTTGGGCCAGTATCTCAATCAAATGGCTTGCATTTTCCATGTAGAAACGCATGTAATTTCGTTCACTGCTTACCTTATTATCAGATTTTGAAGAGAGATTGCTTTTGCCGGAGATTACTAGGGAACGGGAGGAATACGAATGCATCGCTCCTGCCAAGTTTTTGTCTGGCTTCAATGCGGGATAGGTGTTTGGGACTTGAACGGCGAGCGGCGCAGCCATGCGAGACCTCTTTTTTGCGACCAGGCTTGCACTTGAGAGTTTTGAGACCATTGATCCTCCTAGTCCAACGCCCCTTCGTCACCAGGGAAGTTTGGTTCGAATTCTTTCGAACCAGAGTCCAGAGTTGCGACTCCTCTCACCCACAGCAGCATCCAGACGCACGCTGAGTTGGAACAAGGAGCTGAACCACTCGGCCTTCCAGCCCGACGGGTGGCACGCTACATGCAGCCCGCCTGCCACGAATACACCTGCATGCATGCACGGCAGCCCGCTCCTCCGGCCCAAGCTCCCTATAAGTAGAGAGCTTCTCTTCCTGGCAACAACAAACACGGTCGCCTGGATCAGAAGCCATAGCTTGTTTCACCTAAAGAGAGAAAAAAAGGCTTTGCTCCATCAACCTACCTACCCCCACAGAAGCAAATGGAGTTCAAGCCCAAGGCGACCGTGTGCGCGGTGATGCTGGTGCTGCTCCTGCTTTCCTCCTGTGAGTAAGCCTGAGCGGCCGCTCGCCGACTTATTAATTTGCTGCTGCTTATGGTTATGGACTAACGCTTTGTGACCGGCCGGGACATTTTTTTTTCAGACAGCGGCGGCGGTGGCATCGGCGTGGCGGAGGCGCGCATTTGCACGGGGAAGAGCCAGCACCACTCGTTCCCGTGCGTCTCGGACAAGAGCTGCACCAAGACGTGCCTCAGCGAGCACGGCGCAAAATGGACGGCCGGCTACTGCAAAATCAGCCGCTGCACCTGCCAGAGGGAGTGCTAGGGCAGACGCTCCGCGCGCGAGCTCCCCCACCCCCGCCCCGTCCATGGCGCCGTCTGTCAAACGAAGCCACCTATGTATCTTAAGTCTTAACTACCATGTACCCACTCGCCGCCTCTGTCAGGAGATGTAATAAAACGTGGCGCGGCGACCCGCCGGCGCGTTACCGCTGTACGTAGCATGATGCATGCCACGCGTTGCTTTTGGTAACAAAATAAATTGATTTATCCGTGGATATATGCAAGTCGTAAGATCTCTTGCGTGCTCGGCAGCATCGAAAAATATCTCCACGTAATTTCTCAAAATGGTACTCGCCGAGGCCAAACGTTAACAGCCGGCATGAAGGCGGCCAGAGCTAGCGGGACCCTTGGAGGCTGGCCTCCTCCCCTGCTTTCATGTTATTTCAAGTCACTTGTTCCGCACTCACAGAATATAAAGTCAATTAATCACTCAACCAAAATAAAATATTCGATCCATCTTCAGGGTTAGAGCAACTTCAACGCGCCCTGTCTTTTTTTATTTGTT
Organism: Triticum urartu; assembly: GCF_056163025.1. NCBI lineage: Eukaryota > Viridiplantae > Streptophyta > Magnoliopsida > Poales > Poaceae > Triticum > Triticum urartu. The sequence goes on from NC_141877.1 coordinate 520,796,390, forward strand.
TGGATCTTATTTGGAACGACAGTGCCGACCTGTATTACACCGATTAGCCGCACTTTCTCAACAAATATGCCATTATTTTGCACTATTTCACAAGCAAACATATAAAAAAATCAACCAAATAAAACATAATTTCAAAATCAAATAAATTAAGCATAATTTTATAAACTAAATAAAAATTAAATTATCTCAAATACATGTAAAAACAAGATACATTTATTGGTTGTCAACATAAGCACACATATACTTAAAGCAAATTATTTTGCAGCTGCACGTGTGTTTTCCAATCATATACATATGTTTAAATCTAATTATTTTGCAGCTGCATGTGTGTTTTCCAATCATGCATTTCATGATAAAATTAGATGTACTGTTAAAATGTTGCCGCTCTTTCATGCTTAGACACAATATTCTCACCTTAAAACTGAAATCCTTGATCATAGATAAGTCCCGGACGCTTGCCTTAAATGATCATATTATGCATAATCACACAAGCAGTCATCACCATCCATAACTTCTTGGTGCTCCAAGTCTATTAGGATACCGAATGATTCTCCTATCGAGATTGCAAAACACTAAAGACACACTCGACGTCTTTCCTAGCACTTTCTTACTTTCTGGCAAAGCAAAAAATTTCTTCTTCTCTCCGACGAGATTGGGGATTGTCTTCGTAATAATGGTCCACTGAGGAAAGATATCGTGACCTAGATATTATTATTTGTCGTAGTTGTGGTCGTTCATGGTAACATTTATCGGCGGATTGTTGCCTTCGACAAGCCTTGCAAACATCGGCGAGCGTTGAAGCACGTTGATATTATTGTGTAATCCAGTCATGCCGAAGAAAGAGTGCCAGATTCATAGATTTTATGAGGCCACGGCCTCAAGTATGACAGTGCAAGCCCTAATATGACCTGTATACTTCTCTTGCCAAGCAGAAGGGCAATTTTTCCACTCCCAGTGCATGCAGTTCATGCTGCCAAGCATCCCTGGAAAGCCCTGCTGGCATTCATTGCTTACAAGCGGGTTGTATCTTGAGGAGTCGGCTCTCTCAAGTACTTAAGGCCAAACACAGCAATCACATTCTTGCAGAATTTGTATATGGAGTCCAGGCATGTAGACTCGCTCATACGGACGTACTCATCAATGAGATTACCGGGCACTTCGTATGCAAGCATCCGGATAGCTACAGTGCATTTCTGATAAAATGAGAAGCCAATCTTTCCAAGGGAATCCTTTTTGCACTCGAAATAGTTATCGTCCAACCACCCCCTCTCTAATACGGTGGAAAACATGCCTACTCATATGGAAACGCAGCCGGAATTTCTGATGGTTGAGCAACGAGTTGGTTGTGTCAAAGTAGTCCTTTCAAAAAAGGAAATGATCACTCTTTCGGTCGTGATTCAACGCCGAAAGGTGCCCTAGGATTGAGCCACGGAACAACGGCCGCTGGCTATTAAGGTGGTGATGGACTAACTCGGCAGCCAAGATCTCCTCTTTGTTAGAATAAATCGGAGGCATACCGTCGATCATCCGAGGACCAAACAATCACACGAGCACGACACCGAGATTTGTTAGCGAGGTTCACCAATATGGCTACATCACCGGGGCCTAACTACGGGCGCTTCTCCCCATGACTCCGTCACAATACCGCACCCGGTCGCCCTGGACGCCGGCACACGCCGCTGACTTCCCCTGCGTTCCGGTGCTATTATGTTGGCATAGATTACATCGTGTGTCTATCCCCGCTATATATGAGAGGCCTAGGATACAAGTGTCCTACTAGGACACGACTCCACATCCTATGTAAACACAATACAACTACAAGTCCAACTGTAACCTACCTTATACACAATATTCGACACAACTCTAACAAACTCCACCTTGGCGAATATTCTTCACCACCTTGAATTCGTCAATGCGTCAAACTTCCATGTACATTGGACTTGAGCTTATCCCATGAGTACCGCTGCTACTCCAAAGACTCCATGTGACTCCACCTGCAACTTGTAGTCCCTTCTTTTCTTAACCACAGTCAACATTCGAGCAAAATTAAGTTCCTTATTACTATAGTTTGCGCTCCAACTTCCAGAGTATCCATCCACGACATCACACACTGATCACTGACCTGCGTGAAAGTGAACAACTCACATATTGGATGTCACACGTAAGAGTTACCTGAACTCAACATCACCGCTTCTTTCTTGACCGCCTGTCTGAAACTTGAAGGAATTTCACCATTGCTTGTAGTCATCCCGAGTCAAATTCGCAGTTGTCTCATCACATATATGACCACCAGAGCCCTGGCCCGTCTCCATGCCCCGTGCTAACCGCACGCCTCGCCGCTATTACCGCGTCGAACCTCCGCTGTCCCGGTCGAGTCTCAAGGGTCGTGAACCCACACCACTCAAACCCCACTGCAGAGTACCACCGATCATCATCGACCGATGACGAGTTTCACGCTTCCATCAGACTACTGGGCTCCAGTCCGAACTGCATGTCACTCGCTTTCCCGCTGAAATAGGCTTCGACTCTCTGATGTCTTACGTCGTAGCCCCTCAATCAACACCAAGTGAAGTCTTCCGTCAGACTCCAGCTCCACCTTCAACATGACTCCATGGTAGATGATCAGTCCATCCCTGCGCCTCATCGACTTCAAGCTCCATGTATACACCACCTTGAATCAATCCTGCGCCATAGTCTTGTCGAAGCCGCACAAGCCCTCGGGGCATGCGCCACGTGTTTCCACGCCCAGAAGCCGGTCACCATCAGCATCACGCTCCCATGTCGTCCTCGTCGATCCCACCACCGTCTTCTGTACCAACCGACTCGCGTCGATCCGTCAGACTGACCAGCCCGACCCAGCCGAACTTGTCTGGCTATAACCATGCTCCACCTTACACCATGACTGCTCGCACATCTGTGCATATCTTGGACGCCCTGTGTATGCATGATTCTGCCGCGACGCACTCCAGACTCCTCCAAGCCCATATGCCCGTCGCTGTCCTTGCTGCACACACCCTGAAAGCACTCACAACAAACTTGACCTAGCAAGGAAAACTTCCGTCCAAATAAAACACTATTTTTCGTTTTCCTTGTCCCTGTTTGTTTGTAGCCTCTCTTGTGTATGCACGAAGACTTTTTTTTGTCCAAACAAATCTCACGTAAGCTTGTTGGTGTGCTGCACATCGTATCTCCACGCGTAGACCACACTAGGCCTTGCCTGCACGCACCTGGGCAGCATCTCCTCCACCTCACGGTTACACAAGGGCCTAGCCCATCAAGGAAGCACACGCCCAGCCACATGTGCCAGCCTGCCACGCCCTAGGCATGCCCACGAGCTGTGTTGGTTTCTGCTCCACGCGAACGCACGAGCACTCAGGTTGATCCGCGCCGCTTCATCGATCCACTGCTACACACACATCTCGCCGAAACCAAATCCGATCAGCAAGGCCTCCAACATACTCGTCTGTGTCTGATTGCATCCAGCTGATATCGCTGAACCACACAAGTCTCGTCGAATCATGTACGACGCCGCTAGCCCTTCCAGCCGCACGCCTGCTTGGACTGCGTGACCGCGTCCTCCGTCCGGACCGCACTTGGCCCAGCTGCCAGCTGCGTTGCTGCAGGCCACGTCCTGACCTCCCCGACTCCGAGTATCTTTCAACTTGGCGTTGTTCACATGATAGTGACGTCACGTCGTCTCTTCCGATCTCGACAGCTGATTCTTCCACGATATCTTCACCTCTAGATCAACTAAATAACCGCCTCATAACCTAGCTCATGATATCACTTGTTAGAATAAATCTGAGGCATACCGTCGATCATCCGAGGACCAAGCAATCACACGAACACGACACCGAGATTTTTTAACGAGGTTCATCAATATGGCTACATCCCCGGGGCCTGACTACGGGCGCTTTTTCCCGTGACACCGTCACAATACTGCACCCAGTCGCCTTGGACGCCGGCACACGCCGCCGGCTTCCCCTGCGTTCCGGTGCTATTATGTTGGCGTATGTTACATCGTGTGTCTATCCCCGCTATATATGAGAGGCCTAGGATACAGGTGTCCTACTAGGACACGACTCCACATCCTATGTAAACACAATACAACTACAGGTCCAACTGTAACCTACCTTGTACATAATATTCGACACAACTCTAACACTCATCATCGGACGAGGAATCGTCAGAGTTGCAAAAGAAATTGTGGGAAAAGAACTCGTCGGCGGAGTCTATTTTGTACCTTGGCAAACTGTCGAACAGTTTGCGGGCGTCGACGAAGGAGCTGGCCGGTGAAGAGACACGCGCCTCCCTTAGACCAGGTGGCTGGCCTGTAGGCGTCTGACGACCATGCCAGCATCCTACGAGGGTGCCGGCGTCAGGACGAAGGAGCTGGCCGGGGCGGCGAGGCGGTTCCTGCTCGCGGCGGCGGCGGGTGGTAGGGGTGGAAGCTTCGGTGCCCCGACGGCAAGACGGTGGTTGGGGCGACGTGGGAGGTGGCTGCGTTGGGAGGAGGTGTGTCGGCACCGGCTACTGGTAGAGGCATCGAAAATGGGCGGCGACACGGCGGAGACGATAGAGGGTTTGCTGTCGATATGGGGTGGGAGAGGATGGCCAATGTGTCACCGACTAGCGGGCCAGGGGGAGAAGTAGGCGGGCGCGTGTGCGTTCGTTTTGTGTCCGCGCGGACGCAAATGAGGCTTAAAATTAGACCAAAAATGGGTTGACAGGCGGACGAAAAGCGGACGCGCATCCGTTTGGGTTGACACGTTGAGCCGACTTTTCTATTCACGCCAACTCAAACGAATGCGTGCAGATGAAATGGTTCGACACGTTGAAATTGCTCTTAGACCTCAAAATCAATAGTTAAAGGACAGGATGCCTTGCATCTCATTCATACGTCTTAACTTATGCTTTGCACGTCATTTACAGAAGACAAAAGACATGATGTAATAGAATATCTTAGGTTGTACTTAGGTTAACTTATAAATTTTTATGGATTATTGTACTCCTTCAAATTCATATTAATTATCGCTGATTTAGTATAAAGTTGTACTAAATTAGCGACAAATAATATTAGTTATTATTGATTTAGTAGAAACATATAACTAAGAGATGACATCTTGCGCAAGAAGTAGAATTGTTTTATCATGTCACCAAAAGATATCTCTTATTTAAAGTAGTCAATTTATTTTTTTCACTTTTTTCTCTTCCAAATTAGCAATTATCCAGTATTGTTAAAATATCAACACATTGTACATGCCTTGATACCCAGTGCAAAAGTTTTTCATCTCTCCGAGGACAACTGACACCCATGTCTTAAGGATACCCATTTTACTTTCCATCTCTTCCGGCAAAATGCAAAAGTTTCGAGATAGACAGGCAAATCAAACGATAAAGAAGGAAATCAACATAGGAACTACGAAAAAAACCCTCTAACTCGAAAGGGGAAAAACCACGGGCAATCGAGAAGAGGTTACAAACGTCAGGATTTACAACTGATCAACTTATCCTATGCGGCAGCTTACGAAGGTTATATAACATATGCGACCTACATCAATATTGTACTGCTTCAGGCCAAGCCTACCGGCGACCTACGTGTACCGCTTCGGGCCAAGCCTACCGGCGACGAGCCTTGCTCCACTCGCTCGTCAGAAGTTAGCCTCCATCTTTATACTTGAATTTGGATCACAACATAACATTTTCCATCCCTTCGGGATGGTGTGGGAGTTTCTGTGATATTTTCTCTCCACATGCAATGGGATAGGTGGTTTGTGCTTTTATTTCTAGATTCATTTTTTAAAATTAAAATATTTTCTAGAAGCTTCTCTTTTTTCAACCCCATTTCATTGATATACACGCAGGTACGAGAAAGCAAAAAAAGGTAATCTAGATCATAGCGAATAGCTCTAACCTTTCCTCGGGGAGGGAAGGGAGATATAAGCATAGCGATAGCGATATCTTTTGACAGAAGCCTCGTGACTTGCATCTAAATTATGAAGCTTTTTCGCCATTTTGTTTCTTGCGTCAATATCTTTGAAATTATATCTCATGTGATACGTTTGAATGAATTTTTTTGGACAAAACCTATGCTCCCAACTAGAACTAACCTGGTGCACCCCAATGCCCCTCCCCCTCCTGTGAGGGGTGCCGACGGACCCATTAGGTTTTTTTTGGTGCCGACGGACCCATTAGGTTTGTCTAGGGTGTCGAGGACTATTGAATTTTTTACAAGATCAAGATGGACAGAGAGGCTTTTAGAAGATTGAAGGTGCAGAAAGCCATAGCGAGGTGTGCAGGAAAGCGGACGTCAACACCTTGTCGGCTCATCAACGCATGTACGTGGAGGTAAGGAGCACTACTAGAAAAAGGGCTATAGCTAATATGGACATTAATAGCGCACCATGTATGTGGTGCGCCACTGCTATATAGCAATGACGCACCAAATAAAGGTGTGCCATTAGTGTCCTCATTACTAATGGTACACCAGACACACGGTGCGCCATTACTAGCAAATTTTATTTTCTTTTATTTTTCCAAAACTATTAATGGCGCACTAGGGCACAGTGCGCCATTACTAGTTTTAACTAGTAATGGCGCACCACACGCTCCGTGCGCCAGTACTAACAATTTTTTTTACTTTTTTTTTCAAAACTAGTAATGCCGCACCTTTGTGAAATGCTCCATTACTAGTTCAAACTAGTAATGGCGCACCACAACCACGGTGCGCCACTACTAACAATTATATTAGTTTTTTGCAAAACTAGTAATGGCTCACCCCTAACTGGTGCGCACCCCTAACTGGTGCACCATTAGTAACCAGGGTTACTAATGGCACATTTTTAGGTGATGCACCACTAATAACCTGAGACCAGCTAGATATTTTGGACAGTCACCTACCACACTCACTTTCCCTACTTCATTCTCTCCACCTCCTCCTCCAAGCTTGTCTCGGCTGCCTCCTCCTCCTCACCTCATTTGCACCATAGATTCACCCAAATTAAGTGGTCAAATTACCTTTTTTTGATAGATAAGTAAGGGGAAAGCTTTCTTTATGTTGTAGATCTACTTTTTTCTCCCTCCAACAACGTGCACATACATGTTTTATGGCCTAGCTAGATCTACGTATGTTTGTGGTGTTGCATATGTTTGTGGTGTTGCATATATGTTTGTGTTTGCAGGTACCGGTATTTGAAATGCGATAGTTGCCAATATTTTGCCGGAATGTTGATTCATTTCCGTTTCGGCGAGAATTTGGCATTATGCATTCTTTTTTGTCCTATTTTTAGGCAAAGTCATGCCAAATTTTTTCTTGGTTTTAAAATATCGTTTTGCTCTACCCTGCAGGCGACCATGGTCCGCACGATGACCGAAGGCATCGTGAATTGGTTTTTGAGCTCCGCGAAGGCCGAGATGCTTCAAAAGAACGAGACGGAGATAAGATGTCCGTGTCGAAGATGCAAGCTGAAGAGCCTTATTGCGGACCCGGATTCCGGACAGGTGCGGGACCACCTGCTCTTGCGTGGTTTCATGGATGGCTATCGGTGGCAAGATGATGAAGATGACTATGAAGTCGTCCATGGGGGCGGGAAAGAAATGAGGAAGGGTAGCAAGACAACCACCGCGGCGAGGGCGGGCGAGAAGACGAAGAATCTCGAGGACATGATCATGACGCTGATACTGTACACAGTCATCATGTAGAAGATGCCAGACATGATGATGAGGAAGATCAAGATGAAGGGCATGATCATGAAGATGAAGATGCCGGAGCAGACGACGATGGACCATCGATGGGCTGGGTGCAGGACCCTCATATTCAAGAGCTGCTTTTCAAGCAGACGGATAATGCAAGAGCTGCCTCCCGAGAGAAAGCCAAGCTGGATCAACTGGAGATAGACGCGGTTACTCCATTGTATGAAGGATGCAGGCCCGAGGATACCCGCCTGAAAGTAACGCTCATGGCTCTGGAGATGAAGGTAAAACACAAAATGACCGATGCATGCTTCGACGAGAACATGTCATTCTGGCACGAACGTCTTCCCAAGGGGAACAAGTGCCTGGCCAGTTTCGAGGAGGCGAAGAAAATCGTGTGTCCTCTGGATTTAACGCATGTGAAATACCATGTGTGCATGAACAACTGCATCATTTATCGGGACGAGGACGTGGAGTCTACCATATGTCCGGTGTGCGGCGTCACTCGATACAAGAAGAGGAAGAAAGCTCCTCGAAAAATGGTGTGGTACTTTCCGATCACTCCTCGTCTGCAGCGGTATTTCGTGGACCCTAAGCTAGCAAAGCTCCTACGTTGGCACGCGAATAGGGAGGAGAAGAAGCGAGAAGATGACGGAAATGATCCGGAGATAAATAAAAAAGACAAGATGCTGAGTCACCCTAAGGATGCGAGCCAGTGACAAGCGTTGAACTTCGGACACCCAGAATTTTGGGCCGATCCAAGGAACATCGTGCTGGGCGCGAGCACCGATGGAGTCAATCCGTTTGGCAGCCAGAGAAGCACACATAGCACCTGGCCTGTGTTTCTGTGGATGTACAACCTTCCCCCTAGTTGTGCATGAAGAGGAAGTACATTCACATGAGTATGCTAATTGAAGGGCCGAAACAACCAGGGAACGACATCAATATGTATCTGGGGCTGCTGAAAGAGGAGCTAGACACACTGTGGAAAACGCCAGCCAATACGTGGGATGCCGCAGAGAAAGAATATTTCCCTATGAGAGCCGCACTGCTCACGACGGTGCACGACTATCTCGGTTACGGATATCTCGCGGGGCAGGTGGTCCACGGATTTTCTGGATGCGTCAGGTGCATGGATGACACAATGTATCGCCAGCTAGATAGAGATCCCGGGTCTTCAAAAACCGTGTTCATGGGACATCGAAGGTGGCTTCGCAACGATGACCCATGGACAAAACGCAAGGATCTGTTCGATGGTGAAGCCGAACCCCGAAGACGCCCGCGTATGAGGAGCAGCGAGGAAATAGACGAGCTGTTGAAAAATTGGAAAGATTGCCCACTGCCGGGAAAGAAGCAAAAGGCGCTAGAGCCGGGAAAGAAGCGAAAGGCGCCAGAGCCGCTGCTGAAGGTATGGAAAACGAGGTCTATTTTCTGGGACTTGCCGTACTGGAAGATCCACCGTGTGCCTCACAGCCTTGATGTCATGCATATCACGAAAAACGTGTGCGAGAGTCTGCTTGGTACCCTGCTCAACATGGCAGAGAGGACCAAAGATGGGCCGAAAGCAAGGGAAGACTTGAAATCAATGGGCATCAGGGAGGAGCTTCACGCTAATGATGATGAGGCGAAGCAGGACACGGAAAGTCGTCGCAAAGGCAAAAAGGCCAAGAAGATTGGAAATGACTACCCTCCCGCGTGCTTCACTCTAAGTCAGGAGGAGATCAAGCAGTTTTTCACCTGCCTCGTAGGAGTAAAACTTCCTTACGGTTACGCGGGGAAGATAAGCAGATACCTAGACTCAGCGAAGCAGAAGTTCAGCGGGATGAAGTCTCACGACTGTCACGTGCTGATGACGCAGATACTTCTAGTTGCAATCCGTAGGATCATGGACGCGCACGTCCGTGAAACGCTATTTGGCCTATGCAACTTTTTCGATGTCATCTCTCGGAAGTTGGTTGGCATGAGGCAACTCAGAAGGCTACAGGAAGAGATCGTGGTGATACTATGCGAGCTTGAGATGTACTTCCTGCCCGCATTCTTCGATGTTATGGTGCATCTGCTGGTCCATATCGTGGAGGATATCATCCAACCCGGGCCGACGTTCCTGCACAGCATGATGCCGTTCGAAAGGATGAATGGTGTCATCAAAGGATACGTTCGCAACATGTCACGTCCAGAGGGAAGCATAGCCAGGGGCTTTCTGACCGAAGAGTGCATCTCCTACTGCATGAATTATCTAGGCATCGAGAACCCCGTTGGTCTACCCGTCAACAGGCACCTCGGCAGGCTCGCTGGATGGGGTCACCATGATGGTCGCCGCAAAATGCATGTCGACTTCGAGGGTCGACTCGCCGACTTTGAAAGAGCAAACCTAGTCGCGCTACAACACATAGACGTGGTCGATCCTTGGGTGGTAGAGCACAAAATCTTTATTGAGAAGACGTACAATGACCGAGGCCAACAGAGGATGGACGAAGATATAATCAAAGAGCACAACTCATGTTTCACGCGTTGGTTCAAGGAGAAGCTTCTGTCGTACCCTTTACATGAGGATTCTTCCGCGGAAAAAAAACTCATATTCACCTTGTCACAGGGCGCCGAGCACAACCTGATGACCTATGAGGCGTACGATATCAACGGCTACACATTCTACACCGAGGACAAGGACATGAAGAGCGATGGTTATTAGAACTCCTGGGTAACGATGGAATCATACACCAGTAATGAAAAGGACAGATACTACGGAAGGATCGAGGAGATCTGTGAGCTGAGCTACGCTGGAGAGAAGGTCCTGATGTTCCGTGTTAGATGGACCAAGAGCGTCATAAAATAAGACCGGTATTTCACCATCATGGTTATACCCGAAGCCATATCCAAGACCGCGGACGCAAACGTCACCGCGAAAAATGAGCCATGGGTACTGGCTTCCCAAGATCAATGCTTCTTCATTACCGACCCGTCAAAGCCCAGTCGTATTGTCGTGAGGAGAGGCAAAAGGAAGATCATCGGAATGGATGGAGTCGCCAATGAGCAAGACTTCGACAAGTACGGCGACCCGAAGATGGAACATGACGACGACGATAAAGTGTCATACACCACAAGAAGAAGCAGGACCACCCTACCTAAAGGACGCCCGTTCAATAGAAGAAATCCATTTGCGAAAAAGAAGGGCAAGAATATTGTGAAAAGATAGCTTAAATCGTAGTCTTCATTTCTCGATTGTATTTCGACATTTTGAAATGATATTTCTTCTGTTCTAGTCCTCATGAATATTTATTTATGTGTTTATTCTGGTATTGAATTTCTAACTCACAAAAAGTATTGAATTTGTTAATATTTTTTCATGGGCACGTTTTGAATTCATGAATATTTTTTTCAAATTTGATGATATTTTTTCATGTTCGTAAATATTTCATTGGCACGTTTTGAATTCATGAATATTTTTTCAAATTTGATGATATTTTTTCATATTCATAAATATTTTCAAATAACAAATTTGATGATATTTTTAAAAAAATTATTACTGTTTTTATAAAAAATTATTACTGTTTCATATTCATATTCATTTTCTAAAAAATATTAGATGAAACAAAAAATAATAAATAATAAAAATAATAAAAATAAAAATAAAAACAATAAAATTTACTAATGGCGCACCGTTGGGTGGTGCGCCATTGCTATCCAAAAAAAAGTTACTTATGGCGCACCGCTGGGTGGTGCGCCATTGCTATCCAAAAAAAGTTACTTATGACGCACCGCTGGCTGGTGCGCCATTGCTATCCAAAAAAAGTTACTTATGGCGCACCGCTAGGTGCTGCGCCATTGCTATCCATTCCCCGACTAAAATACCCAATCCCCGATCCCCATTGCTATCTCTCCCCTATCCAGACCGCCGTCGCCGCCCACTGCAGCTCCTCCGCCGCCTAGTGCCCGTAGCCACTTTAGACCACTGCCGGCGTAGCCCCCCACCACTGCAGCTCCTCCGCCGCCCACAAGTCGACACCCCATCCACCCTCCACCAGACAGAAAGCCGCCGCGGCCCCCAACCATCTCGCCGCCGACCCGCAACCATCCCACCGCCGATGGCCGCCCTCCAACCAAATCACCGACATCGTAGCCCCCCATCACGGTAGCCCCTCCACCATCCTCTACCGCCCCAACAACCACTCCACTACCCCCGGCCACCACCGTCATCGCCCCACTCCAGAGCAGCGCCGTCGAGCACCCGTTTGACAGGGAGCACCACCATCGTCGCCGAGCCACTCCACCGGCAACCACCATCCTCGCGTGTTTCCTCCTCGAGCAGGCCTCCCCGCAAGCGTCACTGAGCACCAAGCCGCGGGTCTGCCCCCTCCACATGCCCCTGAAGCAGCAAACCCTCAGTCCTCCTCTCCAGCGAGCAGATCTGCATCCTCGGGCTTGGTATGAAGCAGCAAACCCTCATTTTCTATCACTGATGTATCCATGTTTTCATTTTGGAGCAATGGTGGTTTAGTATGGAGGGAACTTGACTAATTTGTTAGTGTAATCTTGTGTAGTGTTAATGGTCTAAAAAATAAAATCTCTGCTGCTATTTGTTAGTGTAACACTTGGATGAATACATGTCACTTTGGATGCTAGGTACTTCTGACATGTCTTAAATAGGAAATTTTGCCTGTAATTCAAGTGACAGCCTGACAGGTGACATTTTGTTGCAATTTCTGTGTTTTTTTTGTTCTGAATGTGCAGCTACGCAATGTGTAGAAGTGGTACAGGCATGTAGTTAGAACAAATCATCAATTTTTAAATACCTAAAGCAAGAAGTATATGTTTTGTGGTTACAATGAGACGGTTGATCCCCTATTCATACATAGCTTGCTCACGAAATACGCATGGGGTTGATGAATTGCACATTTTGTATTAGCATGGAATTTGAATTTTGTGCATGAGATCTGTAGTTGGGTAATGAATTTTATTGGCAAGTTAAGAAAATGTAGTAGTTGTAGGTGTTACTATGGTGATTTGGAGTTTGTATAAGCCAGGAACAATGTTTGTGTCGGTAACGTGTATATCCTTATTATTCAACCAATGTAATAGCAGGTGCCCCGAGAGGCCCTTGAGTTTGCTGGGTTGTGTCTCTGACCATCGTGTCGTGATGATTTTGCAGGTACCCCGAGAGGCCCTTGAGTTTGCCGGAATGTCGATTAACTTCCATTCCGGCAAATTCGGGTACTCCATATGTCCTATTTTCAGCAAAGGTCATGCTGAAATTTTCCGTGAATTTTAGCATGACTTTGCTAAAAATAGGGCATATGGGGTACTTGCGACTAATGCATGGGTCGGGGTATCTTAATACTTAATTAAGTAGGATCAACTCATAGTTATTACTAATGTCATTTGCTCGTCATCGATAAACCCTAATCTGGTAGGATGACCTACTAAAAAAGCCCATACCACCTATTCTATTTGGATGGCCCTGCTAACCCTTGACCATAAATACTTGAGATGGATGTAGCATGCTTAAAGAAAGAAATGTTTTAGGGTGCCTCGACAAACCCTAAATGATATAACCTTGGCTTTTAGGGTGCCTCGGCGTCGACAAACCCTAAATGATAAAACCTTAGCTTTTAGGCTGCCTCGACATCGACAAACCCTAAATGATGAAAACTTAACTTAGCATTTAGGGTGCCTCCGTGTTGACAAACCCTAAATGATAAAACCTTGGCTTTTAGGGTGCCTCGGTGTCGATAAAAACCTAAATGATGAAAGCTTAGGCTTTTAGGGTGCCTCGACATCGACAAATCCTAAATGATAAAAGCTTAGCTTTTAGGATGCCTCGGTGTCGACAAACCCTAAATGATGAGACCATGATAATTCCTCACAAACCCTAAATGATGAGTGTCGGTGTCAAAACCGGCGGATCTCGGGTAGGGGGTCCCGAACTGTGCGTCTAGGCAGATGGTAACAAGAGGCAGGGGACACAATGTTTTACCCAGGTTCGGGCCCTCTTGATGGAGGTAAAACCCTATGTCCTGCTTGATTGATATTGATGATATGGGTAGTACAAGAGTAGATCTACCACGAGATCAGAGAGGCTAAACCCTAGAAGCTAGCCTATGGTATGATTGTTGTTCGTCCTACGGACTAAAACCCTCCGGTTTATATAGACACCGGAGAGGGCTAGGGTTAGACAGAGTCGGTTATAATGGTAGGAGATCTACATATCCGTATCACCAAGCTTGCCTTCCACGCCAAGGAAAGTCCCTTTCGGACACGGGACGAAGTCTTCAATCTTGTATCTTCATAGTCCAGGAGTCCGACCGACGGTATAGTCCGGCTATCCGGACACCCCCTAATCCAGGACTCCCTCAGTAGCCCCTGAACCAGGCTTCAATGACGACGAGTCCAGCGCGCAGATTGTCTTCGGCATTGCAAGGCGGGTTCCTCCTCCAAGTACTTCAGAGAAGATTTTGAACACAAAGATAGTGTCCGGCTCTGCAAAATAAGTTTCCACATATTGCCATAGAGAGAATAATATTTACACAAATCTAATCTGCTATCGTATTCCGTAGCGTGACATCACACCACGGCCAAGTCTTTATTTGAATCGTTTTACTGTCCCACCTCAGCGCGTTTAGCGAGGCAGTTTCCTTGGCACGTCTTGTCAAAGCAGAGATCGTGTCCCCTTATTCCGGGATTCTCATCAATACGGACGTGGGTAACCCAACCGTACCCGTTGGTATGTTTTCTCGATCAAAGGCGAGTCCCAAACGGTCATGGGGAGGGCCCTTGGTATTCAACCTCTTATAAAGAGACCAAGGCCTTACTCCTTTCTTTCAATCTCAAACGAGTTCGCCCTTCGCCTCGAGTTCCAACACCCAAGGCTCCAGATTTCAGGCGCTTCGGACCTTCGACAATGTCCGGTTCCGACCTTTGAGGCCGATGGATGCCCTCCTCCGTCATGGAGGAGGACGTGCTGAAGTTGAGAGAGGCCAGGTTCTTGACCGGCGAAATCTGGCATAGGCTGCCTGCTCAAGGGCAGGTCATTCCCACTCCCAAGCCTGGTGAGAGTGTGGTGTTCATGTCTCACTTCCTTCGGGGGCTAGGCTTCCCGACAGATCCCTTCGTGAGGGGGCTCATGTATTATTATGGGATGGAATTTCACGACTTAGCCCCGGAGTCCATCCTCCATATTTCCTCATTCATCGTCGTGTGTGAAGCCTTCCTCCGTATTACTCCTCACTTCGGACTATGGCTCAAGACCTTCAAAGTAGAGCCGAAGATGATCGAGGGACGACACGTGGAGTGCGGAGGTGCTTTTATAAGCAAGAATGCTGGTGCTCCATGGCCCGAGGGCTCTTTCCAAGAGGAGTCCAGCTTATGGCAACGAGAGTGGTTTTATATTACCGCTCCCAGGGGCCCCAAGTGGGTGGTGCCACCTGCCTTTCGCCCGGGTCCCCCACCACAGCTAGCGTCATGGGTTAATAAAGGAATGGACTGGGGGTCGTCCAAGGACGTGCCCTTGTTGCAGGGCCGCATTCGAGATCTCCTAGAAAGAGATATCAGTCTGGTCGTGGCGACACAGGTTATGCTGATTCGCCGAGCTCTGCCCTGCAAACGTCGCCCCCTCCGCCTGTGGGAGTTCAATCCGGAGGGACCAAGAGCTCTCCAACATTTTATGGGCGCGACGCCCGTGGAGATGTACAAATTGTTCTTCGGATCACAAGCTATGTGTTCGGACTTGACCGAGGACGCAGGTCTGAGCTGCAACCGCCCGGATACTCAAGTAAGTAGCCCTGTGCCCGGACTCGCAATCCGCATATTTATCATAAAATTGCCCTTAAAAGAGCTGTCCTTTAAACATGAGTGGATAGCGAAAGCAAAGCTAATCAGGTGTCCGGCCCCCCTCCCCGAGACCACGCCAGGTCCCGTGCTAGTCAGGATGTTGGAGGTTGTGCCTTTGGAGGAAAGCGAGGGAGGGGACAAGGAAGCTACGGCCTCCTCGAAGGAGGCTATTTGGAAGGGAGGAATCGAAAATTCCTCTCCTCAGGGGAAGAAGAGGACCGCCTTTGAAGACCCGGAGACCATGGCCTCAAAGCGGGGGAAGAAATCTTCGCCAGAGGGTCCTGTGCTGGGGGACGCTTCGACCGAATTATGCCCTCAAGGGGATCAGCCCTCCACCGAGCCGTAAGTAGAGAGGAGTTTTCTTTTTAAGAAATGAGAGAAATCCTTGCTTTATATTTGAGAAAAGTAATCGAAAATTTACCTTGTAGCTCATACCTTAGCCCTTCTCAGCAGAGCTCGTCTTCGGGGGATCTTCTTCCGGAGATGATGGAGAGTGGAACACCTCCCCCTGCCGTACCGCCTTGTGAGGCGGGCGACCCTGAGGTATCGTCGCGGAGGGTTTCTCCAAATCCGGCAGGGCCGGAAGTTAGTCATATGGCCCCCCAAAGCCCTCCGCGTCCGGCCTTCGAAAAGGGCCATCGGACGAGTCCGGCACCGTCTGGTGCGCGGTTGGAGGAGCTGAAGGATCTGCTAGGGTGAGCATCTATCTCAGAGGAGCACCGTGCATTGATGGGTACAGCGATTGAGAGGATTTCATCCGCGAAGAGCGGATTGCACGAGGCCGTCAGGAGTTTACTGACAGGTTTTGAGGTACGCGAAATAATGTACCCTTTTTGGACAGTTGCGCATAAATAAGATGCGCCCTGTGTAGATAGTAGCCCCTGAGACTGTGTGTGTTGTCAATAGTGATGGCGCGCAGAGGATCATAATCCCAGGTCTAATATGTCGCATTCATACGTAGGTGGCGAAGTGTCCAGTGGCCAGCCGGACTGATGAATTTGCCGAGCTAAAGCGGCAACTTGACGTGGCAGATGCCAACATCGCGCTTGTCAACAAGCGGCTTGACGAGGCACAAGGTATGTAATTCCTCCGGCGGCACCTGGTAAGAGGAGCTTTATGCCAGCATCTTACAATGTGTGCGCTTGATGCAGATGGTGCTGCTGCCATGGAGAATCTTCGGGCGGAACTTGCCCGAGCCAAGGAGCAAG
This sequence comes from Triticum urartu, assembly GCF_056163025.1. NCBI lineage: Eukaryota > Viridiplantae > Streptophyta > Magnoliopsida > Poales > Poaceae > Triticum > Triticum urartu. The sequence continues at coordinate 520,813,114 of NC_141877.1, forward strand.
CCAGGAAAAGTGATGCGGCTGCCGAAAAGGCAATTGAAGAGCTGAAAGCCGAACAGGCTGCTCATTGTCGAAGCAAGAAGGAAATGACCGAGATGGCCGTGAAGCTGAAGAACGCTGCTGACCGTTGCGAGCTTCTTGAAAAAGAAGATCGGGCGGAATAGACGGACCTGAAGAAGGCCGTTGCCGATGCCAAGGATGCTCGCTCTGCGATGAGAGCTATGAAGGAGGAGCTGCGTCAGGCTGGAGAGATCGTGGCTGGAAAGCCCTTTATGCTACAGAGGAAGTTCTTTGATCCTAAACATGCTCCGTTAGACCAGATGTGGAGTACGGCGTACACCTGTCTGGATTTAGTAGCGAGTGCCGCAGATGCGGCCGAACACTTCTGAGATCAAGAAGATCGCGGAGTGGGAAGGCTCTTCTGGTCGCAGTTCCACAATCCAGAGCGTCCACTATCATTAGCCGATCGTTTGGCCAAATGGGCCGAGCTAAATAGGTTGTCCGGACTCGCCATGAAGTATGTTATGAGTCATCTGTGTCCAGAGAGGCCAGAGCCGAAAAGTTATTTCAACTTGGTGCAGCAGTTCCTTGGTGCGTCGCCGCATATCAATGCGATGAAGAGGTCAGCGTGCATAGAGGGTGCGCGGATGGCTCTTGCCCATGTCAAGACATACTGGGCAGAAATGGAGGCCACCGCTGTTGCATCCCCAGACTCGGATGGAAGCCGAGTACCTGCCGAGCACTATTTTAAGGAAGTTCTGCAAGGCGCTCGTTTAATAGAGACGCAGTGCTCGAAGGCTACTATATTCGAATAGCATATATTATTGTAGAACAATATTTTGATAAATTGTAGAAGCTTTTTATACTTGTGCCTGCAAGTATTATAATACCTCCTGTGCGGTCGTTTAACATATACGTATATATAATCTAAAATATGGCAGTCGTCGGCTTCAGCCCCCACGCACATAATGCGGGGGTGTTCGCAGAAGGCGCATTTGCACACTTGATCCAACATCTTGGTCCTACAAAGGAGGTGATAGCGCAATGAACTAGGCAATCGGACTATGATGCTTTATCACTTTGACTTAGACATAGGAGTTTGACAGTGAGACTACTTATATAGCCCCTAGTGGCGCCTGCGCTCGCCCGAACTCGGGGCGCGTATGTGCCTGGCCGGGAAATGGCCCTTCGTTAATGCGGAGGAATCCTAAAGATTCCGGTAAGTCATCGAGTGGTTGACCAGTCTCACGCTATATCATGACAGTCAGTTTTCGGCTTTCTCTACTGAGGTGCTCACCTGGCCGAACCGGGGCACAATCGCAGTAGTTCTCCTGGTGCCGCCTTAGCCGATAGAGCGGAACATAAGGCAGCAAAACACAGGAGCCGGGAAAACCCAACATTTGACCAAAGACATGATTCGGAGCTGATGCATACAAGGCCAAACTCGCGACGCCGAGCACTCCCTAAGGTATTCGGTCTTTATGAGGGCGGGTGGGAATAACGCCCTTAGTAATAAGCCCCTAGTGTCTAGGTACGCGCAAAACTCTGACGTGGCCACATGCCAAAACGCCAGCCTCCTCCTCGGTTATACCAAGAAACCAAGGGATGTGTATCAACAAGAGACAGTAAAAAAGGTTTACGCAGGGTCTTAATATGAAAAGAATCCTTGGAATGGGTCCCTGCTGCACGTCTGCGCCTGTGTCTCCATTGTGCCGTATCCTGGACGGGCGTAGCACGGTGTTCATCTGTAAAAGAGAGGAACTTAGTTGAAGAAAGATCGTGCCGAACATGAGTGATACTAAATAAACAAAGTATAAATCGAAATAGGTAAAATTGAGCTTTATTGTCTCTTGTTTTATATGCGCGGAGCCCCTAGTACAGGGGTATACGGCTATTAAGCCTTTATCAATTGTATGTTTATGCCAGACTCTTCTAGCCGTGTCCGTGGTCTTGACGACCTGTTTAGATGCTTTGGCTGGTGAAGCCGCTTTATTGTGGGGCTGTCAAGGCCGCCGCACTGTCTTCCGCGCGAGAGGAACACTCAATGTTGTCCCTTTAATGAGATGATGCCTCATGGACCAGGCATCTTAAGCGTAAGAGATGCACAATGCGGTATTGCATTAAAGTGAGCGAAAGCTTCGCGTCCCAGCAGTGCTTGATAGCTACTTGAGAATGGGGCAATGTAGAAAGTTAGCTGTTCGCGACGGAAGTTACCGGGGGAGCTGAACATAACTTCTAGCTAGAGAGAACCCATGCAGCGGGCATCCGAGCCTGGCGTTACCCCTTGAAAGGAGGTTTGCTATGGCGAATTTTTGTTGGGTCTATCCCCATGTTGCGGATTGTGTCCTGGTATAACTGGTTTAGACCACTGCCGCCGTCCATCAGGACATTTGTAAAGTGGAGTCCGCCGATTATTGGATCTAATACCAAGGCAGTCCAGCCTGCGTCCCGGATACTTCTAGAGTAATCCTGATGGTCGAAGGTGATCAGTTTTAACAACCATTGGCGAGACTCCTTTGGGATAGGCCATATGGCGCGTATCTCTGGTGGCGCCATTCTGTTCGTCACGTGAAGTAAGTTTACTGTTTTGACTTCTTGTGGGAAATCCTTTTGTTTCCTGGTGCTCTACTTGTGGGGTTCGTCGTCGTCCTCACTTGGTGTGTCGAGCCCCTTGTGTTCGGCATTGAGTTTGCCGGCTTGCTTGAAAACCCAACAATCTATGTGGGTATGGTTCGCAGGCTTCCCGGGAGTACTGTGTATTTGACATATCTTGTCCAAGATTTTGTTTAAGTTGGATAGCTCGTCCCTGTTATCCTTGAGGGGCGGCTTTCTCTGATTCTGCCGCGAGCTTTTGAATCTGGCATTGACCGCCGTGCTCTTTGTGTTGTTTCCCTTATTCCGCCGCTGGTCCTTGCTGCGTCGGGGCTTTCTGTTTCCATCCCTAACTTCGGATGTACTTGGGTCGCTGGTGCTACATCTTGCCAACCAGCTATCCTCTCCTGCGCAAAAGCGGGTCATGAGGCTTGTTAATGCGGCCATTGTTCTTGGCTTTTCTTGGCCGAGGTGTCTGGCGAGCCATTCGTCTCGAACGTTATGCTTAAAAGCTGCTAGGGCTTCGGCGTCCGGACAGTCAACTATCTGATTCTTTTTAGTAAGAAATCTGTTCCAGAATTTCCGGGCTGACTCTTCGGGCTGTTGAGTTATGTGACTGAGATCATCTGCATCCGGAGGGCGGACATAGGTCCCTTGAAAATTTGCCCGAAAAGCATCCTCAAGCTCTTCCCAACTTCCAATGGTGTTTTCGGGAAGGCTTTTAAGCCAATGCCGGGCTGGCCCTTTAAGCTTGAGGGGTAAGTATTTTATGGCATGGAGGTCATCTCCTCTGGCCATGTGTATGTGGAGGATATAATCCTCGATCCAGACCCCAGGGTCTTTTGTTCCGTCGTACGCCTCTATGTTTACGGGCTTGAATCCCGCTGGAAATTCATGGTCCAGCACCTCATCGGTGAAACATAGGGGGTGTGCGACACCCCTGTATTTGCGTGTGCCGTGATGTTCGGATATTTGTTGTGTTGCATTGCTTACTAGAGCTTGCTTTCTTGGCCCGTAGATAGATCTGGATAGGCCATCTTTTTGATGCGGATCCCTTGGTGGATCGCGTGCCGGCTTGTGTGCGGCGCCGCTTGCCGCTCCATGCTGGCCATGCGGTCGTCTATCCGACCGGTGGCTTTCCTATTTTTTGACTGCGGGGGCTCTAAGGCCTCCTCGTCAAATTCAGGCAGTAGCTTTCGCTTTGGATAGCTTTTTGTGCGGCGACTGCCGCCATATTTGTCTGCGGTGTTGCGTACTTTGCTCTATCTGATTCTGAGAGCATCTTCCGCAGTTTTGAGCTTCTGCTTTTTCAGGCTATGCGCAGTGGCGACGAGCCTTTTGTGGAGGTTCTTCTGCTCCATGAGTTTATCCGGTGTAAGGTCGTCCGGACTGTTGTTTTCGCCGGGGACGGGGTGTTCGGTTTGTTTATCCAAGTTGCCCTGTTCGGACGTTTGCTCGAAGGCATGTTCGTCGTCCGCCAGCTCGTCCTGCTCTATGGCTGGGTCTGTATGGCTGTTGTCTCTATCGAGGCGGGGCTTGGAGCAGCGCTTATGTCGCCGCTTTGATTGCTTTTCGAGTGAACGATCCCTCGTTGCATCGATGTGTTCCTCTTTGTCGCTTCCTTTGGGTGTGTCCACCATGTATACATCATGAGATGAGGTGGCTGTCCAGTGCCTTATAGACATTGGTTCATGTTCATCTCCTACATCGTCGTCCATACCGTCGATGTCTTCGGAGTCGAAGTCGAGCACGTCGTTTAAATTATCGACAGTGGCTACGAAGTGGGTGGTGGGTGGGCATCGAATTTCTTTGTTGTCCACATCCCAATCCTGCCGGTCATAGTCCGGCCAGGGCTCTCCTGACAAAGAGAGAGACCTGAGTGAATTCAGAATGTCGCCGAAGGGCGAGTGCTAAAAGATGTCTGCGACGGTGAACTCCATGATCGGCGCCCAATCGGATTCGATCGGTAGGGGAGCGGAGGGCTTGGAGTCCGGAGAGGAGTCCGACACCTTGGAGTCACGGGCTTCGCAGAGGACAAGGCTGGTGTTAGGCTTGCTCGCCGTAGAGATTGCAGCCCCCGAGGCGGTGTCTAACCACCCATCCTCGATTGGTGTGATCGGCTCCGAGCTAGGGGTCGGAGCGGACACATCTGCGGCCTCTAGGGCACTGTTCGGCGGCAGAGCTAGATCATGCCCATCGTGACAGTGCGGCGCGCTCGGCCGTGGCTCGGATCCGTCGAAGATCAAGTCTCCGTGGATGTCGGCCGTGTAGTTCAAACTTCCAAATCTGACCTGATGGCCGGGGGCGTAGCTTTCGATCTGCTCCAGATGGTCAAGCGAATGGGCCTGCAGTGCAAAGCCGCCGAATACGAAGATCTGTCCGGGGAGAAAAGTCTCACCCTGGATCGCATTGTTGTTGATGATCGGAGAATCCATCGGGCCTAAAAGTGACGACAGAGAGGAACTCTCAATGAAAGCACCAATGTTGGTGTCAAAACCGGTGGATCTCGGGTAGGGGGTCCCGAACTATGTGTCTAGGCGGATGGTAACAGGAGGCAGGGGACACAATGTTTTACCCAGGTTCGGGCCCTCTCGATGGAGGTAAAACCCTACGTCCTACTTGATTGATATTGATGATATGGGTAGTACAAGAGTAGATCTACCACGAGATCAGAGAGGCTAAACCCTAGAAGCTAGCCTATGGTATGATTGTTGTTCGTCCTACGGACTAAAAACCTCCGGTTTATATAGACACCGGAGAGGGCTAGGGTTACACAGAGTCAGTTACAATGGTAGGAGATCTACATATCCGTATCGCCAAGCTTGCCTTCCACGCCAAGGAAAGTCCCTTCCGGACACGGGACGAAGTCTTCAATCTTGTATCTTCATAGTCCAGGAGTCCGACCGACGGTATAGTCCGGCTATCCGGACACCCCCTAATCCATGACTCCCTCGATGAGATCTTGTTCCTTGACAATAACCAACTTTTTGACCAAACTTTTTTCCTATTTAGAGCGAAACATGGCCAACAACGGTGAGGCCGGCGGTTCGGGCAAGGCATTCTGGGAGATGTCCCAGGAGATGGAGGAAGAACCTCGCCGCTGTGAGGACGCCGCCCCCGACACCGATCCTGACTACACAACCCCTAGTGGCGTCGGGGATGACACCACTGATGGTGCCGCCAGGGATGCCACCACTGATGATGGCAGCGCACGCATAGATGGCAGCCAACTGAAGAGGCAACGGAAGGACCAGCGCCCGAACGTGCTCGGCACCGTCAAGGAGGAATTTACTGAACTGTCCTCCGAGGGGCATCCAACGGCGCCCCCAAAAATAGTCAAGGGGTACGCGGGACAGCTCGGGTGCATTCTCCGGAGCACCATCTCGATCAACACCGAGAACCTAAGGCATCGTGACCGAGGGAATTTGTGCAACCTCCTCTTCGCGAAGCTGCACGAATGATACAAGTTCCCCGGTGACTTCGCAAACACACGCCTCTCAGGGAATAAAGTGAACAGTGCTGCCCTCACGAAGATGAACACGGCCCTGGCTACTAGGAGAGCCTCGGTGAAGAGCATGATTGAAAAAGGTGATAGTTATGAGAAGATCAAGGAGAAAAATCCTTCGATCAGCGAAGATGACTACCGGGAGTTCAAGATCAAGTGCGAGCGCAACGCATCTGCGGAATGAAGTCAGTGGGGGAAAGAGATGCGGGACTTGAACTTAGGGGTCCACAAACTCGGTCCTGGCGGTTACAAAGTGGCGGAACCTATATGGGACAAGGAGGACGCGGAGCGTGCCGAGCAAAGCCTACCGCCCCTCTTCGAGAAATACCCTGACAAGCAGACCAGGAACTATGTCAGGGCCCGGTACAAGATTGACCCGGTAACCAAGGAGCTTACCACGGATCCGAAGACCAAGGCGCTTGAGCGTTTTCTGGTAAGGAATACACCCCTGCGTAATTAGCTCCAGATGGTTGCATTCTAATTAATGAAGCCAAATTTGTAAATGGTTCACGTTCCTTCCGCAGGAAACTGAAAGTAGTAGCGCGGGGTCATCTCAGAGCTCCCCTTTCGACACCCCTTTAAATAGGGCGTTGAACGTAATGAAAAATAAGGATAAGCTCAGTAAGCCGACGTCAGCTGCTCGTGTGGCCGACAAAGGCTTGTCCACGGAATGGTCGGAGTACTATACCGCTGGGCGAAAGGAGAGAAAGACCAGCTCGGAAAGCCAGGAGCGCGAGGTTCAACAACTCAAGCACAAGTGGCACGGATTCCGGAGATCGTCGAAGAGCAAGTGCGAGACCAACTGGGAGCGACGATCATCGCCATTATGCCTACCTTGGTTTCTGGGCTGCAGGCGTGGATTGCGGGCGGCCAACAGGGGCCGCACCCGATTCCCAGCTTCACGGCAGCAACTCGTGCAACTCGCCGGCGGCACCATTGGTGTCTCCGGCGGAGGCGGCATTGGTGTCTCCCGCGGCGGCGTTGGCATTGCAGCTTAATACACCCGGGTGTGGGAAGAATACGCCGGCCGGCACCTCGGCAGCAAGCGGCCCCACCGTCACTTGCACGCCCGCCGTTGGCGGTGCCTCGACATTAGCCGAGCTCGACGCCATCACGATAACTAATTAAGCCTCTCGGCCGATGACTTCATCTCCTTGCCTTTGATTGGGCTTCCCTGACGCCCTACATGTTTTCGCAGGGCGCCGCCGACGTTCTGTGCACTCTTCTGCACTTCGTGAACGACGAGTTGGTCGATGTCGCCAAGGGCAGAATCGTTCAACCGGGTAGCCGCGTGTTCCACGGTAATCAGATGGCACCCACCGTTTATAAGGTTCAACTGGTTCGGGTGCTGCCGTGCTTCGACGACATGTTACCTCCGTATCGACCCCATGGGGCCGACGAAGATGATGTGATGACCCTCATCGCCTGCATAAGTTGGCCCATGCTTTGGTCGAAGAGCCAGATTCGTTTGGGGGCGGGGGACACCACCCCACAGACAACACCGCCAGTCGTGCCGGCGCCAATCCATGGCAAGACCCCCGCAATGCTATCGGACATGCCGGACATGGATATGGCACAGGATCCGGAAATGCATATGGCACAGGATCCGGACGACGCTGACGACGACAACGACGGTACATTTACCAACGTCGATAAGTACTTCGACGAACATGGGTACAGTGACGAATTCTTGGGGCCTCCTTCTCAAGAACCCAACCCTGCAAAAGATGATCTAGCTGGTACCGCAGAGAAACCCAGTTGCAACAGGCATCATCTGGCGTTCAGTTCTCAGGAGACGCCTCCCACTGCCGCCTTCACCGAGCCTCAGATAGCCGAGGTGCGAAATATTATCAGCCCCAACATACTCAAGAATGCTGTCTATGAGCAAAACTCGATCCCATTACAACAGAAGAAGAAGGGACAGAAAAGAAAGAGTAACAAGGGTGCGAGCCAGCCGGCACCGAGTACGATCTGTGCTCAGGACGGGCGACCTTCACCTAAGGATATCTCGAGGAGGGTGCATGTGGCGGGTAGGCCGATGCTACCGACTAATCTGCTCAATGCTGCAACCGGTGCTATGCAGAGTCTGCATGATAGTGTTCTTTCTTTGGAGAACGGCGTCTCCGAGAGAATGATGTGGCATAACCAGTTTTCGTGGCCAAGGTGCCAGAGGGCAAGGGCTTTGTGGATAGCGCCATCGGGGGTATGATCGTCCTGTGGTTTGATGACATCTTCTCTATGTTTAACCTTCATCCGCTGCACTACACCTTCGTTCGGCTATTTTCGCTGAGTATGGAGATGCGGATCATTAGAGACAAGACCCCGGACATCGTGATATTCGACCCCTTCTACATGCGTGCCAAGATCTTGGGCAGCGCTGGGGACCGGCAAGTCGCGAGTTCATACCTCGAAGGCGTCATTCTGGCAAACCCAGATAAAGATAACTTCCTCGTGCCTTACTTTCCCGAGTAAGTCATCCCCTCACCGCCCCGTAACATATGATTTCTTAGATTTCGATCGTTCTTTTTTTCTAACATTCCGTGTTTTGTGCAGTGACACACATTGCACACTCATCCTCTTAAGCCCGAAATATTCCATGGCCACGTATTTCGACTCGGTCCATCAGTCGAAGAAAGACTACACAAATATCAAGAAAGTTCTTGATGATGTTCTCCCCGGCTATGCTAGATCTGGAGGCACCTTCAGCAGGCCAATTCGTAGGTACGGCAAGCACATGTTCGCCCACAAAACGACGTTCCCCTGCGTCAAGCACCCGCCTGGCGGTCAGAAGGATGCCTACTATGCCCTCCATCACATGTAGGCGATCGTACGGGACCATAATCACCTTCTGCTACCAAATAATCTCAAAGATTGGGCCACAAGCTTGTCGGCAATCCAGGACGTGGACATCAGACAAGAATTCTTTCGCATCCAGTTGGAGTTTGCGGAAATCATCCATCAAGATGTCCTTCATACCTCGGGGCAGTTCTACCTCAGATATCAACCGTCCAACAGTGATATAGACTCAACGCTACAAATGCAGGCTGACAACGCCCGCGATTTCATGACCATCACGATAGACGATGGCTTCATCCACGCTCCGGTCCCTGAGTCGAGTCGAAAGTAGTGATGCTATGTGTAGTTCCGAAATATCGATTAGCTCATGTTGTAATTAAACTTTAATGAGCTTGTATGTCTCTTTGGTTTGGATAGTCGTTCAACTTATATGTAATCAATGCTATGTATTAGTAGGACCTTGAATCGTGCTATTAATGTCTTGCTTTTCTCTTCCGATCCTTTTGTTGCATACTTATATATTGCTTATGTATTGTCTGTGAATTGCTACTAACGTTTTGTTTGGTTAGTGCATAGAGATGCCGTCGTATGTCGTGTACAAGGGTAAGGTTCCCGGAGTCTACGACGACTGGGCGGAGTGTCGGAGACAGGTTCACCGTTTCAGCGGTAACAGTTACAAAGGGTACACCACTAGGGCGGAGGCGGAAGCTAGATACGTGCGCTATCTAGCGGGAGAGAGGAGGGAGCAGAAGAGGAACCGGATGAAGACTAGTTTCCTCGCAATGATGCTCATCGTGATGACCGCAGCTCTCTTCTATGTGATGGTAGTTTAGATGATCGATATCGACTTGTAATGTGAAGACAAACTCGCTACTCGCGGTCTAGAGACTTGTAATGTTGTAACTTTGTTTGGTCTTTTGAATTTGGAGAGTAATATGATGAATTGTATTCAGAGACTAATCTTCTATTGTATTCGATAAATTTGTTGTTGCTGTGTGGTGTTGTCTATATTCTGTCCAGTAATATATTTTGTAACCTGTGAAATATCAGAAAAAAAAATCCTAATATTCATACTAGTGGCGCACCATACAGCACATTAGTGGCGCACTGCTATAAAAAATACCAGTGGCGCATTATCGGTTAGTGCGCCATTAGTAACCCAGAGCACAAGGTAAATATGGCCCCCTGGGAGGCATACTAATGGCGCACCATGTGACTTACTAATGGCGCATTGCCTGGTGCGCCACTACTGTCTGGTATAGTAATGGCGCACTAGGGGTGCGCCATTAGTATTAGTTACTAATGGCGTGATGATAGTGGCGCACCTGTAGTGCGCCATTAATGGCCAAAACAGGTGCGCCAGTAAAAGGCCTTTTCCTAGTAGGTGTACCACAGGGAACACATGACGAAGGTGGGAAAAGACGAAACTGCGGCAGGCACATGATTAGGTTTATGGGTCGTGCACATTATTATATTTATGGGTCCACGTACGGTAGGATGACAACATGTACATAACACATTTATTTTTTGTAAATCGTGTGAGCGACATCGCACACAATTCAGTTATGAGGATTTTGTGCGATGAGTATGAAGCAACTCGTCGCACATGGTTGCTTTCAGTGAACCATGTGCACACCATCCACATGATTCACTCAGACTAGCTGCTTGTGTAAGTCTGTCATCACACACTTAACCATTTGAGCAACATCCCACGAGTCGCACTAACTGTCTGTTATAGAGACCGTTATCGCACATGATGCATTTTTGTGAATTGTGTGCAATGAGTAATACATGCCATATAATTGTATTATTACCTTCAATCTGGTTTCGGATGTAGGTATAGCCTTCTTCCCTAGAGGCCCTAGGGTTCTTCAAATCCAAGAAGCGAATTAATCTTGGTGAAAAAATGTCTGCAAGTTATTCCTATCACAAACTATTCCGGTGGTTTCCCAAGCCAACGACGCATAGTAAAATATAAAGGAATAAGCCGGAGCAAGGGTTTCACCTGCAGCTATGTACACAAGTTGGGATATAAATTAGATGGATCAACATGGCACTATTAAACACCATTACATATATCTTGTGAACACATTATGTGGGAGTTCCACCCTAATAACACCATGATCGACTACCACCACATCAAGGATATATTGTCCAACCTCGGTCACATCTGACTTGTGAGGTTACTACGGTTATTAAGGATATATAGACCGGTGCATGACTTTTAATAACTGCACCGCAGTCTCCCCCAGATGCTTGATTCCGGCTACTGTACTAACCTACTGTCACCAGCTTTTGGCATAGCTTTCCTCTCAACTCTACACTTTATTTTTCCTTATTCCGTTCATCAGAGTCATGGATAACAGCAAGCCCTGATATCGAGGTAGAGATAAGAGACAAAATTATTGCACAATAATATGGAATAGAGTTATCTCTAAGTAAACCAACAATCCCTCCTTTCACGTACACGAGGCTATGAGGTTATGTCTCGCTGTCGGTGTCAAAACCGACGGATCTCGGGTAGGGAGTCTCGAACTGTGCGTCTAAGGCGGATGGTAACAGAAGGCGGGGAACACAATGTTTACCCAGGTTCAGGCCCTCTCGATGGAGGTAATACCCTACTTCCTACTTGATTGATCTTGATGATATGAGTATTACAAGAGTTGATCAACCACGAGATCGTAGAGGCTAAACCCTAGAAGCTAGCCTATGATTATGATTGTTGTCGTCCTACGGACTAAACCCTCCGGTTTATATAGACACCGGAGGGGGCTAGGGTTACACAGAGCCGGTTACAAGGGAGGAGATCTACATATCCGAATTGCCAAGCTTGCCTTCCACGCAAAGGAGAGTCCCACCCGAACACGGGACGAAGTCTTCAATCTTGTATCTTCATAGTCCAACAGTCCGGCCAAAGTATATAGTCCGACAGTCCGAGGACCCCCTAATCCAGGACTCCCTCAGTAGCCCCTGAACCAGGCTTCAATGACGATGAGTCCGGTGCGCAGATCGTCTTCGGCATTGCAAGGCGGGTTCTTCTCCAAATTCTGAATACCTGTCGAGTAGTGTTCGGTTTCCCATGAATGTTGCACTCCTTGGCTTCTGCGCCTAATAATGGCTATCCTCCACGTGTTGAGCGAATGCGAGAAGTCAGGGCATTTTTACACTTGGCACCCTAACCATGTGAGTAAATCATCTATTTAAAGAGACGGGGATCCTCATATCCAGATCACACCATCCTCCCACAGCGAGTATCCATCGGAGCGCACCCGGAAAAAGTCCATCCCATCATGGCCGGCCATCGCAGCTCCTCCTCTCGCTCACATAGCCCTAAGTCAAGCGATTGGAAGAAGTGTTCCATCCCCCACAGCCAATTAGTAGAGTTACAGACCCAGGGGTTTCTCCCTCCAGCGTATATGGTCCCCGTTCGAGCCGGACTTGCCACTTACAACGGCGAGGAGCAAGCGGAGAGCTTTCCCAACCCATCCATGGGGGACCGGGTATGACTTGTCCCTTACTTATTAAGGGGGCTTGGATTTCCAATCCATCCATTCCTCCGCGGGCCCTTGGAGTTCTACGGCCTCTAGCCGCATAACTTTACTCCCGCCTCCATATTACACATCGCTGGCTATGTCGCCTTTTGTGAGCTGTTTTAGGGTTGCGAAGCTCATTTCGAGTTATGGAAGAGGCTATTCTGCCTCGTACCCCGTACACAGGAGGGGTCAATATACCAAGTGGGCGGAGCCGAGATATGGCGCATCGCCGGGACCAGATACCTGTTCGGTACTCCGAAGAAGACATCCGAATACTGGCCTTCGGAGTGGTTTTATATGGAGGACGTCCCCCTTCCGGACCCTATTCGGATGGGCCTTCCTGAGTTCAATAATGCCCCTTTGAAGAAACGCTGCAGTTGGCGCCCTCGGAGCCCCCAGGAGGAAGATAATAGAGAGGTCCTTTACCTGATGGGCCGGATAAAAACGCTAGCCAAATCAGGATTGACAATAATCGAGGTTATGTTAATATGTATAATGTGGGGGGGGGGGGGGTGGAGCCACTTCAAAATCGGGGACAACCCATGTGGCACTTTAATGGAGAAGACGATGCCACCTGCTACGGTCGTAAGGGACCGGACTCCGTCGCTGCTCTAGCGAAAATACTGTCTGATTTATATAAAGGAGAGGAAGAGGAGTTCATCCGCATTAAGCCACAGGATGGATTCTCCATGTTCAACCCCCCAAACTAGGTGAGTTGCTAATTTCCACTCCAGACCTTCCCGCATTCTTCGTCATAAGTATTTACCTTGCTATTTCATAGCAGGAACTACGAAAAGCTGTGAGGGAGGTCCACAGCCCGTCTCCACAACTAGAGGACCTTGACTGGGCCCTCGACCCTGGACTCGAAGAAGATACGGACACATTTGTGCAGCTCATCGACAGGACGTTCTATCAGTTAAGCTGCAACGGTGCCTTCGTGGCCATCATAGCTGATTATCCTAGACTGCTCCCTGCATCGCATGTAAGTAAAACCGGAGTCCCAACTTCCGAGAAGGATCCTTTTTTTCGCACTTCACCTACCGCACACATATGGTGTCTTACAGGGAAGGCCCTCGGGGCGCCATGCCGAACCCGCAGTGACTCACCAACAAGGGGCACCGAAGCCGGGTAGGCTTACAAGGAAGGCGGTCAGGACTGAGACGCCGTCGCAGAGGTATGAAAAAGAACCCCGCTCTGTGGTTGTTGTCTTTTAAAATATAATAACATCCATGGTTCCTGGCAGGAAAAATGTTCGCCGGACCATATCCGGAGAGCCTGCTGGCCAAGCCTCCACCAGCCGGGCTCCAGAGCCGGACTTAGAGGCAGATGCTAACGTGGGGCCAACACCGGATGTTCCTCCTACAGAGGATGCAGATAGGCTGTCCGCTATGAATTCCGAAGTGGAGAGTGCCATGAATCATAGGCGTCGTCGGGCCGTACTCCGTGACGCTTGTTTCTCTCAAGAGGCGTTCGATGCCTTCAACTCAGGAGACGCGTACATCCGAGCTGCTCAAAATGGTTTTGCCTGAGCCGCAGACCAGTATGTAAAGGATATACGGGTAAGAAAATCTGATAATTATGTATATCAGTAGCCCCTGAGACTTGAAACAGTTGGCACAACTGATTTAAGGATCATTGTTTGCGTAGGTTCTTACGGAGAAGAATACCCAGTTGTCTCAAGAGCTGGAGGAGTGCAAAGCCCAGCTACGGGCCGCAGTTGCCGCAATTAAGGAGTCCGAAAAGGCCCCATCTGGTAACACTAGTTTCTAATGACATGTACCAGTTAGTATTCGGCATGCATGCAAATCTAACAATAGATTCTGCAGATGATCCCGGAGTGAATCCGGAGGTCGTGCGAGGGGATGAGCAACATGCTCAACGACAGCTAAAGGCTAGCGAGCGCGTGCTTATGCAGGTTAGGCGGGAGAAAAAACGATCTCCAGGATGCCAATACCCGGTTGGGCATTGAACTGAAAGATGTTCGGGCCCAGCTTGCTGACTCCGTAAAGGAGAATAAGAGGCTTCGATGCGGCATTTTTAGTAAGTGCTTGAATGAATTTTTATAGAGTTCGGCGAAGAAACCGGCTAACAAAGTTATATCTGTAGGTATGCTGACGGGTCATCCCGTAGAAGAGATGTCCGGGTCTGCGGGTGATCTTCTGCCAGAGCTCTCACAACTGCATGAACAAGTTTGGGAGGTGATGCAGGGCATAGCCCAAGCCTTGTGGCCATCCGTCTCCCTGCCAGGAGGCATGGGGGAGCTTGTGGAGATGCTCAAGGGAGCGCCGCGGCGCTTCCGATTATGGAAGGTATCAACCTGCCGACAAGGTGCAAGGGAAGCCTGGGCCATGGTGAAGATGCGATATACCAAGGCTGACCCGAACCACATGGCCGAGGTCGGACCTATGGGGTCTGATGGGAAAGAGATCCCCGTCAGTTTGGTGTATGACCAGGTGAAATTAGCCGCAAAGTATTCCCAACAGGATTGTAGGCTAGACAGCTTGTTGGATGGTATAGAAGAAGAATTTAGTCAGTCTAAGTGACTGTGTACTTCAAGTGACATATATTGTCCCTAGCCGGATTGTAAATCATTTGTCATGGCGGACCTTTTCGCTTCGACCTCTGGACCCAACAGTTCGGAGTGTATCCGAATACCTGCTCAGTTATGTAAAAATCGGGGTACGCGTGGAAACCAGGCGTAGGGGTCATAAGTGCTTGAACAGACAAGTACCAACTAGCTATGTTATATTACATGGATAGTAAGAAACATCTTCCAGGGAGACTAGTTCCGTTAAGGGTTCCTTTCCCTGGGTACGCATGCATTAATGTGCATGTCCGAACTGCGAAAAGAGACGCAAGATATAAACATCTGGGGGCATGTATTACAATAAATAAAAGTCATCTTTTGTTCACCGACCGAATATTCCCTTAAGAATGCTAGCTTTCGGCTTCACCCAGTCTGAGGTACACATCCGGCTGACCCGGCAGTAACAATCGTAGAGGTGCTCCCCATATGCCCTAGCCGAATTAACGGGAACGTAGGGCATAAACACAAGAGCCAGGCAACCCATCTTGGCCAAAACTTAAGTCATATCGATGCATATAATGGCGAAGAAAAGGTACATGTGGAAAAGTAACACATGTGCGGGGGGCATAGAGCCCGGAACATGGTTATATTAAGCTTCTGTATAAGAAGCCCCCAGGTATAATGAGCACGCCTAGCGTGTCAAGATTGTGTAGTCAAGACACATTTTAACCTTTTAAGGCCGTGAAGAAAAAGGGAAGAAAGAAAGAAAAGACAAATAACGGATATATAAAAAATTGACTGAGGTAAGGAGACAAACACAGAGTCCGGCAGTAGGCGAAGAACCTTCGGAGTCTGGCTGCGTTCCATGGGTTTGGCTCGAGTCGATTGTCCGATGCATCCCGCAGATGGTACGCTCCACCGGTCAGAACTTTGTCAATAACGAAGGGACCTTCCCATTTGGGCTTGAGCTTGTTCTTTTTCTTCTACGGTAGGCGTAGAACAAGTTCGCCAACGTTATAAGTTTTGTCCCGTACTTCTCTGCTTTGATACCACCGAGCCTATTGCTGATAGAATGCGGAGCGGGCTTTTGCCACGTCAAGCTCCTCCTCCAGGGCGTCCAAATTGTCCTGCCTATCAAGCTCGGCTTCTTTCTCTTTGTATATGCGTACTCGAGGTGAGTAATGAATGATGTCGCAGGGCAGTACCGCCTCTGCGCCTGCTACCTCTTGAGCACTGCGTTCGTTTTCCCCAAAGAGGAAGGGATGATGCAGCAAAGTACCGTAAGTATTTCCCTCAGTTTTTGAGAACCAAGGTATCAATCCAGTAGGAGGCTACGCGTGAGTCCCTCGTACCTGCACAAAACAAATAAATCCTCGCAACCAACGCAAATAGGGGTTGTCAATCCCTATAGGGCCACTTACGAGAGTGAGATCTGATAGATATGATAAGATAATATTTTTGGTATTTTTATGATAAAAGATGCAAAGTAAAATAAAGGCAAAGTAAATAGCAAAGGAAATAACTAAGTAGTAGGAGATTAATATGATGAAGATAGTCCCGGGGGCCATAGGTTTCACTAGTGGCTTCTCTCAAGAGCATAAGTATTCTACGGTGGGTGAACAAATTACTGTTGAGCAATTGACAGAATTGAGCGTAGTTATGAGAATATCTAGGTATGATCATGTATATAGGCATCACATCCGAGACAAGTAGACCAACTCCTGCCTGCATCTACTACTATTACTCCAGTCATCGACCGCTATCCAGCATGCATCTAGAGTATTAAGTTAAAAACAGAGTAACGCCTTAAGGAAGATGACATGATGTAGAGGGATAGACTCATGCAATATGAAGAAAACCCCATCTTGTTATCATCGATGGCAACAATACAATACGTGCCTTGCTGCCCTTACTGTCACCGGGAAAGGACACCGCAAGATTGAACCCAAAGCTAAGCACTTCTCCCATTGCAAGAAAGATCAATCTAGTAGGCCAAACCAAAATGATAATTCGAAGAGACTTGCAAAGATAACCAATCATACATAAAAGAATTCAGAGAAGATTCAAATATTATTCATAGATAGACTTGATCATAAACCCACAATTCATCGGTCTCAACAAACACACCGCAAAAAGAAGATTACATCGAATAGATCTCCACAAGAGAGGGGTAGAACATTGTATTGAGATCCAAAAAGAGAGAAGAAGCCATCTAGCTACTAACTATGGACCCGTAGGTCTGAGGTAAACTACTCACACTTCATCGGAGGGGCTATGGTGTTGATGTAGAAGCCCTCCGTGATCGATGCCCCCTCCGGCGGAGCTCCGGAACAGGCCCCGAGATGGGATCTCGTGGATACAGAAAGTTACGGCGGTGGAATTAGGGTTTTGGCTCCGTATCTGATCGTTTGGGGGTATGTGGATATATATAGGAGGAAGGAGTACGTCGGTGGAGAAACAGGGGGCCCACAAGGGTGGAGGGCGCGCCTGGTGGGGGTGGGCGCGCCCCCCTACCTCGTGGCCTCTTGTTTCCTTTCTTGACGTAGGGTCCAAGTCTCCCTGGTCTTGTTCGTTGAGAAAATCACGTTCCCGAAGGTTTCATTCCGTTTGGACTCCGTTTGATATTCCTTTTCTTCGAAACCCTAAAACAGGCAAAAAACAGCAATTCTGGGCTGGGCCTCCGGTTAATAGGTTAGTCCCAAAAATAATATAAAAGTGGATAATAAAGCCCAATAATGTCCAAAACAGTAGATAATATAGCATGGAGCAAACAAAAATCATAGATATGTTGGAGACGTATCAAGCATCCCCAAGCTTAATTCCTGCTCGTCCTCGAGTAGGTAAATGATAAAAATAGAATTTTTGATGCAGAGTGATACTTGGCATAATTTTAATGTAATTCTTCTTAATTGTGGTATGAATATTCAGATCCGAAAGATTCAAGACAAAAGTTCATATTGACATAAAAATAGTAATACTTCAAGCATACTAACAAAGCAATTATGTCTTCTCAAAATAACATGGCTAAAGAAAGTTATCCCTACAAAATCATATAGTCTGGCTATGCTCTATGTTCACCACACAAAATATTTAAATCATGCACAACCCCTATGACAAGCCAAGCAATTGTTTCATACTTTTAACATTCTCAAAACTTTTTCAATCTTCACGCAATACATGAGCGTGAGCCATGGATATAGCACTATAGGTGGAATAAACTGGTGGTTGTGGAAAAGACAAAAAGGGGGAAGATATTCTCACATCAACTAGGTGTATCAACGGGCTATGGAGATGCCCATCAATAGATATCAATGTGAGTGAGTAGGGATTGCCATGCAACGGATGCACTGGAGCTATAGTATATGAAAGCTCAAAAAGAAACTAAGTGGGTGTGCATCCAACTTGCTTCCTCATGAATACATAGGGCATTTTGAGGAATCCCATCATTGGAATATACAAGCCAAGTTCTATAATGAAAGATTCCCACTAGTATATGAAAGTGATAACATGAGAGACTCTCTACTATGAAGATCATGGTGCTACTTTGAAGCACAAGTGTGGTAAAAGGATAGTAACATTGTCCCTTCTCTCTTTTTCTCTCATTTTTTTATTTGGGCCTTTTCACTTTTTATGGCCTCTTTTCTTTCTCTTTTTTTATTTGAGCTTCTTTGGCCTCTTTTATTTATTTTTCGTCCGGAGTCTCATCCTGACTTGTGGGGGAATCATAGTCTCCATCATCCTTTCCTCACTGGGACAATGCTCTAATAATGATGATCATCACACTTTTATTTTTCTTACAACTCAACAATTACAACTTGATACTTAGAACAAAATATGACTCTATGTGAATGCCTCCGGCGGTGTACCGGGATATGCAATATGACAATGATGGAGTGTGTCATAATAAACGGAATGGTGGAAAGTTGCATGACAATATATCTCAGAATGGCTATGGAAATGCCATAATAGGTAGCTATGGTGGCAGTTTTGAGGAAGGTATATGGTGGGTGTATGGTACTGGCGAAAGGTGCGCGGTATTAGAGAGGCTAGCAAAGGTGGAAGGGTGAGAGTGCGTATAATCCATGGACTCAACATTAGTCATAAAGAACTCATATAGTTATTGCAAAAATCTACAAGTTATCAAAGCAAAGTATTACGCGCATGCTCCTAGGGGGATATATTGGTAGGAAAAGACCATCGCTCGTCCCCGACCGCCACTCATAAGGAAGGCAATCAAAAAAATAAATCATGCTCCGACTTCATCACATAACGGTTCACCATACGTGCATGCTACGGGAATCACAAACTTCAACACAAGTATTTCTCAAATTCACAACTACTAAACTAGCATGACTTTAATATTACCATCTCTATATATGAAAACAA
Source organism: Triticum urartu (assembly GCF_056163025.1). Classification (NCBI taxonomy): domain Eukaryota; kingdom Viridiplantae; phylum Streptophyta; class Magnoliopsida; order Poales; family Poaceae; genus Triticum; species Triticum urartu. The sequence goes on from NC_141877.1 coordinate 520,832,450, forward strand.
TTATCAAGTATCAAACTTATCATAGTATTCAACACACTCATAAGAAAGTTTTATTATTAATCTTGTATACCAAGCATATTAGGATTTTAAGAAAATTATGATGCTATTTAAGACTCTCAAAATAATCTAAGTGAAGCATGAGAGATCAATAGTTTCTATAAAACAAATCCACCACCGTGCTCTAAAAGATATAAGTGAAGTACTAGAGCAAAATTATATAACTCAAAAGATATAAGCGAAGCACATAGAGTATTCTAACAAATTCCAAATCATGTATGGCTCTCTTAAAAGGTGTGTACAGCAAGGATGATTGTGGTAAACTAACAAGCAAAGACTCAAATCATACAAGACGCTCCAAGCAAAACACACATAATGTGGTAAATAAAAATATAGCTCCAAGTAAAGTTACCGATAGAAGTAGACGAAAGAGGGGATGCCTTCCGGGGCATCCCCAAGCTTTGGCTTTTAGGTGTCCTTAGATTATCTTGGTGGTTCCATGGGAATCCTCAAGATTAGGCTCTTGCCACTCCTTGTTCCATAATCCATCAAATCTTTACTGAAAACTTGAAAACTTCACAACACAAAACTTAAAGTAGAAAATCTCGTGAGCTCCGTTAGCGAAAGAAAATAAAAGACCACTTGAAGGTACTGTAATGAACTCATTCTTTATTTATATTGGTGTTATACCTACTGTATTACAACTTCTCTATGGTTTATAAACTATTTTACTAGCCATAGATTCATCAAAATAAGCAAACAACACACGAAAAACAGAATCTCTCAAAAACAGAACAGTCTGTAGTAATCTGTAGCTAGCGCAATATCTGGAACCCTAAAAATTCTAAAATAAATTGATGGACGTGAGGAATTTATGTATTAATCATCTGCAAAAATAATTAACTAAATAGCACTCTCCAAATAAAGATGACAGTAGTTCTCGTGAGCGCTAAAGTTTCAGTTTTTTACAGCAAGTTCAACGAGACTTTCCCCAAGTCCTCTCAACGGTTCTACATGGTACAAACAACCAAAACAGAGGCTAGATAAATTATTTATTACTAAACAGGAGCAAAAATCAAGGAATAAAAATAAAATTGGGTTGCCTCCCAACAAGCGCTATCGTTTAACGCCCCTAGCTAGGCATAACAAGCAAGAATAGATCTAGGTATTGCCATCTTTGGTAGGCAATCCATACGTTGCTCTCATAATAGATTCATAAGGTAATTTAATCTTCTTTCTAGGAAAGTGTTCCATGCATTTCCTTAATGGAAATTGGAATCTAATATTTCCTTCCTTCATATCAATAATTGCACCAATCGTTCTAAAGAAAGGTCTACCAAGAATAATAGGACATGAAGGATTGCAATCTATGTCAAGAACAATAAAATCTACGGGCAGATAATTCCTATTTGCAACAATAAGAACATCATTAATTCTTCCCATAGGTTTCTCAATAGTGGAATCCGCAAGGTGCAAGTTTAGAGAGCAATCATCAAAATCACGGAAACCTAACAAATCACACAAAGTCTTTGGAATCGTGGAAACACTAGGACCCAAATCACATAAAGCATAGCATTCATGATCTTTAATTTTAATTTTAATAGTTTGTTCCCGCTCATCATAAAGTTTTATAGGGATAGAAACTTCCAATTCAAGTTTTTCTTCATAAGATTGCATCAAGGCATCAACGATATGTTTAGTAAACGCTTTATTTTGACTATAAGCATGAGGAGAATTTAGCACGGATTGCAACAAGGAAATACAATCAATCAAAGAACAATTTTCATAGTTAAATTCCTTGAAATCCATAATAGTGGGTTTAGAAACATCTAGGGTTCTAATCTCTTCAATCCCACTTTTATCAAATTTAGCATCAAGATCAACAAATTTCGAATTCTTGGAACGCCTTCTAGGTAAAGGTGGATCATATTCAGTCCCATCATTATCAAGAATCATATTGCAAAACAAAGATTTAATAGGGGACGCATGAATAACTTTTAGATCTTCATCTTTATTTTCATAGCAATCCGGTTTAGCGGCCATTTTATTAACTAAGGTTGCCTGCCTATCCGAAATTGCAGCAGTTAATTTCTCAAGATGAGCAATTTGGGATCTTAAACCATCGAATTCTTTAGACATATCATCAAGCTCTTTATTCATAAAATTCATAATTTTTTTTGTTCTTTAAGCTCGTTTCTGAAGAAACTATTATGTTCAAATTGCAAGACCATGAAACTCCTGACATTGCTTTCGATCTCTTCTAATCTTTTAAGGTGAAGGTCACCAAATTTAGGTAGAGCCATCACGACAAGAAAGCAAACTAACACACAAGCAAACAAAAAGCAAGCGAACAAAAGAGGCAAATAGAGAGGGAGAGGGAGGATAGAGAGAGAGGGCGAATAAAACGGCAAGGGTGAAGTGGGGGGAGAGGAAAATGAGAGGCAAATGGCAAATAATGTAATGCGGGAGATAAGGGTATGTGATGGGTACTTGGTGTGTTGACATTTGCATAGACCTCCCCGGCAACGGCGCCATAAATCCTTCTTGCTACCTCTTGAGCACTGCGTTGGTTTTCCCCGAAGAGGAAGGGATGCTGCAGCAAAGTAGCGTAAGTATTTCCCTCAGTTTTTGAGAACCAAGGTATCAATCCAGTAGGAGGCTACGTGCGAGTCCCTCGTACCTGCACAAAACAAATAAATCCTCGCAACCAACGCAAATAGGGGTTGTCAATCCCTATAGGGCCACTTACGAGAGTGAGATCTGATAGATATGATAAGATAATATTTTTGGTATTTTTATGATAAAAGATGCAAAGTAAAATAAAGGCAAAGTAAATAGCAAAGGAAATAACTAAGTAGTAGGAGATTAATATGATGAAGATAGACCCCGGGGCCATAGGTTTCACTAGTGGCTTCTCTCAAGAGCATAAGTATTCTACGGTGGGTGAACAAATTACTGTTGATTAATTGACAAAATTGAGCGTAGTTATGAGAATATCTAGGTATGATCATGTATATAGGCATCACGTCCGAGACAAGTAGACCGACTCCTGCCTGCATCTACTACTATTACTCCACTCATCGACCGCTATCCAGCATGCATCTAGAGTATTAAGTTAAAAACAGAGTAACGCCTTAAGCAAGATGACATGATGTAGAGGGATAGACTCATGCAATATGAAGAAAACCCCATCTTGTTATCCTCGATGGCAGCAATGCAATACGTGCCTTGCTGCCCTTATTGTCAACGGGAAAGGACACCGCAAGATTGAACCCAAAGCTAAGCACTTCTCCCATTGCAAGAAAGATCAATCTAGTAGGCCAAAGCAAACTAATAATTTGAAGATACTTGCAAAGATAACCAATCATACATAAAAAAATTCAGAGAAGATTCAAATATTATTCATAGATAGACTTGATCATAAACCCACAATTCATTGGTCTCAACAAACACACCGCAAAAATAAGATTACATCGAATAGATCTCCACAAGAGAGTGGGAGAACATTGTATTGAGATCCAAAAAGAGAGAAGAAGCCATCTAGCTACTAACTATGGACCCGTAGGTCTGAGGTAAACTACTCACACTTCATCGGAGGGGCTATGGTGTTGATGTAGAAGCCCTCCGTGATTGATGCCCCCTCCGGCGGAGCTCCGGAACAGGCCCCAAGATGGGATCTCGTGGAAACAGAAAGTTACGGTGGTGGAATTAGGGTTTTGGCTCCGTATCTGGTCGTTTGGGGGTATGTGGATATATATAGGAGGAAGGAGTACGTCGGTGGAGCAACAGGGGGCCCACGAGGGTGGAGGGCGCGCTTGGTGGGGGTGGGCGCGCCCCCTACCTCGTGGCCTCTTGTTTCCTTTCTTGACGTAGGGTCCAAGTCTCCCTGGTCTTGTTCATTGAGAAAATCACGTTCCCGAAGGTTTCATTCCGTTTGGACTCCGTTTGATATTCCTTTTCTTCGAAACCCTAAAGCAGGCAAAAAACAACAATTCTGGGTTGGGCCTCCGGTTAATAGGTTAGTCCCAAAAATAATATAAAACTGGATAATAAAGCCCAATAATGTCCAAAACAGTAGATAATATAGCATGGAGCAATCAAAAATTATAGATACGTTGGAGACGTATCAGCGCCGTACACCATAAAGAACAGTGTGTATTTGGTAGTGCGATTCGGCGTGGTCCGCAGCCCCTATAGTACGGAGTCAAGCTCCTCCACCCAGTGCGTATCTGATTCCTTCAACGATTGCACTAATCTAGGTTTAACGCCGCTCATGATAAGACCATTTGCTCACTCGACTTGACCGTTAGTTTGCGGGTGATAGACAGAGGCATAATCGAGCTTAATGCCCATGTTGCTACACCAAGTTTTTACATCGTCAGCTGTAAAGTTCGAGCCGTTATCGGTGATGATGTTGTGGGGGACGCCGTAACTGTGTACAACCCCGGATATGAAGTCTATCACTGGTCCGGACTCGGCCGTTTTAACTGGTTTGGCTTCTATCCATTTGGTGAATTTATCCACCATGACCAATAGGTATTTTTTCTTATGGCTTCCCCCTTTAAGGGGTCTGACCATATCAAGCCCCCAGACCGCAAAGGGCCAAGTAATGGGGATTGTTTGGAGAGCGGTAGGTGGCATATGGCTTTGGTTTACAAAAAGCTCGCAACCGACACAACGTTGAACGAGGTCTTGTGCGTCTGCTCGGGCCGTCGGCCAGTAAAAACCTGTACGGTAGGCCTTGCTTACAAGGGCCCGAGCTGCGGCGTGGTGGCCGCCAAGTCCAGCATGAATTTCTACCAAAAGTTGCCGTCCTTCCTCTTCGGAGATGCACCTTTGAAGTACCCCGGTAGCGCTTTTCTTATAAAGCTCTCCCTCGTGGACCTTGTAGGCTTTAGACCGCCGCACAATGCAACGTGCCTCATTTGGGTCATTAGGGAGTTCTTGCCTAGTTAGGTAAGCCAAGAAGGGTTCTGTCCACGGGGCGATGACAGCCATAATCACATGGGTCGAAGGTGTTATTTCGGTGGCAGAGCCTCCGATTATGTCAGAGTGTTCGGGGTCTGGTGTTCTGGCCGAATCCAGACTGTTTTTGCCGGTCTCCCCTTCCCACACCACAGATGGCTTAAACATCCTTTCCAAGAAGATATTAGGTGGGACAGGGTCGCGCTTAGCACCGATGCGGGCGAGAATATCCGCCGCTTGATTGTTTTCTCGGACCACATGGTGGAATTCAAGGCCCTCGAACCGAGCTGACATTTTGAGGACGGCGTTGCGGTAAGCCGCCATTTTTGTGTCCTTGGCGTCAAAGTCCCCATTTATTTGAGATATTACGAGGTTCGAATCCCCCCGCACCTCTAGGCGTTGAATGCCCATGGAGACTGCCATCCGGAGACCATGCAACAGGGCCTCATATTCTGCTGCATTGTTGGAGTCTTGTATAATATTTGGAGTACGTATTGAACTGTATCTCCGATGGGGGATGTCAGGACGACGCCTGCCCCCAGACCAACCAGCATCTTAGAGCCGTCAAAGTGCATGATCCAATTGGAGTACGCGCCATACTCTTTAGGGAGTTCGGCTTCCGTCCATTCGGCGATGAAATCGGCCAGTACTTGCGACTTAATGGCTCGTCATGGTTTATATGTTATGTCGAACGGGGGGAGCTCGATAGCCCATTTAGCAATCCGGCCCGTGGCATCGCGGTTATTTATTGTGTCGTTGAGTGGTACTTCAGAGGCCACCATAATTGAACACTCTTGAAAGTAGTGTCGTAGTTTCCGAGATGCCATGAAGACTGCGTATGCTATCTTTTGATAATGTGGGTACCGTGATTTGCATGGAGTGAGGACGGTGGATACGTAGTATACTGGCTTTTGAAGCGGGAACTTATGTCCGTCCGTCTCTCGTTCGACGACGAGCACTGCGCTTACAACTTGGTGTGTTGCCGCTATATATAGCAGCATTGGTTTGCTGACATTTGGTGCGGCCAAGATTGGGTTGGTGGCCAATACGTCTTTTATTTCTTCCAATCCGGCCGTGGCCGCATCCGACCACTCGAAGTGTTCGGTGCGTCGAAGAAGGCGATAAAAGAGGCAGTGCTTTTTCTCCTAATTGGGAGATAAAGCGGCTTAAGGCAGCCACACATCCAGTTAACTTCTGGATTTGCTTGAGGTCTGTTGGGATAGCCAATTGTGACAAAGCTTGGATTTTAGCCGGATTTGCTTCAATTCCTCTATTGGAGACGATGAAGCCCAAGAGCTTTTCGGCGGGCACGCTGAAAACGCATTTTTCCGGATTGAGCTTGATGTCATATGTTCGGAGATTGTCGAACGTGAGCCTCAAGTCGTCTATTAAGTATTCGACGTGTCTTGTTTTAATGACCACATCGTCTACGTATGCCTCCACTATTTTGCCGATATGTGTTTCCAGGCATGTCTGCATCATGCGTTGATAGGTTGCACAGGCGTTTTTGAGCCCGAAAGGCATGGTGTTAAAACAGAAGGGGCCATATGGAGTGATGAATGCCGTTGCGGCTTGATCGGGCTCCGCCATCTTAATTTGATGGTATCCGGAGTATGCGTCGAGGAAGCACAATGAGTTGTGTCCTGCGGTAGCGTCAATAATTTGATCGATGCGGGGGAGGGGGAAGGGATCCTTGGGGCAAGCCTTGTTAAGGTCCTTGAAATCGACACATAGGCGCCAGGATTTGTCCTTCTTTGGTACCATCACTAGGTTTGCTAGCTAGTCAGGATGTTTTATTTCTCTAATGCATCCGGCCTCGAGTAACTTGGCTAGCTCTTCTCCCATGGCTTGTCGCTTAGGCTCAGAGAAACGCTGAAGAGTCTGCTTGACCGGCTTGAACCACTTTAGAATGTTAAGGCTATGCTCGGCCAGCCTGCGTGGGATTCCTGGCATGTCTGAAGGATGCCAGGCAAAATGTCCCAATTCTCGCGCAAGAACGCCCGCAGTGCGGCGTCTGTTGTGGGGTTCAGTTGTGCCCCGATGGATGCTATTTTTGTAGGGTCCATTGGGTGGACCTGGAATTTGACTATTTCATCCGCTGGTTTAAAAGAGGTGGACTTGGGTCTTTTGTCGAGTATCACGTCATCCCTGTCCACCGTAAGCGCAGCGCGGTTAGTTCTTTAGCCGCAAGGGCTTCGGATAATGCCTCGAGGGCTAGTGCGGCGGTTTTATTTTTGGCGCGGAGTGCTATGTCCGGATACTAGCCAGAGTGATGATTCCATTGGGCCCGGGCATTTTGAGCTTCATGTACCCATAATGGGGTATAGCTTGGAAGATTGTGAATGCCTCCCGCCCTAAAAGGGCGTGGTATCCGCTACTGAACGGGGCCACTTGGAATGTGATTTCTTAGGACCTATAATTCTCTGGCGTGCCGAATACCACGTCTAGTGCGATATTTCCCGCACACCGTGCCTCCCGACTAGGGATGATTCCTCTAAAGGTCGTGCTGCTTTGCTCAATGCGGCTCTTGTCTATTTCCATTTTGCTACAAGTTTCCTCGTAGATGAGGTTTAATCCGCTGCCACCATCCATGAGCACTTTAGTAAGCCAGAAGTCGTCCACAATTGGACTAAGGACCAAAGCGGCTGGTGCTCGGGCTGTTCGGAATTGAGGTTCGTCACTTGCATTGAAGGTTATGGTTGTGTCGTTCTATGGATTTATTGCTGCAACGTGGCAGATGATACGTCTCCAACATATCTATAATTTTTGATTGTTCCATGCTATTATATTATCTGTCTTGGATGTTTATGGGCTTTATTATCCACTTTTATATTATTTTTGGGACTAACCTATTAACCCAGAGCCCAGTGCCAGTTTCTGTTTTTTCCTTGTTTTAGAGTATCGCAGAAAAGGAAAATCAAACGGAGTCCAATTGACCTGAAACTTCACGGAACTTATTTTTGGAACGAAAGCAATCCAGAAGACTTGGGGTGTACGTAAGGGAAGCAACGAGGAAGGCACGAGGCAGGGGGGCACGCCCACCCCCCTGGGCGCGCCCTCCACCCTCGTGGGCCCCTTGTGGCTCCCCTGATGTATTTCTTCCTCCTACATATACCAATATACCCTAAAACCACCGAAGAGCACAATAGATCGGTAGTTCGGCCGCCATAAGCCTCTGTAGCCACCGAAAACCAATCTAGACCCGTTCCGGCACCCTGTCGGAGGGGGAATCCTTCTCCGGTGGCCATCTTCATCATCCCGGCGCTCTCCATGATGAGGAGGGAGTAGTTCTCCCTCGGGGCTGAGGGTATGTACCAGTAGCTATGTGTTTGATCTCTATCTCTCTCTCGTGTTCTTGAGGTGGTACGATCTTGATGTATCGCGAGCTTTGCTATTATAGTTGGATCTTACAATGTTTCTCCCCCTCTACTCTCTTGTAATGGATTGAGTTTTCCCTTTAAAGTTATCTTATCAGATTGAGTCTTTAAGGATTTGAGAACACTTGATGTATGTCTTGCGTGGGATACCCGTGGTGACAATGGGGTATTCTATTGATCCACTTGATGTATGTTTTGGTGATCAACTTGTGGGTTCCGCCCATGAACCTATGCATAGGGGTTGGCACATGTTTTCATCTTGACTCTCCGGTAGAATCTTTGGGGCACTCTTTGAAATTCTTTGTGTTGGTTTGAATAGATGAATCTGAGATTGTGTGATGCATATCGTATAATCATACCCACGGATACTTGAGGTGACATTGGAGTATCTAGGTGACATTAGGGTTTTGGTTGATTTGTGTCTTAAGGTGTTATTCTAGTACGAACTCTAGGATAGATTGAACAGAAAGAATAGCTTCATGTTATTTTACTACGGACTCTTGAATAGATCGATCAGAAATGATAACTTTGAGGTGGTTTCGTACCCTACCATAATCTCTTCGTTTGTTCTCCGCTATTAGTGACTTTGGAGTGACTCTTTTTTGCATGTTGAGGGATAGTTATATCATCCAATTATGTTATTATTATTGAGAGAACTTGCACTAGTGAAAGTATGAACCCTAGGCCTTGTTTCAACGCATTGCAATACCGTTTGTGCTCACTTTTATCATTAGTTACCTTGCTGTTTTTATATTTTCAGATTACAAAAACCTTTCCATCCATATACCACTTGTATCACCATCTCTTCGCCGAACTAGTGCACCTATACAATTTACCATTGTATTGGGTGTGTTGTGGACACAAGAGACTCTTTGTTATTTGGTTGCAGGGTTGCTTGAGAGAGACCATCTTCATCCTGCGCCTCCTACGGATTGATAAACCTTAAGTCATCCACTTGAGGGAAATTTTCTACTGACCTACAAACCTCTACACTTGGAGGCCCAACAACGTCTACAAGAAGAAGGTTGTGTAGTAGATATCAAGCTCTTTTCTGGCGCCGTTGCCGGGGAGGTTAGCGCTTGAAGGTATATCTTTAGATCTTGCAATCGAATCTTTTTGTTTCTTGTTTTAACACTATTTAGTTTATAAAAGAAAACTATTAAAAAATGGAATTGAGTTTGCCTCATACGCTTCATCTTTTTAATATCTTTCGTGAGTATGATGGAAAGGAAAATTGTGCCAAAGTGTTAGAAGAAGAATGCATTAAAATGTTTGGCACTAAATCTTTGAATGATGAGCATGATTGCAATGTTTTTAGTATGAACTCCTTGAATATCCATAGTACTAATGATGATTGCACTAGTTATGATGAGAATGTCTCCTATAAGCATGTCAATTTTTGTGGAGTGCATAGAGTTTGCAAGTACATACCAAACAGAGAAGATAAATTTTGCAAGAGGCATAAGTATTTAGAAACTAAATGGTTGCAAGAAAGGCTAGATGTTTGTGCTAAAAATTTAAATTTTCTTAGCCATACTTGTGAACTTTGCAATGAACATGGGCATTTAACTATCCGATGCAAATTGTTTCATAATCTAATCATTTCCAAAAATTGTGATGACTTGATTTCCCTTGCACATCATAATGAACTTAGTTTGCTTATGGGTTATGAAGAAATGAAACGTATAACTAACTAGTTTCCAGTATTTGCCCGTGATAAAGTTCTTAATTTTGATCTAGAGGAAATTTATATGTATTGTGCGGTGAATTGCATTGAAAATCCTTATATTGCCAATTATATAAAGAAAAGAAAACAAATAGAAGATGAAGAGAATACTAACGAAAGGGAAGAGACTTCCCAATATCCTCCTATTATTTCTTATGATGAATCAGGTAACGAGGAGGAGCCTTCTATTCAACCAATCTCATTAATAAGGAGCTCCAAAATGAGGATTGAACCCACACATGATGTGGCGAAGAATAAGAAAAGAAAAAGGAAGAGAGGTAAAAGGATATCTCTCCCAAATAATGTTGCTCCTATTACTGTTGTGCCTCATGAAAATATAATTGTGGAAGATGATGCACTTGATGATGATCCCGCTATGCCTATTGCTTGTTGTGATGATTATGATTGGGAAGATAATGATACTTCTTATGATCTTGAAAATCTTTTTGGCGCTTGCTTGGAAGAATATGATAATTTCTATACTATTGGTGCTATCCATACTATTAATGATGAGAGTGATTATGCTTATGATATGAAAAGGCCCAAGCTTGGGGATGCTATGTTTAATGAAGATGATGTTTTTGAGAATATATTTGCTGCAATTAATGTTTGTCCCAAGCTTGGGGATGCTATGTTTAATGAAGATGATATTTTTGGTCTCCCATGTTTTGATATGCAAATTTATAATGATGATAGCATGCCTCTTACTTATGATGATTATATTGATGAAAGTGGGTTTGGAAGACTGTCAACTTTAGGAAGTAATGATCCCAATATTTTTGAGGATGTTGAATCTTATTATGATAATTATGAAAGTGGATTTTGAAAGGTCATGACTTTATTTAGTGATGATTCCACTATCTTGGAAGAGGTTTCAATCGATTATGATGAGAACAAAGTTGCTACTTATGATAATTATTGTGATGATACATATGCTATAAAAAGTAGTGATGATTATATTTATAAAACTTGTCATGATTATGATTAACCCTTTTCTGAAAATTACTCTTTTAATGTGGAAACAATTTATAGTATTCGAGTTTCTTATGATACTCCCACTATTCCGAATGAGAAGAATTTTGCTTATGTGGAGAGTAATAAAATTTCTATGCTGGTAGATTATGAAAAGAATGCTTTATATGATGGTTATATCATTGAATTTATTCATGAGGCTACTTAAAATTATTATGAGGGAGGAATATATGCTTGTAGGAATTGCAATAATATCAAGTTTCCTCTCTATGTGCTTAAAGTTTTGAAGTTATGCTTGTTTTGCCCTCCTATGCTAGTTGATTATTGTTCCCATAAGTTGTTTGCTCACAAAATCCCTATTCATAGGAAGTGGGTTAGACTTAAATGTGCTAGTCATATTCTTCATGATGCTCTCTTTATGTTACAATTCTTATCTTTTATGTGAGCATCGTTGAAATCATTATGCCTAGCTAGGGGCGTTAAACGATAGCGCTTGTTGGGAGGCAACCCAATTTTATTTTAGCTCCTTGCTTTTTGCTCCTGTTTAGTAATAAATAATTTATCTAGCCTCTGTTATTATTGAGTTTTTATGTTTTAATTAGTGTTTGTGCCAAGTAGAATCGTTGGGAAGACTTGGGGAAAGTCTTGTTGATCTTGCTGTAAAAAACAGAAACTTTAGCGCTCACGAGATTAGCTGAATTTTTTTACTGGAGGGTGCTATTTAGTTAATTCTCTTTGAAGATGATTAATAGATAAATTACTCCCGTCTAGAAATTTATTTTAGAATTTTTGGGGTTCTAGAAATATACGTTTGATCCAGATTACTACACACTGTTCTGTTTTTGACAGATTATGTTCTCTATGTGTTGTTTGCTTATTTTGATGAATCTATGAGTAGTATCGGAGGGTATGAACCATAGAGAAGTTGGAATACAGTAGATATTACACCAATATGAATTTAGAATGAGTTCACAACAGTACCTAAGTGGTGATTTATTTTCTTATACTAACGGAGCTTACAAGTTTTCTATTAAGTTTTGTGTTGTGAAGTTTTCAAGTTTTGGGTAAAGATTCGATGGACTATGGAATAAGGAGTGGCAAGATCCTAAGCTTGGGTATGCCCAAGGCACCCTATGGTAATATTAAAGGACAACCAAGAACCTAAGCTCGGGGATGCCCCGGTAGGCATCCCCTCTTTCATCTTCATTCATCGGTAACTTTACTTGGAGCTATATTTTTATTTACCACATGATATGTGTTTTTCCTGGAGCATCATTTCATTTTATTTAGTTTTGCTTGTCGTTTGAATAAAATACCAAGATCTGAAATTCTTAAATGTTAGAGAGTCTTCACATAGTTGCATAATTATTCAACTACTCATTGATCTTCACTTATATCTTTCGGAGTAGTTTGTCGTTTGCTCTAGTGCTTCACTTATATCTTTTAGAGCACGGCGGTGGTTTTATTTTACAGAAATAATTGATCTCTCATGCTTCACTTATATTATTTTGAGAGTCTTTTAGAACAGCATGGTAATGTGCTTTGGTTATGAATTTAGTCCTAATATGATGGGCATCCAAGAGGGATATAATAAAAACTATCATATAAAGTGCATTGAATACTATGAGAAGTTTGATACTTGATAATAGTTTTGAGATATGGAGATGGTGATATTAAAGTCATGCTAGTTGAGTAGTTGTGAATTTGAGAAATACTTGTGTTGAAGTTTGTGATTCCCGTAGCATGCACGTATGGTGAACCGTTATGTGACGAATTCGGAGCATGATTTTTTATTGTTTGTCCTCCTTATGAGTGGCGGTCGGGGACGAGCGATGGTATTTTCCTACCAATCTATCCCCCTAGGAGCATGCATGTAGTACTTGGTTTCGATAACTAATAGATTTTTGCAATAAGTATGTGAGTTCTTTATGACTAATGTTGAGTCCATGGATTATACGCACTCTCACCCTTCCACCATTGCTAGCCTCTCTAATACCGCGCACCTTTCACCGGTATCATAAACCCACCATATACCTTCCTCAAAACAGCCACCATACCTACCTATCATGGCATTTCCATATCCATTCCGAGATATATTCCCATGCAACTTTCCACCATTCCGTTTACTATGACACGCTCCATCATTGTCATATTGCTTTGCATGATCATGTAATTGACATTTTAGTTGTGGCAAAGCCACCGTTCATAATTCTTTCATACGTGTCACTCATGAGTCATTGCACATCCCAGTACACCGCCGTAGGCATTCATATAGAGTCATACTTTGTTCTAGTATCGAGTTGTAATCATTGAGTTGTAAATAAATAGAAGTGTGATGATCATCATTAATAGAGCATTGTCCCAAAAAAGGCCAAAAAAGAAAAGAAAGGCCAAATAAAAAAATAAAAAATAAAAAAGGGACAATGCTACTATCCTTTTTTCCACACTTGTGCTTCAAAGTAGCACCACGATCTTCATGATAGAGAGTCTCTTGTTTTGTCACTTTCATATACTAGTGGGAAATTTTCATTATAGAACTTGGCTTGTATATTCCAACAATGGGCCTCCTCAAGTGCCCTAGGTCTTCGTGAGCAAGCAAGTTGGATGCACACCCACTTGGTTTCTTTTGTTGAGCTTTCATACATTTATAGCTCTAGTGCATCCATTGCATGGCAATCCCTACTCACTCACATTGATATCTATTAATGGGCATCTCCATAGCCCGTTGATACGCCTAGTTGATGTGAGACTATCTTATCCTTTTTGTCTTCTCCACAACCACCATTCTATTCCACCTATAGTGCTATATCCATGGTTCACGCTCATATATTGCATGAAGATGGAAAAAGTTTGAGAACATCAAAAGTATGAAAAAATTGCTTGGCTTGTCATCGGGGTTGTACATGCTTTAAAAGTTTGAGAGCATAGCCAGACTATATGATTTTGTAGGGATAGCTTTGTTTGGCCATGTTATTTTGAGAAGACATAATTGCTTTGTTACTATGCTTGAAGTATTATTATTTTTATGTCAATATTAAACTTTTGTCTTGAATCTTATGGATCTGAATATTATTGCCACAATAAAGAGATTTACTTAGAGAAATATGTTAGGTAGCATTCCACATCAAAAATTCTGTTTTTATCATTTACCTACTCGAGGACGAGCAGGAATTAAGTTTGGGGATGCTGGTACGTCTCCAACGTATCAATAATTTTTGATTGTTCCATGCTGTTATATTATCTGTTTTGGATGTTTATGGGCTTTATTATGCACTTTTATATTATTTTTGGGACTAACCTATTAACCCAGAGCCCAGTGCCAGTTTCTGTTTTTCCTTGTTTTAGAGTATCGCAGAAAAGGAAAATCAAACGAAGTCCAATTGACCTGAAACTTCACGGAACTTATTTTTGGAACGGAAGCAATCCAGAAGACTTGGGGTGTACGTAAGGGAAGCAACGAGGAAGGCACGAAGCAGGGGGCGCGCCCACCCCCCTGGGCGCGCCCTCCACCCTCGTGGGCCCCTCGTGGCTCCCCTGACGTATTTCTTCCTCATATATATACCAATATACCCTAAAACCATCGATGAGCACAATAGATCGGGAGTTCCGCCGCCAGAAGCCTCCGTAGCCACCGAAAACCAATCTAGACCCGTTCCGGCACCCTGCCGGAGGGGAAATCCTTCTCCAGTGGCCATCTTCATCATTCCAGCGCTCTCCATGACGAGGAGGGAGTAGTTCTCCGTCGGGACTGAGGGTATGTACAAGTAGCTATGTGTTTGATCTCTCTCTATCTCGTGTTCTTGAGGTGGTACGATCTTGATGTATCGCGAGCTTTGCTATTATAGTTGGATCTTATGATGTTTCTCCCCCTCTACTCTCTTGTAATGGATTGAGTTTTCCCTTTGAAGTTATCTTATCATATTGAGTCTTTAAGGATTTGAGAACACTTGATGTATGTGTTGCGTGGGATACCCGTGGTGACAATGGGGTATTCTATTGATCCACTTGATGTATGTTTTGGTGATCAACTTGCGGGTTCCGCCCATGAACCTATGCATAGGGTTTAGCACACGTTTTCATCTTGACTCTCTGGTAGAATCTTTGGGGCGCTCTTTGAAGTTCTTTGTGTTGGTTTGAATAGATGAATCTGAGATTGTGTGATGCATATCGTATAATCATACCCACGGATACTTGAGGTGACATTGGAGTATCTAGGTGACATTAGGGTTTTGGTTGATTTGTGTCTTAAGGTGTTATTCTAGTATGAACTCTAGGATAGATTGAACGGAAAGAATAGCTTCATGTTATTTTACTAGGGACTCTTGAATAGATCGATCAGAAAGGATAACTTTGAGGTGGTTTCCTACCCTACCATAATCTCTTCGTTTGTTCTCCGCTATTAGTGACTTTGGAGTGACTCTTTGTTGCATGTTGAGGGATAGTTATATCATCCAATTATGTTATTATTGTTGAGGGAACTTGCACTAGTGAAAGTATGAACCCTAGACCTTGTTTCAAAGCATTGCAATACCGTTTGTGCTCACTTTTATCATTAGTTACCTTGTTGTTTTTATATTTTTAGATTACAAAAACCTTTATCTACCATCCACATACCACTTGTATCACCATCTCTTCGCCGAACTAGTGCACCTATACAATTTACCATTGTATTGGGTGTGTTGGGGACACAAGAGACTCTTTGTTATTTGGTTGCAGGGTTGCTTGAGAGAGACCATCTTCATCCTACGCCCCCTATGGATTGATAAACCTTAATTCATCCACTTGAGGGAAATTTTCTACTGTCCTACAAACCTCTGCACTTGGAGGCCCAACAACGTCTACAAGAAGAAGGTTGTGTAGTAGACATCAGCAGACTTTGGCAAGGTTGCAGATGTTCGCTTGCACCTATTATTTGAGGCGAAGGTCTCGAAGAATGTCAATATTGTATTGTTATTTTCCGCTGGATGGTGCTCTGTTGTATTGTTGATGAGGATATCCTCTCCGCTCTTGGCCACCTGCCAGAGTATCCAACATGCTCTAAGGCTGTGTGTTGGCATGGTATCCGCTGTTGTCGGTGTCAAAACCGACGGATCTCGGGTAGGGGGTCCCGAACTGTGCGTCTAGGCCGGATGGTAATAGGAGGCAAGGGACACGAAGTTTTACCCAGGTTCGGGCCCTCTCAATGGAGGTAAAACCCTACGTCCTGCTTGATTAATATTGATGATATGGGTAGTACAAGAGTAGATCTACCACAAGATCGAAGAGGCTAAACCCTAGAAGCTAGCCTATGGTATGATTGTTGATGTGTACGTTGTCCTACGAACTAAAACCCTCCGGTTTATATAGACACCGGAGAGGGTTAGGGTTACACAAAGTCGGTTACAATGGTAGGAGATATGCATATCCTTATCGCCAAGCTTGCCTTCCACGCCAAGGAAAGTCCCTTTCGGACACGGGACGGAGTCTTCAATCTTGTATCTTCATAATCCAACAGTCCGGCCAAAGGACATAGTCCGGCTGTCCAGACACCCCCTAATCTAGGACTCCCTCAGTAGCCCCCGAACCAGGCTTCAATGACGATGAGTCCGGCGCGCAGATTGTCTTCGGCATTGCAAGGAGGGTTCTCCTCCAAATTTCGTGTACTTGTTGAATAAAGTCCGGTTTCTTGTAGATGTTTGCACTCCTTGGCTTCTACGCCCAATAATGGCCGCTTCCCACGTGTCAAACAAATATGAAAAGTCTGAGTGTTTTTACATTCACACCCCTAGCCGCGTAAATGAGCTGCCCTATTTAAGGGGACGAGGATTTAGATCCAATCCACACCTTCTCCCCTCCACGAGTGTTCATCAGAGCGCATCCGACAAAGGTCCATTCCACCATGGCCAGCCGTCGCAACTCCTCCCCTTGCCCTTCCAGCCCTAAGCCTGGATATTAGGAGAGATGTTCCATCCCGCATAGCGAGCTAGTGACGCTCCAAACCAAGGGATTTCTCCCCCCGGCCTATATGGTCCCGGTTCGAGCCGGTCTTGCTGTCTACAATGGCGAAGAGCAAGCAGAGAATGCCCCTAATCCCTCCAAAGGAGAGCGGGTGTGCCTCGTCCCTTACTTAATAAGGGGGCTCGGATTTCCAATCCATCCATTTCTCCGGGGGCTGCTGGAGTTCTACGGCCTCCAGCTACATAATCTCACGCCTGCCTCAGTATTGCATATCGCGGGCTTCGTAGCCCTCTGCGAGCTATTCTTGGGTGTTGAAGCTCATTTTGGACTGTGGAAGGAGCTATTTTGCCTCATGCCCCGTTCCAAGAAGGGTTCAATGTATCAAGTGGGCGGAGCCGAAGTGTGGCGCATCGCCGGGACCGGATATCTGTCTGGAACCCCAAAGAAGGCATCCGAAGACTGGCCCTCAGAATGGTTTTATATAGAAGACGTCCCGCTGCTGGATCCTGTCCGGGTCGGCCTCCCTGAATTCAACAGTGCTCCCTTAAAGAAGCGCCTAAGCTGGCACCCACGGAGCCCTCAGAGGGGAGGTGACAGGGACATCATTTACCTGATGGGCCGAATAAGATTGTTAGCCCATTCCGGACTAACCATGATCGGGGTTATGGCCGAATGCATTATGCGGGGGGTGCAGCCGCTTCAGTATAGAAGCCACCCCATGTGGGACTTCAACGGGGAGGACGACGCCACCCGCTACGGCCGTAAGGGGCCGGATTCAGCTGCCGCTCTACTAAAGATCTTGTCCACTTTGTATAAGGGAGAAGAGGAGGAATTTCTCCACGTCAACCCTCAGGGTGGATTCTCCATGCACAATCCCCCAAGCTGGGTAAGCGGCCGTATTTACTTGTCCATCCATTTTGTATTCCCATTGTTAAATATTCAGTCTGACGACTTCAACGTAGGAACTGCGCCGGGCTGTTAAGGAAATAAGTAGCCCTCCTCCACAACCCGAGGACCCAGGACGGTCCCTCGACCCGGCCTCTCAAGAGGATCCGGACATATCTGTGGAGCTGATTGATGGATTGTTCCATCAATTGAGCAAGGACAATGCCTTGGTGGCCATTACGGCCGATTACCCAGGGCTAATCCTGACCCCCCCAGGTACCTGAGATTGAAGTCCCAGTACCCCGAATAGGTGTCCGCCCACTCGTGTTCAGTTTCCTGATTGCAACCGAACTTTGCAGGGGAGGTTTTTAAGGCGGAAGGCCAAACCTGCGGCGACAAGCCAACGAGGGGCCGTAGGGCCCCGCGGGCAGAAAAGAAGTGCAGTCCGGACCAAGGCGTCAGCGCAAAGGTATGGCGCGCCCCCTTATCCTAGGTGTTATACCTTCGAGGCATATTGACACTCGCACTCTTTTCAGGACAAAGAGACCCCGCCGGACTATATCCGGAGAGGCTGCCAATCGCGCCTCCACCAGCCAGGCTCCAAAGCCTGGTCCGGAGGCGGAGGCGAATGCAAGGCACGCGCCAGACGCTCCTCCGACGGAGGATGTGGACGGGTTGTCTGCCACCAACTCTGAGGTGGAGAGTGCCATGAACCACAGGCGTCGCCGGACAATTCTTCGTGACGCTTGTTTCTCCCAAGGGGCGTTAGATGCCTTGAACTCGGGAGATGCGTACCTCTGTGCCGCTCAAAATGGTCTAGCCAGAGCCACGGAGCAGTATGTAAAAGACATGCGGGTAAGAAAATTCTGGTAATTAGATGTATATACCAGTAGCCCCCGAGACTTGAAACAGTTAGAATAACTGATTTAAGGATCATTTGTTATGCAGGTTCTTACAGAAAAAAATTCCCTACTGTCCAAGGAGCTAGAAGAGTGCAAAGCCCAACTTGAGGCTGAAATAGCCGCGGCAGGGGAGCCCAAGGAGACCCCCTCTGGTAACATACACTTCGAAAGATAAGTATTTTGCGAAGCACGACATTGGTGCGAATCTGACAAATGAAATTGCAGATGGCGCCGGATTGAATCCGGAAAGGCAACACCTCCTACGCTAGCTAAAGGCTGGTGAGAAGGTGCTGACAAAGGTGAGGCGGGAGAAGAACGATCTCCAAGATGCCAACACCAAGCTGGGTTCGAGCTGAAAGATGTTCGTGCCCAACTGTCAGACTCCGTGAAGGAGAATCAGCGGCTTCGGCGCGGCATATTTAGTAAGTGCTTGAACGAACCTTTGAAAGAAAGTTCGGCGGGGTAGTCGACTAACAGAGCAATGTCTGTAGGTGTGCTAACAGGTCGTCCTGCAGAGGAGATGCCCGGTTCTACGGGTGACCTTCTTCCCGAGCTCTCGCAACTGCTCGATCGAGTTCGGCAGGCGATGCACAGCGTTGCCCAGGCCCTGTGGCCATCCGTCTCCATGCCCGAAGGTCTTGGAGAGCTTGCAGAGAAGCTAAAGGGAGCACGGCGGTGCTTCCAATTGTGGAAGATATCAGCCTGCCGTCAAGGCGCTAGGGAGGCCTGGGCCATGGTGAAGACGCGGTACGCAAAGGCTGACCCCAACCACATGGCCGAGGTCGGTCCTATAGGGCCCGATGGGAAGGAGATCCCTGTAAGCTTAGTATACGACCAAGTAGAGTTGGCCGCAAAGTATTCCCAGCAGGACTGTAAATTAGACAGCCTGTTAGATGGTATTGAAGAGGAATACAATCAGTCCAAATGACTGTGTAATTTAATTGACATTTATAATGCCTTCTAGCCGGATTGTAGATCATTTGTCATGGCTGACCTTTTCGCTTCAGCCTCGGGACCTGACGGTCTGGAGTGTGTCCGAAATCCCATGCGGTTATATAGGAACTGGGGAATGCATGGAGACCAGGCGTAGGGGTCATTAGGGCTTGAACAGACAAGTGCCCGACTAGTTATGTTATATTACATGGTTAGTAAGAAACATCTTCCAGGGAGAATAGTTCCGTTAGGGGTTCCTTTCCCTAGGAGGCATGCCCTAAGGTGCATGTCCATGCTGCGAAAAGAAACGCAAGAAAAACATTTGGGGGCGTATAGATAAAAAAAGATCATCTTTAGTTCACCGACCGAATATTCCCTTAAGAACGCTAGCTTTCGGCTTCACCCAGTCTGAGGTACACGTCCGGTTGACCCGGCAGTAACAATCGCAGAGGTGCTCCCTTTACCACCTAGACGAACAATCAGGAACGTAGGGGTAAGCACAGGAGCCAAGCAACCCAGCTTGGCCAAAACTTAAGTCATATCGATGCATATAATGGTGAATAAAAGGTACATGCGGAAGTGTGACACATGTGTTGGGCATGAAGCCCGTATGAATAAGCTTCTGTTTAAAGAAGCCCCCAGGTTTAATGAGCGCGGATAGCGCGTCACTTTATGAGCCTTTAGAGGCTAAGAGAGAGAGAGAAGAAGAAGAGAAATGTAAGACAGAAAATATATAAAAAATGGACAGAGGAAGGAGACGAACACAGAGTCCGGCGCTAGGCATACAATCTTCGGAGACGGCTGCGTTCCATGGGTTTGGCTCGAGTCGTTTATCCGATGCATCTCGCAGGCGGTACGCTCCACCAGTCAGGACTTGGTCAATTATGAAGGGACCTTCCCACTTGGGCTTGAGTTTTTCCTTTTTCTTGTCCGATAGTCGTAGAACTAATTCGCCAACGTTGTAATTTTTGGCCCGTACTTCTCTGCTTTGGTATCTTCGTGCCTGCTGTTGATAGAATGCGGAACGGGCTTTTTCCACGTCACGCTCCTCCTCCAATGCGTCCAAGCTGTCCTGCCGATCGAGCTTGGCTTCTCTTTCTTCGTACATGCGCACTCGAGGTGAGTCATGAATTATGTCGCAAGGCAAAACTGCCTCTGCGCCGTACACCATAAAGAATGGTGTGTATCCGGTGGTGCGATTCGGCGTGGTCCGCAGCCCCCAGAGTACGGAGTCGAGCTCCTCTACCCAGTGCGTGTTAGATTCCTTGAGGGACCGCACTAATCTGGGTTTGATGCCGCTCATGATAAGACCATTTGCACGTTCGACCTGGCCGTTAGTTTGTGGGTGATAGACGGAAGCATAATCGAGCTTGATGCCCATGTTTTTGCACCAGAGTTTTATCTTGTCGGCCGTGAAGTTCGTGCCGTTATCAGTGATGATGCTGGGGGGACACCGTAACGGTGTACAACCCCGGATATAAAGTCTATCACCAGTCCGGATTCGGCCGTCTTAACAGGCTTGGCTTCTATCCATTTGGTGAACTTATCCACCATGACCAGTAAGTATTTTTGCTTTTGGGTTCTGCCTTTAAGGGGTCCAACCATGTCAAGCCCCTAGACCGCGAAGGGCCAAGTAATGGGGATAGTTTGGAGGGCGGTGGGTGGCATATGGCTTTGGTTTGCAAAGAACTGGCAACCAGTGCATCGTTGGACTAAGTCCTGAGCGTCTGCCCGGGCCGTCGGCTAATAAAAGCCTGTACGGAAGGCCTTGCTTACAAGGGACCGGGCTGCAGCGTGATGACCGCTGAGTCTGGCATGAATTTCAGCCAGGAGGTTCCGCCCCTCCTCTTCGGAGATGCACCTTTGAAGGACTCCGGTAGTGCTTTTCTTATAAAGCTCTCCCTTGTGGACTCTGTAGGCTTTGGATCGCCGCACTATGCAGCGTGCCTCATTTTGGTCCTCGGGGAGTTCCTTCCTAGTAAGGTAGGAGAGGAATGGTTATGTCCACGGGGCGATGACGACCATTATTACATGGGCTGAAGGTGTTATTTCATTGGCAGAGCCTCCGATTGTGTCAGAATGTTCGGTGTCAGGCAGTGCGGTTGGGTCCGGGCTGTTATTGTTCGGCTCCCCTTCCCATACTACGGATGGCTTGAACAGCCTTTCCAAGAAGATGTTGGGGGGACTACATCGCGTTTTGCGCCGATGCGTGCCAGGACATCTGCCGCCTGATTATTTTCCCGGTCTATATGGTGAAATTCAAGCCCCTCGAACCGAGATGACATTTTTAGGACGGCGTTGCGGTAAGCTGCCATTTTTGGATCCTTGGCATCAAAGTCTCCATTGATTTTGGATATTGCGAGGTTCGAGTCCCCGCGCACCTCTAGGCGTTGGATGCCCATGGATACTGCCATCCGGAGACCATGTAAAAGGGCCTCATATTCGGCTGCATTGTTGGAGTCCGTGTACATAATCTGTAGTACGTATTGAACTGTGTCTCCTATGGGGGACGTCAAAACAACGCCAGCCCCCAGTCCGGCCAACATCTTGGAGCCGTGGAAATGCATGATCCAATTTGAATATGTGTCGTATTCTTTAGGGAGTTCGGCCTTTGTCCATTCTGCGACGAAGTCGGCCAAGACTTGCGACTTGATGGCTCGTCGTGGCTTATAAGTTATGTCGAACAGGAGTAGCTCAATGGCGCATTTTGCAATCCGGCCCGTTGCGTCACGGTTGTTTATAATATCGTTAAGTGGTACTTCCGAGGCTACTGTTATTGAACACTCTTGAAAGTAGTGTCGTAGCTGCCGGGATGCCATGAATACCGCGTACGCAATCTTTTGATAATGCGGGTACCATGATTTATAGGGAGTGAGGACAGTGGACACGTAATAGACCGGCTTTTGAAGGGGGGATTTGTGTCCGTCCGCTTCTCGTTCGACGACGAGCACTGCGCTTACAACCTGATGTGTTGCTGCAATGTATAATAGCATTGGTTCGCCAATGTTTGGTGCGGCCAGGACTGGGTTTGTTGCCAGTATGGCTTTTATTTCGTTGAGTCCGGCCGTGGCTGCATCCGTCCATTTGAAGTGTTCGGTGCGTCGAAGGAGGCGGTAAAGGGGTAGGGCCTTTTCTCCCAAGCGGGACATAAAGCGGCTTAGAGCCGCCACGCATCTGGTTAACTTTTGTATTTGTTTGAGGTCCTTTGGTATATCCAGTTGTGACAGAGCTCGGATCTTGGCTGGATTTGCTTCAATTCCTCTACCGGATACTATGAAGCCCAAGAGCTTTCCGGCTGGAACGCCGAAAACGCATTTTTCCGGGTTGAACTTGATGTCGTATGTTCGGAGGTTATCAAATGTGAGCCTCAAGTTGTCTACTAGAGATTCAACATGTCTTGTTTTGACGACCACATAATCTACATATGCCTCCACTGTTTTGCCGATCTGGCTTGCCAGACATGTCTGAATCATGCGCTGATATGTTGCGCCGGCGTTTTTGAGCCCAAAGGGCATTGTGTTGAAGTAGAATGGCCCGTATGGTGTGATAAATGCCGTTGTGGCTTGGTCTGGTTCTGCCATCTTGATTTGATGGTAGCCAGAATATGCGTCGAGGAAACACAACGAATCGTGTCCTGCGGTAGCGTTGATAATTTGATCGATGCGGGGGAGGGGGAAGGGATCCTTTGGGCAAGCCTTGTTAAGGTCTTTAAAATCAACACACAGGCGCCAGGATTTGTCCTTCTTTGGTACCATCACCAGGTTTGCTAGCCAGTCCAGATGTTTTATATCTCTGATGAATCCGGCCTCCAATAGCTTTGCTAGCTCCTCTCCCATGGCCAATCTCTTAGGTTCGGAAAAACGCCGAAGAGCTTGTTTGACAGGTTTGAATCCTGCTTGGATATTTAAGCTGTGCTCGGCCAGCCTGCGTGGGATTCCTGGCATGTCTGAAGGGTGCCAGGCGGAAATGTCCCAGTTCTCTTGTAGGAACTCTCGCAATGCGGCGTCGACATCAGGGTTTAACTGTGCCCCGATGGAAGCTGTTTTATTGGGGTCCGTTGGATGGACTTGGAATTTGACTATTTCGTCCGCCGGTTTAAAGGAGGTGGACTTGGATCTTTTGTCGAGTACCACATCATCCCTATTCACCGTAGAGCGCAGCGTAGTTAGTTCCTCAGCCGCTAGGGCTTCGGATAGTGCCTCGAGGGCTAGTGCGGCTGTCTTGTTTTCGGCGCGGAGTGCTATGTCCGGATCACTAGCGAGAGTGATGATCCCATTAGGCCCAGGCATCTTGAGCTTCATGTACCCATAATGGGGTATTGCTTGGAAGATTGTAAACGCTTCCCGCCCTAGCAGAGCGTGATAACCGCTGCTGAACGGAGCCACCTGGAACATGACCTCTTCGGACCTGTAATTATCCGGCGTGCCGAACACCACATCTAGTGTGATTTTTCCTGTACAGCGCGCTTCCCGACTGGGGATTATTCCTCTAAAGGTTGTGCTGCTTCGCTCAATGCGGTTCCAGTCTATTTCCATTTTTTGAAGGGTCTCCTCATAAATGAGGTTCAATCCGCTGCCGCCGTCCATGAGTACCTTGGTAAGACGAAAGCCGTCCACTATTGGACTGAGGACCAATGCGGCTGGTGCTCGGGCTGTTCGGGATTTAGGTTCATCACTGGCGTTAAAGGCAATAGCCATGTCACTCCATGGGTTTATTATTGCTACTTGGTAGACTTCGGCAAGGCTGCGGAGTGTCCTTTTTCGCATATTATTTGATGCGAAGGTCTCGAAGACTGTTAATACCGTATTGGTGTCTCTGGGGTGGCTTTCTGTGGCCTCTGGAATTAGGAGATTTTCGCCAATTTTGGCCACTTGCCGGAGTATCCAACATGCTCTGAGGCTGTGAGTTGGTGTGGCGTCCTCTGTACTGTGAATTTTACAGGGTCCATTAAGCCATCCTTCCAGTACGGTTCCATGCTCTGTAGAGGGTTTTTGCTTTTTAATGCTTGACCCGGGTGACTGGTGATGATGCACCCTTTTATTTCGGACTGGGTTTGTATTCAGGGCCGGATTGTCCCAAAATTTTGTTTCGGTTTTCCAGGCGCTTTCCATCGCACAGTACTTCCGTACAATGGACGCCAAGTCAGCGAAGCGTGTAATATCACGGCGACTTATGGCGTTGAGTATTCCCTTGTCCGTGCAATTATTGCAGAAGATTGAGATTGCGTCTTCCTCACGGCAGTCCCTTAGCCTGTTCTTAACCAGGAGGAATCTGGCCCAGTAATGATGTACTGTTTCATTGGGTTCTTGCCTAATTTTGGATAGATCACTTATGTTGGGGTGGGTGGGTGGAATTAAATCCGAAGCCTCACCCCATCTAAGGCTCAGAGGCCGAGGAATTTCTGAACTCAAAAATTTGGATTCCTGGATGTTGTCCAATGAATCCAGCCCGTTGCCTGACTCTAGATTCAGGTCTTGAGTGATATCCTCCCCTCCGCGGGTATCCGGCTTGGAGGGATCGGGAATCCGAACGTAGCGAGTCCTTAAGATAGATGAAGGGTCGCCGCACTGTCCCTCTACCATGGCAACGTGATGGGTGACTTGGGGAGAGTTAATCTCTCTCAGATCGGGTTTAGGCCCAATCTGGTCGTAATCCGTGGCGACTCCCAAGGCGGCGAAGCGATCCAAGAGCTCGTTTATGGAGGAGAGCTCCATTGGATCTAACTGCTCGGCGAGTTCTGAGCTGACATGAAGATTGTTTTCGATGGCTCGAGAGGTCATCGTCGGCGCAGAAGCCGAACAGGCGGTCATAAGAAAACCACCTAGCCGGAGGGTTTGGCCGACAGCCAAAGCTCCCTTAGCAACGGTGCCGTCTTTAAAGACGGGGCGAGGCATCCTTCCTGATGGCAACGACATAGAGGAACTCTCAATGAAAGCACCAATGTTGGTGTCAAAACCGGCGGATCTCGGGTAGGGGGTCCCAAACTGTGCGTCTAGGCCGGATGGTAACAGGAGGCAAGGGACACGAAGTTTTACCCAGGTTCGGGCCCTCTCGATGGAGGTAAAACCCTACGTCCTGCTTGATTAATATTGATGATATGGGTAGTACAAGAGTAGATCTACCACGAGATCGAAGAGGCTAAACCCTAGAAGCTAGCCTATGGTATGATTGTTGATGTGTACGTTGTCCTATGGACTAAAACCCTCCGGTTTATATAGACACCGGAGAGGGTTAGGGTTACACAAAGTCGGTTACAATGGTAGGAGATCTGCATATCCGTATCGCCAAGCTTGCCTTCCACGCCAAGGAAAGTCCCTTCCGGACACGGGATGGAGTCTTCAATCTTGTATCTTCATAATCCAACAGTCCGGCCAAAGGATATAGTCCGGCTGTCCGGACACCCCCTAATCCAGGACTCCCTCAGCTGTACTGTGAATTTTGTATGGCCCATTGAGCCATCCCTCAATACAGTTCTACGCCCAGTAGTGGGCTTTTGTTTCTTTGTAATTGGATCGGGTGACTTACGAGAGTACACCCTTTTAGTTCGGACGGGGGCTTTAGTGAGAGCCGGAGGGTCCTAGAATTTTGTTTGGGTTTTCCAGGCACTTTCCATCGCACAGTACTTCCGTACTATGGCCGTCAAGTCAGCAAAGTGTGCTATGTCACGGCGACTTATGGCGTTGAGGATTCCCTTGTCCGTGCAATTTTTGCAAAAGAATGAAATTGCGTCTTCCTCGCGACTGTCCTTGACCTTGCTCATTGCAAGGAGGAATTTGGCCCAATAGTGATGTACTGTCTCTTGGGGCTCTTGTCTAATGTGGGAAAGATCACTTGAGTCTGGGTGGGTGGGCAGATTTAGGTCCGAACCCTGACCCGATCTGAGACCCAGGGGCGGAGGAGTTTCCGAGCTTGGCAGTTCGGACTCCAGGATGTTGCCAAATAGTTCTGGCCCGCTGTCTGATTCTAGGTTCGAAGCTTGGGCCATGTCCTCCCGTGGACGGGTATCCGGCTCGGAGAGCTCGGGAATCCGGACATAGTTTGTCCTCAAAATAGAGGAAGAATTGCTACATTGCTCCTCCACCACAGCTATCTGATGGGTGACCGGCGGAGAGTTAATCTCCCTTTGGTCGGGTTTAAGCCCGATCAGATCATAGACCATTGCGACTCCCAGGGCAGCGATGTGATCCAAGAGCTCGTTCCAGGAAGACAGCTCTATTGGATCCATCTACTCGGCGAATCTAGAGCCGACGTGGAGGCTGTTTTTGATGACCCGAGAAGTCATCGTCGGCGCGACGGCCGAACGGGCGGTCATGACGAAGCCGCCTAGTCAGAGAGTTTGGCCTACAGCCAGGGCTCCCCCTGAGGTAATGTTGTCCTTGACAACAATACGAGCCATCAAGCCTTATCGCGGCGGCACAGTGGAACTCTCAATGAAAGCACCAATGTCGGTGTCAAAACCGGCGGATCTCGGGTAGGGGGTCCCGAACTGTGCGTCTAAGGAGAATGGTAACAGGAGGCGGGGGACACAATGTTTACCCAGGTTCGGGCCCTCTCGATGGAGGTAATACCCTACTTCCTGCTTGATTGATCTTGATGATATGAGTATTACAAGAGTTGATCTACCACGAGATCGTAGAGGCTAAACCCTAGAAGCTAGCCTATGATTATGATTGTTGTCATCCTACGGACTAAACCCTCCGTTTTATATAGACACCAGAGGGGGCTAGGGTTACACAGAGCCGGTTACGAGGGAGGAGATCTACATATCCTAATTGCCAAGCTTGCCTTCCACGCAAAGGAGAGTCCCACCCGGACACGGGACGAAGTCTTCAATCTTGTATCTTCATAGTCCAACAGTCCGGCCAAAGTATATAGTCCGGCAGTCCGAGGACCCCCTAATCCAGGACTCCCTCACTCGCCCTTAGCTCGTTGGCAATACTCACACATCATTTTAAAAGTTTACTGAGTTCCAAATATTTAAACTTGATAGTCATAATATTAAGTTTTTATCCTGTTTTAACAAGTTTGATGTGCTTTTATGATTTAGGGATTAGGTCTTAGGTTTAGCATTTTATCTTTATATTTTGAAACTTGGTAAATTTATCATTTATTCCTATCAAGTTTTACCAGTTGAAATATAGTGAACTTTTTAAAAACATGTCAAAACATATTCAAGGGTGGTCTTGCTTCAAAACTCTCGTCACAAGATAAGTATGCAAACAGAATATAGACTTCGAGTTCAAAGGATATATTAAATTCATATTTAGAAGTCAAAAGAAAAAACATGACTGGTGGAGTGAATGGGCAGTGAAGTATTTGCCGAAAGCTGCACCAAAGGATGCATGCAAGCCCTAAACACATTACTACAGGTTTTCGAATCTTGACACAAGCATGCAGCCTAGTGATATGCCTCCATCGTATCTACTTTTCCAAACACTTTTGCCCTTGTTTTGCACTCTAACTTGCATGATTTGAATGGAACTAACCCAGACTGATGTTGTTTTCAGCATAATTGCTATGGTGTTATTTATGTGTAGAAACAAAAGTTCTCGGAATGACCTGAAACTTCATGGAACATCTATTCGGAAAATATAAAAAATCCTTGCAAAAGATGAAGACCAGGGGGCCCACCACCTGTCCATGAGGGTGGGGGCGCGCCTGCCCCCCTAGGGCATGCCCCCCTACCTCGTGGGCCCCCTGGAGCTCCTCCGACCTCAAGTCCAACTCTATATATTTGCTTTCGGGGAGAAAAAAATCAGAGAGAAGGATTCATCGCGTTTTACGATATGGAGCCGCCGTCAAGCCCTAAAACCTCTCGGGAGGGCTGATCCGGAGTCCATTCAGGGCTCCGGAGAGGGGAATCCGTCCGCATCGTCATCATCAACCATCCTCCATCACCAATTTCATGATGCTCACCGCCGTGCGTGAGTAATTCCATCGTAGGCTTGCTAGAGGGTGATGGGTTGGATGAGACCTATCATGTATTCGAGTTACTTTTGTTAGGGTTTGATCCCTAGTATCCACTATGTTCTAAGATTGATGTTGCTATGACTTTGCTATGCTTAATGCTTGTCACTAGGGCCCGAGTGCCATGATTTCAGATCTGAACCTATTATGTTTTCATCAATATATGAGAGTTCTTGATCCTATCTTGCAAGTCTATAGTCACCTATTATGTGTTATGATCCGTTAACCCCGAAGTGACAATAATCGGGATACTTACCGGTGATGACCATAGTTTGAGGAGTTCATGTATTCACTATGTGCTAATGCTTTGTTCCGGTACTCTATTAAAAGGAGGCCTTAATATCTCTTAGTTTCCATTAGGACCCCGCTTCCACGGGAGGGTAGGACAAAAGATGTCATGCAAGTTCTTTTCCATAAGCACGTATGACTATATTCGGAATACATGCCTACATTACATTGATGAATTGGAGCTAGTTCTGTGTCACCCTAGGTTATGACTGTTACATGATGAACTGCATCCGGCATAATTCTCCATCACTGATCCATTGCCTACGAGCTTTCCATATATTGTTCTTCGCTTATTTACTTTTTCGTTGCTATTGCTATCATCATTACAAAATACCAAAAACACTACTTTTGCTATTGTTACCTTTTGCTATCATTACCACTACTATCATATTACTTTGCTACTAAATACTTTGCTGCAGATATTAAGTTTCCAGGCGTGGTTGAATTGACAACTCAGCTGCTAATACTTGAGAATATTCTTTGGCTCCCCTTGTGTCGAATAAATAAATTTGGGTTGAATACTCTACCCTCGAAAACTGTTGTGATCCCCTATACTTTTGGGTTATCAAGAACATTTTCTGGCGCCGTTGCCGGGAGCATAGCTCTATTCTTTGAGTCACTTGGGATTTATATCTGCTTATCATTATGAAGAACTTGAGAGATCCAAAAACCAAGATTTATCCCTCAACTACGAGGGGAGGTAAGGAACTATCATCTAGCTCTGCCCTTGATTCACCTTCTGTTTTGAGTAAGCTTGCGACACCTAAACCTGCTTATGCTATTCGTTCTGATATGTCGCATGTTATTGATGATGCCACTTCTGCTATGCATGATACTTATGATGAAACTACTTCTATGCTTGATAGTACTGTGCCACTTGGTGAATTTCTTGATGAACAACTTGCTAGGGTTAGAGAGAATGAAAATATTGAATCTGATAATACTGATGAAAGTGATGATGAAGACTTGCCCGTTATTCCTAAGGGTTATGTTTTTGATAAAGAAGCTTGTTTAGCTATTTTAGCTTGCAAAGATAGATACAAACTCAAGAGGTTATTAGCTAAATGGAAGCAGCAATATCTTAATGCTAGAATGAAACCTGACCCTGCTTTTGCTACTTCACCTATCTGTGTTACCAATAAGGATTATGAATTCTTTGTTGATCCTGATATAATTACTTTGGTTGAATCTGATCCTTTTCATGGCTATGAATCTGAAACTGTTATGGCATATCTTACTAAATTAAATGATATAGCTACCCTGTTCACTAATGATGAGAGAACTCATTACTTTTATATCCTTAAAATATTTCCGTTCTCATTAAAGGGTGATGCTAAGATATGGTTTAATTCTCTTGATCCTAGTTGTGTGCGTAGTCCCCAGGATATGATTTATTACTTCTCTGCTAAATATTTCCCTGCTCATAAGAAACAAGTTGCTTTAAGGGATATATATAATTTTGTGCAAATTGAAGAAGAGAGTCTCCCACAAGCTTGGGGGAGGCTTCTCAAGTTACTTAATGCTTTGCCTGATCATCCTCTTAAGAAAAATGAAATACTTGATATCTTTTATAATGGACTAACCGATGCCTCCAGAGATTACCTGGATAGTTGTGCTGGTTCTGTTTTCAGGGAAAGAACGCTGGATGAAGCTGAAATTCTATTGAATAATATGCTGACAAATGAAAATAATTGGACACCTCCTGAGCCAGTTCCTGAGCCTATTCCTAAACCAACTCCGAAGAAGAGAGGTATTCTATTTCTCAGTCCTGAAGATATGCAAGAGGCAAAGAAATCTATGAAAGAAAAAGGTATTAAAGCTGAAGATGTTAAGAATTTACCTCCTATTGAAGAAATACATGGTCTTAATTTACCGCCTGTTGAAGAAACATATGATCTTAATCCATTACCTATTGAAGAAAGTCAAGGTCTTGATAACCCGACACAGGTAGTAAAGGTAAATTCTCTCTATAGATATGATAAAGCTGAAATCCCATTTACTAAATTTGCTAGCCCATGCTTAGATGATTTTAATAAATTTATGGCTAAGCAAGAAGATGTTAATGCTTATTTTGGTAGACAATTGAAATACAATTCAAATATGCTTGAACACTTGGGTGATTATATGGCTAATGTTAAAGGTGAACTTAAACTTATTAGTAAACATGCTTCTATGGTTACCTCTCAAGTAGAACAAGTACTTAAAGCTCAAAATGATTTTCTCAATGAATTGAATAGTAAGAATAATGCTAATGATGTTAGAGTGGCTACTAGAACTGGTAGAATGACTCAGGAACCTTTGTATCCCGAAGGCCACCCTAAGAGAATTGAGGAAGATTCTCAGAGAAATAATGTAGATGCACCTAGTCCTTATAATAGGAAGAAAAAGAAAAATGATAGTACTTTGCATGCTTCTAGTAAACCTATCACAGAAACACCTGAGAATCCAAATGATATTTCTATCTCTGATGCTGAAACACAATCTGGTAATCAACCTGAAACTAGTGATAATGTTAACGATAATGTTCATGATGATGCTCAACCTAGTAATGATAATGATATAGAAATTGAACCTGATGTTGATCTTAATAACCCACAATCAAAGAATCAATGTTATGATAAGAAAGACTTTGTTGCTAGGAACACGGTAAGGAAAGAGAGCCTTGGGTTCAGAAACCCATGCCTTTTCCTCCCAAACCATCCAAGAAAAAGGATGATGAGGATTTTGAGCGCTTTGCTGAAATGATTAGACCTATCTTTTTGCGTATGCGATTAACTGATATGCTTAAAATGAATCCTTATGCTAAGTATATGAAAGATATTGTTACAAATAAAAGAAAGATGCCGGAAGCTGAAATTTCCATCATGCTTGCTAATTATACTTTTGAGGGTGGAATACCAAAGAAACTTGGAGATCCAAGAGTACCCACTATACCATGCTCCATTAAAAGAAACTATGTTAAAACTGCTTTATGTGATCTTGGAGCCAGTGTTAGTGTTATGCCTCTCTCTTTATATCGTAGACTTGATTTGAATAAGTTGACACCTACTGAAATATCTTTGTAAATGGCTGATAAATCAACTGCTATACCTGTTGGTATTTGTGAGGATGTGCCTGTTGTAGTTGCAAACATTACTATTTTAACGGACTTTATTATTCTTGATATTCTTGAGGACGATAGTATGTCTATTATTCTTGGAAGACCATTTTTGAATACTACAGGGGCTGTTATTGATTGCACTAAAGGCAATGTCACTTTTCATGTTAATGGTAATGAGCATACAGTACACTTTCCGAGGAAACAACCTCAAGTTCATAGTATCAACTCTATTGGAAAAATTCCATCGATTATATTTGGAGGTTTTGAATTTCCTCCTCCTACTGTCAAGAAGAAATATGATATTCTTATTATTGGGGATGTGCATATCCCCGTTGAGGTAACATAGTGCTATTCAAAATTTCTCCGGTTCCATGTTATTCGGAATGAGTCATTAACAAGACTTGATCAACCTTGTTAGTGGATTTCTTTTGATGAGCATGAGATGGATGAAACTAGAAGGCACAACCTTCTCTACCCTCCTCATACTTTCTGTTATTTATACTAAATAAAATAAAAATAAGTATTTTATTTCTGTTATCTGAATTATCTGTGCAATATACCCAAAAATAAAAAGTTCTCCAAATGCCCTGAAATTTAAATATGATTTTTTCTGGAATATTTGAGAATATTTGGCACTAGGAACACAGCAGGAGGAGCTGGCGCCTGGCCACGAGGGTCAGGGGCGCGCCCTACCCCCCTGGGCGCGCCCCCTGCCTCGTGGGCCCACGGTGGCCCTCCTCCACTTATCCTTTCATCCACACACTCATTCTTCCTACCACAAACACGAATATCCAGCTCAAACCCGAGTCCAAGCTCATTTTGCTGCCATTTCGATCTCCTTGCTCAAAGCACCTCTCACAAAACTGCTTGGGGAGATTGTTCCTTGGTATGTGACTTCTCCATTGGTCCAATTAGTTTTTGTTCTAGTGCTTTATTCATTGCAAATTTGTGCTGCCTAGGTGACCATGTTCTTGAGCTTGCATGTCAAATTTATATGGTTCCAAGTAGTTTTGTTGCATGATATAGGCTCTAGGCACTTGTATGAGTAGTTGCTATCAATATTATTGAGTTTGGTTCACTTTTATTTTGAAGTTACTAAAAATTTCAGGAATTTTTCAGAGGAAGAAATATGCTTAGGAAAATGTTCCAAGGTGGTTCTTCAAGGAAGCAAGGACTCAGTCTTGCAATGCGTGATGCTGATGAAGAACCACCAAGAGACACTCCAGTGCGTCCTTGTGAATGGCCTTCTGAGAACTTTATGGATCGAGTGGGAATTAATGAAGAATTTAACGCATATTTGCGTAATGCGGATCTTGTGAGCTTCAAGGAAGAGAAGTGCAGCTAGTATCACTATCTCACTAGTTCCTTTGTGAGGAGGTTTGAATTTTCATCTTCACGTAATTCTCCAACTGTCCTGTTTGATCTTTATGAAAATTCTTATACTATGGACTTAGAGGATTTTACCACTGCTTGCAAACTTCCACAATGGGGTAGTATCAGGGAACCTCGCAAATCTGAATTTAGAGATTTTCTTGCTAGTATAACTGTGGGGGAATCCAGAGATATAACACAAGCTACCATAGGGAGCATTCATTTTCCTGCTATACATTATTTTTCTCTCTTCATAGGTAGATGCATAAATGGTAAAGATGAAGCATGTCATATGTGTGTTCCTGACCTCAGTATTCTTAGGAGTGATGTGTTAGGAGACAAATCCTATAATTTGGGAGCCATTGTTGCACGTAGGTTGCATCTTAATAGATTTAATGGAGATTTCTTTGGTGGAATTTATGCAACCCGCTTAGCTGATTTTCTTGGTGTAACCATACGCGAGGATGATATGCTTACCTAGATTTTAATGCTATGGTTCACCACCAATTTATTGAGAGGAGTGAATCACCTCTCCAGTATCGACTAATCTTTGACAGACGACGTGTTGTCCGTATTACTCTCCCTGCTCCTGCCTTCTTTGATTATCAGGCAAAAGGAATATATGTTATTACCAGAGAGGAGGCAGATGAGTACGAGAGGAGGGCTGAGGCCGCTCGTCGCCACGCTGCAGTTCAGGAGGCGATAGCTGCTGCATCTCAGTACGACCCCAACTTTTACTATGGATATCCGCCAGGCCAGCCGTGGCCATAGACCAACTTAGGCCAAAAGCCTAAGCTTGGGGGAGTACGTATTTCTCACCGACATTACATTTATGTTCACACACTCATTGCTAGATGTCGGTGCTCATACTTTTTCATTGTATCATCCATGCTAGTTTATTTCCTTTTTATGCTTTCTTCTTGTGTGTTTAATAAACCTTAAGAAAAACAAAAAAAATTAGTTGTAGCTTTTAGCTAGTTTTAGTTTCCATGCTTGTAGTAGTAATTAATAAGAAAACCCAAAAAGATTTCATGTTCTTCTTTTGCTTGGTGGGAGCTTTCCCGTGTAAATAGTTTTATTTCTTTTCTTTTCTTTGGGGGTCGATAGGAGAAGACCATGATTAAATTGTTGAAGTAGCTCTTATATGCATTATTGTTGATCTAACAAAAGAGCCCATATTGCATTGTCTTCTCCTGTTTATTGAATGCGTGTAGATTCCAGCTTAGTCCAATGCACGCGCACTATTATTATTATTCACATCATTCGGTCGTGCAAGTGAAAGGCAATTATGACGATATATGATGGGCTGACTGAGATGAGAAAAGCTAGTATGAACTCGACCTCTTTTGTTTTTGTAAATATGATTAGCTCATCGTTCCTGATTCAGCCTATAATGAATAAACATGTTTGCAATGACAACTAGATATCATAGTTTCTTGTGCCATGCTTGATTAGCTGGGAGCTTATAATGGTTTACCTTGCATGCCAACATGCTATTAAAATGGTTGTGATGTGGTATGATAGGGTGGTATCCTCCTCTGAATGATTTAAGTGACTTGACTTGGTGCATGTTCATGCATGTAGTTGAAACAAAATCAACATAGCCTTCACGATATTTATGTTCATGGTGGATTATATCCTACTCATGCTTGCATTCGTTGTTGATTAATTTTAATGCATGTTCATGACTGTTGTCGCTCTCTAGCTGGTCGTTTCCCAGTCTTTTGCTAGCCTTCATCTGTACTAAGCGGGAATACTGCTTGTGCATCCAACTCCATAAACCCCAAAGTTATTCCATATGAGTCCACCATACCTACCTATATACGGTATCTACCTACCGTTCCAAGTAAATTTGTATGTGTCAAACTCTAAACCTTCAAATAAATATCCTGTTTTGTATGCTCGAATAGCTCATGTATCAACTAGGGTTGTCCGTAAACCTGGCAATGGTTATACAACTCAACCAAACCTAAACTATAACCAGTCAACGCGGAGTTTGAACCAGAACTAAACCACACCGTCAATTATCGTGCAGAACCAAAACCAAACCAAACCATACGCTTTGTCCAACTCAACCAAAACCAAACCACTCTTCAAACTATGGGTTTAACCTAGTTCTTAGTTTTGGGTTGAAACCAAATCAATCTATTGTATGTGCAAAGCTAACCAAGAAACAAGCAAGCTAGCTAGTAGCTTAATTGATCCATAGTAGCAGCCCAATACGTATATGTCCAGACGCGTCGCGTTGCATACGTACGTGGGTGACCGGCCACGTCGCATCGTGTGCGTACACCCAGTTCTAGAACCGGTTCTAAATCAGTATTTGCAACTGTTAGCGACCAAACCATTTAGACCCACACCCAGCCATACCCAACTTGTTTTTATGCAAACCCAAACCAAACCAAACTGATAACAGTCTGGGCCCATCACAACCCGAACCAATTAAGCCTAGAGCAAAAAACCAAACCATTGGCCCCGGTTAATCAAAACCCATTCCCAGATTTAGCTGTCCGTATCTTCCATGTTAGGCGGGTTATTCTCAAGAGGAGTGGACTCCGCTCCTCACTCATGAGAAAAATGGCTAGCCACCGGGATGCCCAGTCCCATGCTTTATGCAAATCAAATCAAAATAATTGCAAACAAAACTCCCCTTGGGACTGTTGTTAGTTGGAGGCACTCGTTGTTTCGAGAAAGCCATGGATTGATACTTGTTGGTGGAGGGGGAGTATAAATTTTACCATTCAGTTTGGGAACCGCCTATAATGTGTGTAGCATGGAAGATATCGCCATCTCTTAGTTGTTATGTTGACAATGAAAGTATACCGCTCAAAATATTATTCATTTGTATTTCAAAACCGAGCTCTGACACCTCTACAAATCCCTGCTTCCCTCTGTGAACGGCCTATCTATTTACTTTTATGCTGAATCATCATCCTCTTATTAAAACGCACCAGTTGGAGAGCACCGATGTCATTCGCATTCATTACTGTTAGTTTACATTGAGTATGACTTGACCAGATCTCTTTTACCATGAATTACAATGTCTAGTTAGTCCTTGATCTTTAAAGGTGCTCTGCATTTATCTTTTGCGGCCTCAGAAAGGGCTAGAGAGATATCATCTTGTTATATCATATTATGATTATTTTGAGAAAGTGTTGTCATCCGAGATTTATTATTATTGCTCGCTAGTTGATTATGCCATTGATATGAGTAAACATGAGATCTATGCGTTATTGTGAATATGGTTAGTTGATAATCTTTGCTGAAAACTTGAATGCTAGCTTTACATATTTACAACAACAAGAGCAAACAGAGTTTGTAAAAGTTTTTCTTTATCACTTTCAGTTTGTCAACTCAATTGCTTGAGGACAAGAAAAGGTTTAATCTTGGGGGAGTTGATACGTCTCTGTCGTATCTACTTTTCCAAACACTTTTGCCCTTGTTTTGGACTCTAACTTGCATGATTTGAATGGAACTAACCCGGACTGACGCTGTTTTCAGCAGAATTACCATGGTGTTATTTATGTGCAGAAACAAAAGTTCTTGGAATGACCTGAAACTTCACGGAACATCTTTTCGGAAATAATAAAAAATCCTAGCAAAAGATGAAGACCAGGGGGCCCACCACCTGTCCATGAGGGTGGGAGGCGCGCCTGCCCCCCTAGGGCGCGCCCCCCTACCTTGTGGGCCCCCTGGAGCTCCTCCGACCTCAAGTCCAACTCTATATATTTGCTTTAGGAGAGAAAAAAAAATAGAGAGAAGGATTCATCGCGTTTTATGATACGGAGCCGCCGCCAAGCCCTAAAACCTCTCGGGAGGGCTGATCTGGAGTCCGTTCGGGACTCCGGAGCGGGGAATCTGTCGCCATCGTCATCATCAACCATCCTCCATCACCAATTTCATGATGCTCACCGTCGTGCGTGAGTAATTCCATCGTAGGCTTGCTGGACGGTGATGGGTTGGATGAGATCTATCATGTAATCGAGTTAGTTTTGTTAGGGTTTGATCCCTAGTATTCCACTATGTTCTGAGATTGATGTTGCTATGACTTTGCTATGCTTAATGCTGGTCACTAGGGCCCGAGTGCCATGATTTCAGATCTGAACCTATTATGTTTTCATCAATATATGAGAGTTCTTGATCCTATCTTGCAAGTCTATAGTCACCTATTATGTGTTAAGGTCCGTTAACCCCGAAGTGACAATAATCGGGATACTTACCGGTGATGACCATAGTTTGAGGAGTTCATGTATTCACTATGTGCTAATGCTTTGTTCCGGTACTCTATTAAAAGGAGGCCTTAATATCCCTTAGTTTCCATTAGGACCCTGCTTCCACGGGAGGGTAGGACATAAGATGTCATGCAAGTTCTTTTCCATAAGCACGTATGACTATATTCGGAATACATGCCTACATTACATTGATGAATTGGAGCTAGTTCTGTGTCACCCTAGGTTATGACTGTTACATGATGAACCGCATCCGGCATAATTCTCCATCACTGATCCATTGCCTACGAGCTTTCCATATATTGTTCTTCGCTTATTTACTTTTCCGTTGCTATTGCTATCATCATTACGAAATACCAAAAACACTACTTTTGCTACTGTTACCTTTTTCTATCATTACCACTACTATCATATTACTTTGCTACAAAATACTTTGCTGTAGATATTAAGTTTCCAGGTGTGGTTGAATTGACAAGTCAGCTGCTAATACTTGAGAATATTCTTTGGCTCCCCTTGTGTTGAATCAATAAATTTGGGTTGAATACTCTACCCTCGAAAACTGTTGTGATCCCCTATACTTGTGGGTTATCACCTAGAATCCTTATGCCCCCGCCCTACGTGTTGTAAATCCTCTCATAATGTATGATTTGCCCCCTATGCTACTTTCTTGATCCTTCAAGCCACTAGGTCTAGTATTGGTGTGAAGTGAAAGCAGAGGGGGAGCCACACCCTAGGACCCCAGGGCCCGGAATTTTTCATTAGTGTTACTTTTAAAGGTTTTCTTTGGGCCTAGTGTTCATTGCACAACCCAGCACAAGGGGCCCAAACCCTTGTTAACTTCTGTCTCCCAACCTAAAACTCCCAAAGACAGCACGCATTCCCCAGCATGATCATGTCGTGTCGTGCCACTGTCTTTCATCTTCTTGTTCCAGTCCACCGCCACTCCGTCCACGTAGGCGGGTGGGTCCGCGCACTCACATCTGCCTTATCTTTCATGCATATAGTCTCCTCCACTCCTCCGCAGCGGACGCAATCCCCTTTTCTCCTCTGTTCCCTCTTCTCCACGGGGACACCTCCTCGCCGCTTGTTCATGGCCAGACCGGTGTCGCGACTTGGCCGCAAGCTGTCCTAGCAACCGCGTGCCACCCTGATACGTCTCCTTCGTATCTATAATTTTTTATTGTTGCATGCCAATATTCTACAACTTTCATATACTTTTGGCAACTTTTTATACTATTTTATGGACTAACATATTGATCCAGTGCCCAGTGTCAGTTCCTGTTTGTTGCATGTTTTTTGTTTCGCAGAATATCCATATCAAACGGAGTCCAAACGGGATAAAAACTGACGGAGATTTTTTTGGAATATATATGATTTTTGGGAAGAAATATCCACGCGAGACGGTGCCCGAGGTGGCCACGAGGCAGGAGGGTGCGCCCCTGACCCTCGTGGGCCACCCATAAGGCGGTTGGTACCCTTCTTTCGCCGCAAGAAAGCTAATATCCGGGTAGAGATCGTGTCAAAATTTCAGCCCAATTGAAGTTATGGATCTCCGGGAATATAAGAAACGGTGAAAGGGAAGAATTTGGGAACGCAGAAACAGAGAGAGACAGAGAGACAGATTCAATCTCGGAGGGGCTCTCGCCCCTCCCATGCCATGGAGGCCAAGGACCAGAGGATAAACCCTTCTCCCATCTAGGGAGAAGGTCAAGGAAGAAGAAGGAGGGGGGCTCTCTCCCCCTCGCTTCCGGTGGCGCCGGAACGCCGCCGGGGGCCATCATCATCACCGCGATCTACACCAACACCTCTGCCATCTTCATCAATATCTCCATCACCTTCCCCCCTCTATTTACAGCGGTCCACTCTCCCGCAACCCGTTGTACCCTCTACTTGAACTTGGTGCTTTCTGCTTCATATTATTATGCAATGATGTGTTGCCATCCTATGATGTCTGAGTAGATTTTCGTTGTCCTATCGGTGGTTGATGAATTGCTATGATTGATTTAATTTTCTTGTGGTTATGTTGCTGTCCTTTGGTGCCCATCATATGATTGCGCGTGTGGATCACACCCTAGGTTAGTTGTATGTTGATAAGACTATGTATTGGAGGGCAAGAGTGACAGAAGCTTCAACCTAGCATAGAAATTGATGCATACGGGATTGAAGGGGGACCAATATATCTTAATGCTATGGTTGGGTTTTACCTTAATGAACATTACTAGTTGCGGATGCTTGCTAATAGTTCCAATCATAAGTGCATAGAATTCCAAGACAGGGATGACATGCTAGCAGTGGCCTCTCCCACATAATACTTGCTATTGGTCTAGTAAAGTAGTCAATTGCTTAGGGACAATTTCGCAACTCCTACCACCACTTTTCCACACTCGCTATATTTACTTTATTGTTTCTTTATCTAAACAGTCCCTACTTTTTATTTACGTACTCTTTATTATCCTGCAAACCTATCCAACAACACCTACAAAGTACTTCTAGTTTCATACTTGTTCTAGGTAAAGCGAACGTCAAGCGTGCGTAGAGTTATATCGGTGGTCGATAGAACTTAAGTAAATATTTGTTCTACCTTTAGCTCCTCGTTGGGTTCGACACTCTTACTTATCGAAAACTATTGCGATCCCTATACTTGTGGGTTATCACGCCATACCACCAGCATCGGATCGGCCATTGCTGGCGCGGGTGCCAAGGCACGGGGGTGCTATAAGCTGCGCACCACCGGTGCTGGAGCCGGCCAGGGTGGGAGCTACAACCGACAAACTTTTTTGCCACAACCAACCACACCGAATGCTGGAACCGTCCATCTTTTTTTCTACAACTAGCCAGAAGCGACGACGGCGGCATGTTGTTTTTGCTAGAACCGGCACTGGATTTGCTAAAACCAACAATGAAAATTGCTACATTTATGGTGGCAATCAATCTCCAAGTTGCTGGAACCGATGATTTTTTTTGCTGCAATCGGCGAGAGTTTTGTTGCAACCAGCAAATGCTCGATGCTGGGTTGGGGCGCGACGACGAGCTGCGACCGGCGACCAGAGAAAAAAGCTACAACAGTATTCTAAAAAAGCTATAATGATGGTGCACGGAGCTGCAACCCGTAGTGCTGCGCGCACCGGTGACCAGAGAAAAAAGCTGCAACCGTCTTCCGAGAAGCTAATACCGGTGACATCTATTGTTACCACTATTCACGGCAATGACGGGGCGACTGGAATCGGTGCTGCTACAACTATGCTCATGGGAGCTGCAACCATCGATGCCTTTTTCGTCGGAGAATGCTACCACCATATCTTGCACAAGCTACAACCATACACACGCAAAGCTGCAAGCGCTGGTGTTTTCCTACAACCATTGCTACGAACTACAGCCAACCGGTGACAGGAGAAAGACATGTTGCCAGTGAGCACGAAACCAAGGACGAGCGCGGGCGGGCACATGTGGAGGGTGAGCGTGGCGACACAGGGTTAGCTGCGCGAGATTGGGGGGTGGGGTGGGGAGCTTCGCGAACCGGGTTTTTTTTTTTGGCTAGATCCAACGGCCGGTGCTACTGGTGTCGGGGGGCTAGCATGCGACCGTTC
Source organism: Triticum urartu (assembly GCF_056163025.1). Classification (NCBI taxonomy): domain Eukaryota; kingdom Viridiplantae; phylum Streptophyta; class Magnoliopsida; order Poales; family Poaceae; genus Triticum; species Triticum urartu. The sequence goes on from NC_141877.1 coordinate 520,873,686, forward strand.
GAAATTTGGGCCGGCTGGCCGGCGCCTAGCACTGCCCTACATGAATCCATGTGTGAACCAACCTATGGTTGAGATGGTTAGGTGGACAGTGGTATCCCTAACCCACCAGGATTCAAATTCTGGTGCTCGCATTTATCCTGGATTTATTTCAGGAATTCCGACGATACGCTTTCAGTGGGAGGAGACGTTCCCGTCGACTACGAGGCGCCTACGGTGACTTCGTAAAATCTCAAGATGATATGCCGGCTCAGTCTCTCGGAGGTGCTCATAGGGGTAGGGTGTGCGTGTGTGCGTTCATAGAGGTGAGTGTATGCGCGATTATATGAGCGCTTGCGTCTGTACTGTGTTCAAAAAAAACATGAATCCATGTTTTAGTTGCTACTGTATTTCTTTTTATTTCCACGCTTGGGCGAATCGTCTATAAAGTTGCCATTACACCGCGCGATCTACTCCAGCAGTACAGCAGTTAACCTCCCGATTCCCGTGTGGTGTTTTGTCGACCGTGTGCCGGCCTGGTCGAGTTGTGCTTGTGCAAGCACCTGTGCGGCTCCCGGACAATGTAAATCTCATCTCCGGCGCTTCCGTAGTGGTCCTGGTTCCTGTGCCATCTCCACAGAGCGTGCGTCTCGTTCTTCACCTGCATGAGAACACATTGCGTCGTCTCACATCGGTCAAACGAACCATATATCTAGCTGGTCAGAATTCTCTTGGATCTTGTTTTCCTCGTACGTACGTACCTCGAGGATGCCGTGGCCGAAGCTGCTCTCCCGGTAGGCGCTGTAGTCCGGCTGCCGGTCCCAGCAGAACCTGCCGGCGGCCGGGCCGGACGTGAAGTTGAAGGCGCAGAAGCCGCCGATGAAGGCGTTGGGCTTGGGCCGCGGGTCCGGGCAGTGCCCCGGCTCGTCGGCGTGGGTGGTGGCCATCTTCTCCCGGTTCCCGCCGTCGCCCACCGAGATGTGCACCGCGCCGCACGGGTCCAGCGTGTAGTTGAACACCCGGTTGGAGCGCTCGTACGCGTGCACCTGCATCACAGCAAGCAACTGATCACTCTTCACTCTCGGCTGCTTTGCCAATGTCCAGAGGGTGTGATCGATACATGGCCGGTGAAGGCGATGTCGAGGCCGTGGGAGTAGAGCAGCTCCTCCATGGCCACTCTCATGCACTCCACCTCCCTGTAGTGAGCCTTGTAGGTGGTGTACCATGGCGCGTGCCAGCCAGCGACCAGCCAGGGGGTCACCGCCCTGTCCACCTTCGCCAGGTCCTTCACCAGCCATCTGTACTGCTCCCCTGACCTGCTGTAATCGGCGTAGGCGGCGAGCATGATGAAATGGATCCCGCCGGCGTCGAACGAGTAATAGAAGGGGGAGAAGGAGCCGCTCTCCGTCGACGGGAACGCGAACCGGGAGCGGTAGGCCGCGAACGTCTTGTTGCCGATCTGCTCCTCTATCTCATGGTTCCCTTCCACCACCATCATCGGCGTGCCCGACGTCACCGCCTCCATGTACCTTCCCCAGTAGTCCCAGCGCGGCTGGTACGTCTCGTGGATGGGCGTCGACTTGCCGAACGCGCACGAGTAGCAGTCCGCTCCGGTGCCGTTGGTGAGGTACATGTTGGCGTAGCACACGTCGCCGACGAGGAGGACCAGGTCGGGCCGGTTGCTGACCATGTGGTCCACGGTCGAGGTGGTGTTGTACGTGAGCCCGAGGTCTCCCACCACGGCGATCCTCCCCGGGTAGCTCCGCGGCCCCACCGCCGGCATCGTCCGGAACGCGTGGACGGCGCTCATCGCCCCCGGGATGCCCGGGTCGCCGCACTGGTAGTAGTACTTCGTCGCAGGCTCAAGCCCTGCATGCAGATTTTTATATTTCATTGCACTCCCCAAAAAAATGCAAAAAAATGATTGTGGAACAGGGGATCAACGAACGACGGCGGTCACCTTGGAGGCGGACGTGGTGGATGATGCCGGAGGTGTAGTTCTGGAGGCCCTCGAAGGGGTAGAGCTGGCTGTACACGAGCGCGTCGCCGGTGGCCTCGTGAACCAAAGAATCGGCGGCGAGCCCGTAGCGCACGACGCTGGCGACCGTGCCGGGGTTCAGCGGCTTGACGGTGCCGCCCATCTGGAATTCGCCTGCGGAACCAAGAATCAATGCCATCCAATCCAAGAATCAGAGTCCGGTGAGCAGCTTACTACCGGTGATCCAGGAGACCCAGGCAGAGGTGGGAGCGGCGGAGAGCGCGACGGTGATCTGCTCGGGAGCCCAGCCCGTGGCCCGGCGCTGCACCCGGGGGTCCGTGTCCGGCAGGTCCACCGCGTGGCCCCTGTCTTTCCGCAGCGCCACCGTCACCGGCCGCGACGGGCCGGTGAGCGTCGACGCCGGCTCAGCAGCCGCCGCCACCGCCGCCGCGAGCAGCAGCAGCAGCCGCAGCGACCCCCACCACATGGTGTTGCTTGGCATTGAGAGAATTGGGATGATTTTGGCAGGAAACTTACAGGAATCGGGCAGAGGAGGTTGGGAGCCGGAAATGGAATTCGGTGGGTCTTCGTCCAGCGTCTAGAACTTGCCGCCCATCTTGGACCGGCGAGATAATAAACGAGCAAAATTTGCCGCCTGCGCTTTGGTGCCTTGTGAACGTCAGAACGTGCAGGCAGCTGCACTAGCCGAGTTTGGACTTTGGACACCTTCGTCCCATGCATGACTCATGTTCTACAAAATGTAGCTTGAAACTAAAGCGCAAAGCAACAAAATATGCAGCTATGGCTCGTCAACAAAACTTCAAGCCTTTCACAAAAATAAAACAAACTAAAGTTCAAGCCGGTTAATAAGGTCTAAAATGATCAACATATACTCCCTCCGCTTCTAAATACAAGCCCTTCTAGAGATTTCAATACATCCACATACGGATGTATATAGGCATATTTTACAGTTTAGATTCACTCATTTTGCTCCATATGTAGTCTGTATTTGTAACATTCCAAAATTATATAATTTTGGAATGTTATATTAAATAAATAGATTTGATTGATTGTTTGATTGTGTTGTGGTTGCTTCTGTGAAATTGAGTGAAATTTGAAACTTTTTTAAAGTTAAATGAGAGGGAATAAAGTGACTTTCCCAAAACTTTCATTTTTCTTTCTAATCTCCAAGAATTCAAATTTATTTCATCACAAAACCCTAGAGAGAAGATGACATGACTTCTTCCATTTAAATAAATGAAAAGGGTTGTTGAAAAGATTTGAATTTCATTTGGAAATATTTCAAATTCATAAACTTTAAGCAAATCAATGATTTTCATGAGAAAAGATAAAATGACTTATTCAAAAAATATGAAATATGATTTGGTAGTTTAAAATAATCAAATTTAAAGTCCTTTTGAAATTATTTTCAATTTGAAGTTATTTGGGTTTTATTCAAATTATTTTTCTCCAAAAATAAAATAAATGCAAAATAGGGTAAAATGATTCTCTACATCAAAAAATTGGAGAGAAATAAATTTTAAATCATTTTGGTATTTTTAAAATGATTTTTATTGGGTTTTATTGCATCAGTAGCACTCTCTGCTTTATTTAATTTTTTGTGGATTTTAGTTGGTACTAGAAAAATGTTCATGCTGTAGAAAATAGTTTTCTGAAATTTTTTATATATAATATGTCTATATAAAAGTTTATTTTATTTTCTTTATTTGCTTTTCCTTCTATTTCTATTTTCAAAAAAAACTATACATACGGCCCATAATTATTTGTCGCCCAAACGCGTAGCATAGTCGCAGTGGGCACCTCATCTTTTTTTTCTCCTAAATGGGCCAGGCCTAGCCAGCCTTTTTCTTCCTAGATTTTTTTGTTCTTTCTTCCTTTGGCAAAAAAGCTGAAGATCGTACACGCGGGGCCGGCCAATGGCCTTTAGGCCCGTGCGAGGCGTTTCGGTTTTCTCCCTGTTTCGTTTATTTTCATCTATGTTTAGTCAAAGGTATCTTTCTCATTCGATTCGGATTAAATTAATATTTTGGTTTGACTTGATTCATTAAATAAAAAATATGTTTCTCCTCTCCGACGGGACTTCTGAAAATTGTCTCCTCTCTTTGAAGTCGTCTTTCTTCTACCTTATAAAGGTATCTTTCTTCGTTTTTATTCTTTTTATACTTTCGTAGTTTATTATTTCTAGACTAGTACAGTAGAATAATTAGATTACCAATTAGTCTCTGTATTTATATATTAGACCTAGAATTCTTTTAGCCATACCTATTTTTCCTCCGTAAAACAGCTTGGTCCTGATTTTTTAAATAGCCATAACTTTTCACCCATTCATCCAAATTAGATGAAACCAACGCCTATAGTTTTGTTTTGTTTTCACATATCCAGTGAATCTGTCACATCAACTTTTTGAAATTTTCAAATTTCGAAATTTGTTCAGATTCATATTCAAACTTCTTTTGATCATAATTTGAGTTTCATAACTCTGATTTAGTTGATTCTTTTCGCAAATCGAAGCTCTTTACCTAAAATTTCTGATAAGACCAAATTCACCCAATTTTGGTACTGTTAGAAATTGTTTTCTGTTGCGAGAGTTATTTGTCTGTTTTTTGCAAGTTCTCTAAGATATTTTCTTCGATTCTTTTGCATGAGTGCTTATGTATGCAATTGCTTGCTTACGATATATTAACCGGAGTGTGACGAGTAGAACTATCAGGAGTTATGAGTGTGAATCATCTTCGTGAACAGTACAAGGCAAGTCCACACTTTGATCATATTTTTCATACCCAGTTTTTATGCATTAGTTCCAACCCTCAAACATTGCATGAGTAGGATGTGTAACATGTGGGTATTTTGGGAAGTAGATGATGAAGTAGAACCTATGGCCCTTTTATTATCAAACTCTGAGAGTTACTTCTACGTTATGCTTATACTGCTATGCTATGCTCGTAGACGTGGATTGGTTGAGTGTATCCCTGACAGATGTGGGAATTGTTAATTAAGGGTTAACTTAAGGTGGCTACTTAAATACAAATCTGGGTGGATTGGTTGTGGGCACCTGGAGAATCCAGTGTTGTCCTAGGATATCCTGGAGTACCCGTGTGATCATCATATGGTTTGCCACCCAGGCTCAAAGGGATCATAAGATTATTCATGCTAGAAACTCCCTTGTGCAGCCACAAGCCATTATGGGCTCTGGCATAGTTGAGTATATTGCGTGACCTCTTTCAGTGGTAGGCTAGCAGATGTAGGGGAAAGTAGGTGTAACTGTCTACCCAGAGTAAAGAGTAAATGCTTCTAAAAGACTGTGTCTCGGTCATCCATTTCTCAAACACCATGTAGTGCGAGAAAACCAACGGATGAGATCGAGTCTTGTGGGGAAAAGTGCGCAAACCTCTGCAGAGTGTACAAACTAATCATGGTTAGCCGTGTCCCCGGTTATGAACATCTTGAGTATCTGGTACTTGAATTATTGATTTGATCTCATCACTTTACTTAATTAATTTGTTTGGTTATAATTGATTATTTTGGGATTGAGTTGGAGGAACCTTCTCAATAATTTTTCAACCAACTTTGCAGTTAAATAAAATATATTTGTTTGTTGTAGGGAAAAATTAGCTTTATGAAAAACTAAACTTTGAGCCTCCACCAGCCAAATATGCATATAGAGATAGCCATTCTCATTTTTATCCTATGGTGTGAATTTGCCAGTACATTCAATGTACTGACCTACATGGCTGCAACATCTCATGTTGCAGAATTATCTTATGATGAGTAAGTGATACGTTAGGGTTATGATTTCTACACTCAACTTTGTCGTTGGTGTTGATGGGAATCCACAACATTGTTGTTACTTCCGCTATATGGATTGAGATAATAGTATTTATGTTACTTTATACATGTGATTTACCTCTGTTATAAATCCTTGAGTACTGTGTGTGTCAGCATACCGATCCAGGGATGACACTTAAGCACAGAGACTTGATCCATTCGGGTCGGTTCGCTACAAGATGGTATCAGAGCACATGTTGACTGTAGGACGTGACCCCTAGAAACTGGCAAGCCCATATGAAAGATTTTTTCTAAAACCTTATTTCAAAAAGATCTTCTACCTCTCTTCTTTTCTGAGCTTTATCAAATATTCCCTTTTAGTTAGACTATACCCTTTTCCCCTTTTTTACCACACGAACATTCGACTAATGAGATCACTCCAAGTACAAGATATCAGACAACTAAGACCACTTTGGAATGAAGAGGATTTTACCGAGCATTATAATAATGAAACTACGACGGTTGAAGACTCTGAAGACTAGGGAAATTTGAAGGCTTTGAAGAATTTCCAGATTGGTATGACCTAGGAAGGCTACCCTTATGGAACTTGTCAGACTATGGAAGGTGTCAATACCCGAGATCAAGGTGTGTCGGAGAAATACCGGAACATGAAGCATTAAAACTCGAAGTTTTGTCAAGAAAACCCTAAGGTAGGAGATACCAACTATGGTATGATAGCTCATGGCAAAGATATGGGCATAAACATGGATATCCATGATGTTATCGCCCGCTTATGCTATTGTCACCATGCTGAGTTAAGCATACGTTTCTTCGGAAGGATTGGATGACAAAAGGGCTAATGGAGCACCTATCAGCAAAAGATGAAGTTTTAACCTTAGCCGGTGTATCACCGGGATCTGGAGTATTACATCAAGAAGTTTAAGATGGACCTGCAGGAAGCCGTATTTGGCAAGGAAGCATTTCGTGAAGAACTCAGGACCGAGAAGCTGAAAGTAGCCAAGCTGGGGGAGCAAAACCTCGAGATACTGGAGCAAACTGAAGGATAGTAGGACCAAGGTTCATGCCAAGGATGTTGAAACCCAGAAGTTTCGAATGCAACTCTAGAATATTAAAGGACGTCACGAGAAACTTTTTGTCAACAGAGAGGATCTGGCAAAAGAACTTGAGAAGGACAAACACGATCGGAAGAATCCATCGGAGACATGAACAAGACTTGAAGAGTTTGGCGATTTTGAAGATTTATTTGACCTTTAGAAGACTAAACCCCTATTATATACCTACATTAGATGTGACGTTTGTGAGCTGTCATTTGTTTGATGTTTTTTCGATAGCCACCAAAAAAATCTATCCTTTCAAAACTATTGTTTGTATTATGTGTATCCCTCCCTATCTCTCTCTCTCTCACCCCAAAACCCTTGGACCCAATAGAGGATGAATGGAGATGAACTCATATTTTCTGGACCGATAAGTCAATTGGAGACAGACCTATGGATTCAGAACATGGAAGATCATATGGAGAATGACACTATAGCTGGAAAGGATATGGCCCAGCATGCTCTTCAGTGCTTTGAAAGAGGTGCTGCTACTTGGTGGAGGATGTACCAAACCATCAATGGATGGCAAGGAGTAACCACTTGGAAAGAATTTAAGTTGACTCTGCAAAGGTCTCGACTTGTGTCCCAGAAGTTGAAGCCTTATGGAAATGATATGAAGAAACCTTGTGCATGCAAGCTCTGTGGAGCAATAGGACACAACCATAAAGAACACAAGGATGAATGCCCTCATTGTGAAGAAAGTCACCCAGAGGAAGAATGCCCCACTAGGTAGGTAACTTGTTTCTTGTGTGAAGGGACTACCCACTACCCTGCTCAGTGTCACATTTACCCCCATGGTACAAAGAACCATACAGCAAAAGAAAGAAGCAATGAAAGGAGCCCTCATGGAAATTTTGGAAGAACCTATGATGAAGGAAGAGGTGGAGGACACAACCAAAGAAGACCCAATTAAACCCTGCATCAAGTCATGCTATTCATGTGGAGAAGAAGGACACATCTCCCAAAATTGTCTGAATGGGGACCTAGTAGAATTCCTGACAGAGGAAGTAGAGTATGACCCATAGGAAATAGAAGCCCTGATTGCAACGAAAAAGTCCAAGAAGAGAAATAGATTGGATTCCAGGAAGGACCTAAGTCATATCACCTGTTTCAAGTGCAAGGAGTCAGGGCACTACTTCATCAGTTGCCCAAAAAGGACACCGAGGACCCAAGGAGGCTTTGAAATCACAAGGAAACCTCGAGACTTGTCAGAAGTAATATGTTTCGGTTGAAATGAAGCAGGGCACTTTGCCAGAGATTGTCCGAAAGAGAAGGAGGCTTGTGCTAAATAGTTGAGTTTGCAACAAAAGAAATATAGTAGTAGTAGTGGGAACCTTTCTTTTATATTGAGGTGTTGAGTTGAGGCATGTAATGGAAGGGCAGGAGATTGTAATAA